>NC_134354.1:282182522-282545022 GCF_048569485.1 Anomaloglossus baeobatrachus | reverse complement strand
AGTACCACAAGCTGTGGATAAAAAGCTCTTGTTGACACTTGCTGGTTCTTCTGGATTCAGCCCTGAACTGGAGCATACTTTGCTTAAGCCAAAATCAGCTACTTTCAAAGTAGGTTCATCTATTCCATCCCGGGCTTTGCACACAAGAATGTTGTCAGGTTTTAGATCGCGATGTATGATCTGATTCTTGTGTAGGAATGCAAGTGCACTACTTAGTTGAAGCATGAAGCTGGTGTTGGTTCGACGACTTGGCCTTCGGGTTAAGATGTATTCATTCATATCCCCTCCATCACAGAAGTCCATTACAAACCAAAGGCAGTAAGTGCTGCGTGGGTCAAATGCAATTTCACCTTTCAAAGAAGTTTCTACTAACTAAAAAAAAAAAAAATATAGAATTCAGAAATAAGAAAAGTTATTGTAATAAAAATTAGGAATCAAATAATATTCGGAGCAACTATCATTCCCTGAACTCAGAAATTGTATGTATTTACAGAGAATAGGGGCTGTCCGGTCTAAAATGAAAAGTCTAAATAGTGACATGGACCTGCCCTCCAAGTTGTAGGAGGACGTGCTGGAGGAGTGGGAATTGTAGCCCAAATATGTAGAATCAGAAAACCCACAGCACTCTGAATTGCTTGCAAGTGAAAAAAAGTTTATTTTGTGAAATGCACACATAAAAAATAATAACGTCCGTCATCCAGAGCAACACAAGGCGATGTGTAATGTTTCGACCTGTCCTGGGTCTTCATCATACAGTCGCTTGAATCAGGTGAAAAGAGTGAAAAAGGTATCAGAAGTAGCTCAAAAGGCTGTATATGAAGTGCCAACAGGAATATGCAGTCGCTGATGCTGTACCTCGGTGCGGGAGCATGCGTGACTGCAGACTTATGAATCATCCCAGCGCACACACTGTGCACTGCGAGAATTTGCCGGTTTCTGAGCTGGGAACGGCGTTCATGTGACTGCAATTGTGCGATATGCATGTTCCTGACCAGAACCTGACAAGTGGGCGCGGCCCCAATCAATACAAATGTATTGAGCAATTCCACGTCCACTAGACGGCTACACCTACTAGTCGAGAGCAAACAATCCATACACTTGCATTGACAGAGGCCACATCCACTAGTCGGGTTCTCGCCGGAACATGCATATTGTACAATTGTGCTTACTTAACCGCCATTCCCAGCTCAGAAACTGGCGAATCCTCGCAGAGTAGTGTGTGCGCTGGGAGGATTCATAAGTCTGCAGTCACATAGTTACTACAGACTTATTTCAGACCAGACAACCCCTTTAATCTTTCTGCTTGCACTTTTGCTGCTTTTTAGCTCACTTCCATTGAGGCAGAGCTATAATATATGGCTTCAGTTTATCTAAGGAAATTTGTTTTAGTCCGAGACATACCTCTGTCTTGTAATTACGGCTCTGCCTCCTTGGACTAGCTGCTTTGTATGTACACAAAGCTATTACAGTGTTACCTACCTTAAAGGCCATCTGTCACCAGGTTTTCGCTACCCCATCTGAAAGCAGCATAATGTGGAGACAGAGACCTGCTGTTTGCTGTAATTTTCATAAATCAATATTTTCTCTGCTGCAGATCTATCAGTTATATAAAGCTCATGTATATGCTGGACTAACTCACAGCAGGCCAAGTAGTCCTCTAATGATAATGATTAAACAATGATTTTATAAAAACTACACTAAGCAGCCCAGTAAGTGTCACAACGCTGGAATCAGAATCTCTATGTTATGCTTCTCTCAGATTAGTTGGCAAAATCCTGGTGACAGATTCCCTTTAAGTGATTTTATAAAGAGCGGATTTCTATATTTACAGCACGAGTAGACAGGTTTTAAAGGTACAAGTTTCTGAATTGGCACTAAAAGATGGCAATCAGGTAACTGCCACATATAAACTTAAGGGAATGAGCTTTAGTAAGGTGGGAGATGAAGGGTCACTTTAAATGTCATGCTATAATTTGCATTAAAGTATATGGGATTAGTTTAATCAAATTTAAGTTTCCGTTTTATATTAACACTTTAGAACAAAAATGTAATAGTCCATTCACCCCAAATACTGGGATTTTGTTTGTGGAAGTTAGTGTAGTGAATGATGAAGTGCCCGGTAAAGGCTGCTTTCACACTACGTTTTTTTAACATGCATACTAAACGTTTTTTTTGCTGCAAAAGCGGATCCTGTTTTTCCAAAGAGAAACAAAGTGTTATTTTACAGGATCCTGTCACTTGAAATTATGGGCGGGTATTGGAGTCATGTGATCAGGAGTGAGCGGAACTGAACGTGATAGACTAGAAATTCAGATGGAGAAAGAGAGAGAAAAAAAGAGAGAGAAAAATAAAACAGAAAAAACAAAAAACCCAGAAACAAAACAAAAAAAAAAAGAAAAAAAAAGGAAAAAATAAAAGAGAAAAAGAAAAACAGAGAGAGAACGAGAGAGGCACTACCACCTCCATCATCACCGCACACTCGCAGGCATTACCACCCCCATCATCACCGCACACTCGCAGGCACTACCACCCCCATCATCATCGCACACTCGCAGGCATTACCCCCATCATCACCGCACACTCGCAGGCATTACCACCCCCATCATCACCGCACACTCGCAGGCATTACCACCCCCATCATCACCGCACACTCGCAGGCACTACCACTCCCATCATCACCGCACACTCGCAGGCACTACCACCCCCATCATCACCGCACACTCGCAGGCACTACCACCCCCATCATCACCGCACACTCGCAGGCATTACCACCTCCATCATCACCGCACACTCGCAGGCACTACCACCCCCATCATCACCGCACACTCGCAGGCATTACCCCCATCATCACCACACACTCGCAGGCATTACCCCCATCATCACCGCACACTCGCAGGCATTACCACCCCCATCGTCACCGCACACTCGCAGGCATTACCACCCCCATCATCACCGCACACTCGCAGGCACTACCCCCATCATCACCGCACACTCGCAGGCACTACCACCCCCATCATCACCGCACACTCGCAGGCATTACCACCCCCATCAACACCGCACACTCGCAGGCATTACCACCCCCATCATCACCGCACACTCGCAGGCATTACCACCCCCATCGTCACCGCACACTCGCAGGCATTACCACCCCCATCGTCACCGCACACTCGCAGGCATTACCACCCCCATCATCACCGCACACTCGCAGGCACTACCACCCCCATCATCACCGCACACTCGCAGGCATTACCACCCCCATCATCACCGCACACACGCAGGCACACCGCCCCCACCATCACCGCACACACGCAGGCACACTGCCCCCATCATCACCGCACACTCGCAGGCATTACCACCCCCATCATCACCGCACACTCGCAGGCATTACCACCCCCATCATCACCGCACACACGCAGGCACACCGCCCCCACCATCACCGCGCACACGCAGGCATTACCACCCCCATCATCACCGCACACTCGCAGGCACCCTGCCCCCATCATCACCACACACTCGCAGGCATTACCACCGCCATCATCACCGCACACTCGCAGGCACTACCACCCCCATCATTACCGCACACTCGCAGGCATTACCACCCCCATCATCACCGCACACACGCAGGCACACCGCCCCCACCATCACCGCACACACGCAGGCACACTGCCCCCATCATCACCGCACACTCGTAGGCACTACCTGAGTGACGACACCGCGGCTCACTTCAGTTGCTCTGTGGAGCTCACAGTGAGCGACAGTGTTCTACTGCCGCTTCTGTCAGCTTCCGATGTAGCAGAGCTGAAAGCGTCGTGGGACCTAGTGTGGATTATGTCGGACCTGCAGGGGTATTTGGGGAATAAAGTGGTGAAAGAGGGTGTTTTTTTGTCTTTTATTCCAAATAAAGGATTTTTCGTTTTTTGTGTTTATTTACTTTCACTTACAGGTTAATCATGGGGGGTGTCTCATAGATGCCTGCCATGATCAGCCTAGGACTTAGGGTACCGCCAGACTAAACGACGTAACAGCGATTCCGACCACGATACGACCTGGTCAGGATCGCTGGTACGTCGCTACAGGGTCGCTAGTGAGCTGTCAAAACAGTCAGATCTTCCTAACGACGCAGCAACGATACAGTCGCTGGGACCCTGTCACATAGCGCAATTCAAATCTTGATTAGTAACATAGGCGTGCATCTACATTGCCTTTTCCGCGCCCCCGCTGCTCCGATTGGTGGTCGTAACTGCGTTGTGACTGGGCGGCCTTGCCTTTAGAGAAGGCGACATAATAGCGCTTCCATCCATCTCCATCCTTGTCCATCCTACAGTCCCCATGCAGAATGGACTGTATTACGATCTGCTGCTACATGCGGTCCATGGCAAGTGAATTCAGCCCTCTGAAATGTACTGTGATCTACAAGCCAGAACAGAGGATGGAAGCGGCCAATCCAAACGCAGTAGCGATCACCAATCGGAACAGAGAGGGCGCAGAAAATAACGAAGATGCACGCCTACGTGAGTCGTGAACGAGGTCGTTGGGTAAGGTGTCAAACACACCGATGTGTGTTAAAATACTGCAACTCGCTGGATCCTCACTATACCACATGCAAACGCATGTTGACACGCGTCCATTGCAAATGCATTGAAATTAAAACGTATTTGCACTGGATCCGCTTTTGCAGCAAAAATCGTTCAGGACGCATGTTAAAAAAATGTAGTGTGAAAGCAGCCTAACTGAGCACACACTTCTGAATCTAGACAAAGGCAATACCATTTGTGCTTTTTTTTTTATCCTTTTGAACTTAAATTTAAATACATAAAGTGAAACTCTCATCAGATTTCCAAAGAGAAGCTGCATATTTAAATAGCTCTCTCAGACAGGATAAGGTTGGTATACTTTGAAAATGTACATCAGAATGGCTGTGTAATTCTTTTTGAAAGTTTCTCAATCCAAACCAATCTGACCTCATTGATAGTTCTAAAAAAGTACCTCCTCACTGTGCCTGACCTCACACTGCTTAGTACAAGCTACCACTATCAGTGAGGCTGATGGAGATTGAATACAGTCACGACTCAAAATGTTATCAAGGTTATACAGTCAATTTGACTTGGATTTTAAAATTAGGTACACTAGACTTGTCAGGTTTCTAAGATCTTTCTAACAGTTTATGCAGCCTGCATTGTGAAATCTGCTGACAGATCTGCTTTAATACCAGGACTTACATGAAGGCACATGGACCAAATTAAATAACATTATTACTATGATTTTTTGAATTAGCAACACCACAAAAATGTTTTCTCGTCCTCACCGGAAGATAAAGCCCAGAGCTGGATCCATGTAGCATGCGTTGTACTGTGCCATCTCTCTGCAGGACGCACTCCTCCAGGTGGATTACATTAGGGTGTTGACCTTGGATACTGCTCAATGCCCAAAATTCACGTAACGCTAATTCAACATTTTCTGGTGCGCGACAGCGAATCTTTTTAACAGCTACGCGTTGACAAGTTCTGCGAACTAACGCCTCATATACCACTCCATAACTGCCTCGACCAACTTCCTTTATAAGGTCATATTTAGGTTGACTGGTGACCATCTTCAGGTTCACTGAAAAAGTGAAAAATTGCATTAATATGAATTTCCACCAACATGCAGTTAAAAATAAACATGTGAAAATGATTTCAGTAGCAGACTTAAAGGGAATCTGTCACCAGGTTCTTGCTAGGTCATCTGAGAGCAGCATAATGTAGAGACAGAGACCCCGATTCCTGTAATGTGTCACTTACTGAGCCGTTTACTGTCATTTTGATAAAGTCTAGGTTTTCTCTGCTGCAGCTACACACAGCTTTTCAATATGCTGAAGTACCTGGCAGCAGGACAAGTACCGTAGTCCTCTAATGATAAAATCACTGTTTAAACAGCAGTAGATTATCAAAACAACACTAAGGCTGCTTTCACACCTCCGGTTTCTGCAATGCGGCACACTCCGGCACTTTGCAGGAAAATCGAACCGGTTTTTTTTGCTGCCGGTTGCGTTTTTTCTGCATAGACTTGATCATCCCTGGCAACTACAGCCTGGAGTAATCATGTGTGGCTATATTCACTGCCCCCCGCGCATCATCATCAACGCGGGGGGCAGTGAATAAGTATGGTATACTCACTGGTCCCTGCAGAATCGCGATGTCCTCCCGTCTGCTGGCCCGCTGATGTGCGTGGAGAGCAGTACGCTCGGCTCCCCACAGGTCAGCGGCGCTGCTGCTGGCACAGACAGGAAAACGAGCGATGCTGTGTATAGTGAGGAAAGGTTAATATAAGGGTATGTGCGCACGTTGCTTTTTACCTGCTTTTTACCTGCTTTTTTGCTGCTTTTTCTTCTGCGCTGTTTAATGCCAAAATGGATGTGTTCTTCTATTCAAGCAAAGTCTATGGGAATTTGGGTTTCTTGTTCACACTATGTTGTTCAAAATGCTGACTTTTTGTGGCAGAACTTTGGTCAAAAACTCAGCTTTGCAGTGCAAAACCCAAATGGCAAAAACAATTGACATGTTGCTTCTTTGAAAAGCTGAGTTTTTGACCAAAGTTCTGCCACAAAAAGGCAGCATTTTGAACAACATAGTGTGAACAAGAAACCCAAATTCCCATAGACTTTGCTTGAATAGAAGAACACATCCATTTTGGCATTAAACAGCGCAGAAGAAAAAGCAGCAAAAAAGCAGGTAAAAAGCAACGTGCGCACATACCCTAAATGTTTATTTTTTTGTGTGCCACAGGATGCGGCCATATACCAGAATGGGGGTATATAGCAGGATAGGGGCATATATGGTACCTGGATGTGAGCACATACCAGGATGGTGGACATATATACAAGGATGGGAATCATATACAAGGCAGGAGGATCATTACAAGGATGGGGTATCTTAGTAGAGAATTTGAGGACATTACCCCCATAGCAGTGTCAGCAGCAGATCCTCGCACCATAATTGTGTCATGACCACATTTTTTGCTTAAAATTTTATTTTCCTATTTTCCGCCTCTAAAACCAGGGTGCGTCTTATGGTCCGGTGCGTCTTATAGTCCGAAAAATACAGTACTGTGATAACAATTGACGCTTAGGCTATGTGCCCACGTTGCGTTGTGTCCCTGCAGAAATTTCTGCAGCGATTTGAACAGCACATGTGCGCTTCAAATTGCTGCAGAAACACTGCGTAATGGATGCAGTGAAAAAGCCGATTTCATGCGCTCTGGATGCAGCCCGCACCATAGACAGAGCGGGACCTGCATCCAAAGCGCATGGAATAAGTGACATGTTGCTTTTTAGAATGCAGCGATGTGGTAGCATGCAAATCGCCGCGTTCTAATATGCCACGTGTGCATGGATTATGCACAATCTTCATAGATTGTGCTGGGGACGCAGGACGCATGCAGTTATGCTGCAGTGCAATACACAGCGTAACTGCATGAAAATACGCTACGTGGGCACAGAGCCTTAGGGCTTGTGCAGACCAGTGTGTAATTAGACAAGTGCTGTCCAATTTTTGATCAGACAGCACAGTGACCCATGTTATTCAATAAGGCTTTTCAGATGACAGGGTTTTTTTTCCCCCTCTTAGTCCGGCTCTGAAGAAATAAATTGCAACATGCACCATTCTCTTCTGAGTCTAAGATGAGAGTCACCTAGTCAAGTCTGTAGGCGTGTAAAAAATAATCAGATTCCATACAGAACATCCATCTACCACCAGATTCTTAAAAATGTATTTTCATTATTAACCTAAAAAACTGTATTTGATTTTGTAATGGAATGTATTAAAATGAAAACACTGCTGAAAATAAGATGAAAATTGCCCAAGTTTTCTGGATGAAACTCAGACTATTCTATATGCTCGTCTGTCCCTCTCCTTATAGTGAGTGGTCCCTGGTCTCAATTCTTGGTGAAAAGGTGCCCATGTTACAATAAATGAGACTTAAAGGGGTTATCCGGCTTCTTTTGACTTTTTTTTTTTATTTCCCTTTTGGGCTACATTGGGGCAGGTAAGTAGATGGAGAGCACTTACCTGCCCTGCTGTCAGCCCCTCTCCCCCGGCTCAGAGTGGTCATGTGACCGCCTCCTGCCGCGATTTTGCTGCTTCCGGTCATTTCATGTCAACATGGGCAGGACCATGTTGACATGCAAATCTGGAACAGCATGTCGCCTCCCTGCTGGGCTGTACAGTGTGTGAGTCCCCGCCCCCCTTCCCTGCACCCTCCCACACATTCCTCCGCACCTCTTTTACTCTTCCCGTAACCTTCCCCTGCACTGCTGTGGGGTCCGTGACCTGGGGGCAGGGCCTGGCGGCGGCTGCCACGATGTAAGTGCCAGCACCGGGTCCCCTGCTCAGGATCGCACATTCAAATATACCGGCATCACAGATCACAGATGTCGGTACATTTGAAAGTGCTGATGAGAAGCAGCGCAGCGCAGCTTCTCATCACTGTCCCTCCCGCTGTCTGTGCTCTCTTCAGCACAGCGGTGACGTCACTACTGTGCTGATATGGCCAGAGCACAGACAGCGCGCGAACGTGCAGGGGCGGCAGGGACCGAGGACGGGCGAGTATGTACTCCCTACATGTGTTCCCGATGGGGATGGGGATGGGGGGGTGGGGCGGTACAGAGCGCCGCGTGCGGTGCAGAGCCATATGTGTGCGTGTGCGGTGCAGAGCC
Organism: Anomaloglossus baeobatrachus; assembly: GCF_048569485.1. Taxonomy (NCBI): domain Eukaryota; kingdom Metazoa; phylum Chordata; class Amphibia; order Anura; family Aromobatidae; genus Anomaloglossus; species Anomaloglossus baeobatrachus. The sequence goes on along the minus strand of NC_134354.1, from coordinate 282,536,330 downwards.
ATATGTGTGCGGTGCAGAGCCATATGTGTGCGGTGCAGAGCCATATGTGTGCGTGTGTGGTGCAGAGCCATATGTGTGCGTGTGCGGTGCAGAGCCATATGTGTGCGTGTGCGGTGCAAAGCCATATGTGTGCGTGCAGAGCCATATGTGTGTTTGTGCGGTGCAGAGCCATATGTGTGCGGTACAGAGCCATATGTGTGCGTGTGCGGTGCAGAGCCATATGTGTGCGTGTGCGGTGCAGAGCCCGATGTGTGCGTGTGCGGTGCAGAGCCCGATGTGTGCGTGTGCGGTGCAGAGCCTGATGTGGGGCTGTTATTTGCAATGCTGTAGTGATGAGAGGTCAGTGCTGGGGCAGAATATACTGACAGGAAATGTGTGTGCAGGGGGCGGGCAGTGGGTGAGGCTGGACACTGAGGCTGACAGCTCTGACTGAGGTTTTGCACAGGAAGTGGTCAGTTTGCTGGAGCTGAATGTAAACAAGGAGATGCAGAGAATAAAGGGTGAATTCAAGAGGAACAAAAGTTAGAAAACAAAAAATAACAATGTAGGTGTGATTTATATGACAATACAGCACAGATTAGCTTACCAAAAATTTTTGAGTTTATGTCGGACAACTCCTTTAAGAGCTAAGCATGGTCAACAGTTAATTTATCCTAGGCGTATCAAGTCTCCCTCATTTTGCTGATATCAGAGCCACAAATATCAGAGTTTTGTCAAATTACATGCCACTACCATGTTCATGTAATCCACTTCATAAGGCAGGCTACAGCAGTATGAAGCTTTGCAATCAGAAGTACAAAAGGTAAACCATCCTGCAAACAATAAGTTGTAAACATTTTGAGAAGTCTAAGGCTATGTGCCCACGGGAGCTTTTTGCTGCAGAGTTTGCCGCGGAAAACCTGCGGATTTTTCTGGATTTTCCAGATAAATCCGCAGGTTCTAGCATGTACAGGCACTCCCCATGTTACCCTATGGGACATGGGGAGAGTCTGTGTCCACGCTGCGGAAAGTGCGGCTGCGGAATCTCCTGCGGAGATCCCTCAGCCGCACCTAACTGCATGTCAATTATTCATGCGGATTTACTTGCGAAGATCCCGGCCCTCCGCTATGGAGATAGAGGCCGGGACGTCCGCAGGTAAATCGCGTGAAACTCTGCATGTTTCCCGCACCTATTCCGCTGGAAACTCGCAGCTAAAAATAGCTGCGGATGCAGGCGGGCAGCTGCAGGAAACATGCGGCCGTACTTGCGAATAAATCCGCAGGGACGAGCGTCCCGTGGGCACATGGCCTAAGGCTATGTGCCCACGGGACTCTGTATCTGTGGATTTTTCTGCATCAAAATCAGCAGCTTTCCCCCGGAATCCGCACCTTTTCATAGTTGCGGATTTTGTGCAGATTTGAAGAGGATTTTGCGATTTTTTTTTAATTCAATTGAATAGGCAAAATCCGCACGAAAATCCGCAACAATAATTGACATGTTGCAGATTTTTCCGCACGAAAATCCGCACGATTTCTGCTGCGGGAAAATCCGCACGATTTCTGCTGCGGAAAAATCCGCAGCGTGGGCACAGCATTTCCCAAATGCCATAGAAATGGCTGGGGAGTAGCTGTGCTGCAGATTTCTGGAAAATCCGCGGCTTTTCCGCGAGAAATCTGCGGCAAAATCCACGCATTTTCCGCAGCGTGGGCACATAGCCTAAGGGCACGTTTATATATGATGGTTTCAAGACACATTTTATTGAAAATTTGCAGTAGAAAACTAGAATACAATATAAATCTAGCTAGTGAGAAAAGGCCTTCCTCGTGTATTTATCATCCTTGGCACTCCAAGAAAAGATGGAAAATTCATTGATACTGTACCTTTCTTCATACTTTCGCTTGAATAAGCTTTCATATCGCACACATTGTCATCATGAATTTTCAGTATCATACCACTGCGCCAAATTGCAGTTTGCATTGCGGACAAAACTGTAAAACACAGCTGCTCAACAACACCTGAAATATAGAGATCCAACAAGATAAACATAAATGCAAACCCTGCTGAGATTAATGGAGTAGTCCCATGAACAGCATGAACCAGAGTCTAACTGCATGTTTGCAGTCAGGTAAGCTTTACTCTGAAACGCTGCCCATGTACACAAAAGGCAGAGAGCTGTCAATCAACTGGAGCAGTGTTCTAGGGGGGAAAATCGAGTGCGGTGGGTTCCTGGCTCCATAGGTCAACAGGTGACACTTCTCTGCCTGTACAGCAGTGAAATATAGGTATATCTACACACACACACACACACGAGAATATATACCTTTGTACTGGATGGTTTCTAAGTGATGATGTTGTGTATATACATACTTTTTGCTAGAGTCATATACCAGTAGAATACTTGATTTTGTCTTTGCCATAAGTCTCAATTTCACTCTTCAAACTTAAACATTTTATATATTTGCTGCCATTCTTTTAAGCATTTAGTAGTATTCTCTATAAATGTTGCTTTTTGTTTATTGTGGTAATTATCAATTTCCAGATTTTATGATGTATCCTAATGACGGTGTAGGAAATTGCCATTTTTCCTGCCAGATGTCCCCATCATTAGCCTTACCAATTTTGTCTTGTTACAAATACAGCTCTGGCAAAAATTAAGAGGCCACTGCAAAATTGTCAGCATTTCTGATTTTTCTCTTTATAGGTATATTTTTGACTAAAATGTACATTGTTCTTTTATTCTATAAACTACTGACAACATATCTCCGAATTTCCAAGCAATACATTTTGTATTTATTTTCTGAAAATGAGAAATGGTCAAAATAACAAAACAGTGTTTTGCTTTTAGACCTCAAATAATGCAAAGAAAACAAGTTCATAATCATTTAGAAACAACAATACTAAGAATGTTTTACCTCAGGAAGAGTTCAGAAATTAATATTTTGTGGAATAACCATGAGGTTTAATCACAGCTTTCATGCATTTGGGCTGCTTTCCACTAGTCTATCACACTGCTTTTGGGTGACCTTATGCCACTCCTGGTGCAAAAATATAAGCAGTTCTTCTTTGTTTGATGGCTTGTGACTATCCACCTTCCTCGATTACATCCCAACTCTGAGGACTGTTTTTTCCAGCAGGATAATGCGCCATGCCACATAGCTAGGTGTGGATGAAGGACCACCACATCAAAACCCTGTCATGGCCAGCCCAATCTCCAGACCTGAACCCCATTGAAAACCTCTGGAATGTAATCAAGAGGAAGATGGATAGTCACAAGCCATCAAAGAATTGCTTACATTTTTGCACCAGGAGTGGCATAAGGTCACACAAAAGCACTGTGATAGACTGGTGGAAAGCAGCCAAGACGCATGAAAGCTGGGATTAAAAATCATGGTTATTCCACAAAATATTGATTTATCAACTCTTCCTGAGGTAAAACATTCTTAGTATTGTTGTTTCTAAATGATTATGAACTTGTTTTCTTTGCATTATCTGAGGTGTGAAAGCAATGCATTTTTTTGTTACTTTGACCATTTCTCATTTTCAGAAAATAAATACAAAATTTATTGCTCGGAAATTCGGAGACATTGTCAGTTTATAGAATAAAAAAAAATTACATTTTATTCAAAAATATACCTATAAAGAGAAAAATTGACAATTTTGCAGTGGTCTCTTAATTTTTGCCAGAGCTGTGTATATCTATGCATTTCTATAAATAAAGATATTACGTTGTTTGGCTTATGAAAAAGTTTTTATTTCTTGGGATTATCTTTATGGGGAAAGAAAAAAAGCAAACAGCAATTCTGATGCTGTTTTCTGATATTTAAATCACTATAGGCCAGTAGTTCCTGTCTCAGAACTCACTGTGCATCACATACCATGTTTCTCCGAAAACAAGACACTTATATTTTTTTTGTCCTAAAAATTCGCTAGGGCTTATTTTTGGGTTATAGCTTATTCTCAGAGAAACACATGTAAGTTTACCCCCTCCAAAAAAGCAGCCCCCCCCCCTCCCTTCCCAGGAGAATCTACTTACCAGACCCCGGACGTCTGCATCGCTCCTAGGTTCTCCTGCGATGTTCAGCGGGTGCGCCTAGTAAGTATGCTCGGTCCTCTCCTGCTTCTGGCTGACACACTTACCTACATCAGATCGCTGACACACACACACTCATACACACATCAGATCGCACACACAATCACTTCAGATCCCGCACACACACACTCACCACAAATGGCGATACCAATTGTTTCCGGCCGGCAGAAGAAGATGGGACGCAGTGCAGTGGAATCTGAGGACCTGCGGTGGAACACAGAGGATCTGCAGCGGAAGACATTGATGCGTTCCACTGCAGGTCCTTCACACACTCCGCTGCCCTCCTTCCCAGGATCCCCTGCTGGCCATAAGCAGTCGGTGTCGCCGGATGCGGTGAGTGTGCGCGCAATCTGATGTGTGTGTGCACGATCTGATGTGAGTGGGTGTGCGTCCAACCGCAGGTCCTCGATGCGTTCCACTGCAGTTCCTCCTGTTTGGCGTCTGGTGAGTATGATTGCGGGGTCATCTGGGAGTGTCTGCTTTCTATAATGAAATGTCCTGCAGTATTCTTTAACTTTTTTTAGCTGCATGGACACTTCATTATTGAACCGTGACTACGGATAATGTTCGGGGTAGGGCTTATATTTAAGCCTTAAGCCAAAAATGCTGAAAATTCCTGCTAGGGCTTATTTTCAGGGTAGAGCTTATTTTTGGAGAAATACTGTAGTTGCAGTGCACATTTTAATGTAACAACCTTATAACACACAGCTCCCCCTGAGCCCTGGACCTGGTCTTTAGTGAAAAGACTAGAGATGTGACACATGACGGCAGAAAAAAGTAGACTGAATGGCGAGCAGCAGTGCCGCTGTAGATATGTTATTTTTAACTAATAATCACCTCATCGGCTACCTCGCCAACTGTCATGTGGTCCTCTCTTTTCCACTATCACGTGCTTCTTCACTGTAGGTCATGACTTCCTGCAGCATCCAGGCCTGGGAGGTCACTGCACCTTATGAGGTTGAGACGCAAGTTTTGACAACCTTGCAATGGGCAGTTATCTTCGAAGTCTAGATGTAGGTGTTGTGAGTTGGGATGGGTAAAAACTAGGGATGATCGAATACCTCAAATATTCGACTATGCGAATATTTTCCGAATACCTCGCCGCTATTCGATGCGCAATGTAAGTCTATGGGAAGCCCGAATAGTTGTTATTCGGGCTTCCCATAGACTTACATCGTGAAAATTCGATGCGCAAATAGTCGAATAGCGGCGAGGTATTCGGAGAATATTCGCGAAGCCAAATAATCGAAGTATTCTATCCTCCCTAGTAAAAACCAATGATTCTTGTATTTTTGTCTTTAGGATAAATAGTATATTTTTCATGATTTTACTAATTTTGCACAAGAAAATCATGTTTTAATGAAAAAGATTTTTTACATCATGCTCTGAGCCATAACTTATATTTTTCATTTACATACATACATATCTTTGAGGACCATGTTTTTTGTGACACATTAGCTGTTATTATTACCATTTTTGTATATGCACAACTTTCTAATCATGTTTAATTTATTTTTGTTAGAATTGCTGTTTGTTTATCCTGTCATTGAATTTCTATTTTTTTTTGTACGCCATTTATCCCGTGGGATAAATACCGATATAGTGTTAGGTTATGTGTCCTCACTAGTGTTGAGCAAGAGTGCACTCAATTGAACATTGGAGTGCTCGGCCAAGTATTGCGGGTGCTCAGATATGTCGTCCATGAAACAACAACCACAAAAGGAAAAGAAAAAAAAAAGATACGTCCTCATTCCCCGTGGAAATGCTGTTTATGGCTGGCTTTATGTGGACAGAGACCCAACTGCCTAATCATTTAATTCCATATACAAGAGTTCAGCACTTTCAGAGAATCTGACCTGCTCGACTCAAGTACCTGATCATTTTAGTGCTCGCCCATCACTAGTCATTACGGATGTGACAACACCAAATACGTGATATTTAAAGCACCAATTCAGCAATTTTTTTAATTTATTGCAATGTTGGAGGTGGTGCTTTAAATTCAAGTCCCCTGTCCCTGTCTGATACTGACCTTTGGCGGTTTCACCCTCTATCCCCACCGCTTGGTCGGGCTCCGGAGATTTGTGACCTGCCAACGTGCTCCAGTGTTCCATGGAGTGCATCGGAGGTCACTGTTCAATGTAACTCTATGGGAGCCTCGTTCTGGCTGTCATAGAGATGCTATTCGATCTTGGAACGTAACTTCTGACTTCCAGACAGTCAGAAAGTTACTGTCACAAGATGGCCCCAAGGGACCGAATCGGCATCAGTAAACGTGAAGCCGCCAGAAACGGACTATATAACTAGGGGCATAGATTTAAAGCGCCACTCCAGAGCTTAAAAAAAAAACCAAACCATTGGAGTGGTACATTAAGTTACCATTATATTCGTCCTCATTAAAGGAAATCTGTCATCAGATTTTAGCCACCTACCGTAATTTGAGAACAGCATAATTTAGAGTCAAGAGACCATGATTCCAGCAATGTCACTTACTGAACTATTTAGTGTAGTTTTGATAAGATTACTGTTTTATCAGCATAAGATCATCATTAGAGGACTAGTAAACCTATTGCCATGTAGTCCTCCATTTTCATGAGTTCTGTATAACTCCCATCACTGATTGACAGTCAGTAGTGAGCAAGATTATACAGAGCTTAGCATTCAGAAAATTGATATAGCAGCAGAGAAATCACTGGTTTGATCAAAATGACAACAAGCAGCTTGGTAAAGCACACATCACTGGAAGAACATCATGCTTCTTTCAGAGTAGTAAAAAACAGGTGACACTCCCTTTAAATACATTTTTATCGGAGAGCTGGGAATTTTTTTTTCATGGTGGGGTTTATGGTTCTTACTTTTACATTTTTTTAAGCATTAGAATAGTTTATTTTTTACAATACATACTGGTTTCTTAATAGGACTTGAACATACAATCTTTGGATACAATAATACTATGCTCTATTTATATAGTGCAGTGCAGTACACAATCTTGACAGTGTTTGGCTACATTCGCACGCTGCTTTTTTTGCTGCTTTTTTGGCTGCAGTTTTGTCAGCAGAACTTTCTGACATTTGACTTCCCAGCAAAGTCTATGAGAAGTCAGATTTGTCATGCGCACATTGCAGTTTATTTGTCAGCGGTTTTTTTGTCAAAAGTTTGTGACAAAAAAAATGCAGCATGTTCATTCTTCCTGCATTTTTGTCAACATTTGTCACCCATTGAAATCAATGAGGGCATCAAAAACGCAGGAAAAATGCCTGCTAATCAAAAGTGGTGCATTTTACCTGCCTTTTACCTGCGCTTTTGGTACCAAAAACGTAGGTGATTTGTCAGGAAGTGAGGTAACAGGCAAGTGGTCCCGTCCGGTCCTCAACGTGTTCCCCGAAGTACCGCTGTCCCCAGGGGAGATGATGTGGAGGACGGGGACTATCAGCAGCAGCGACAGCGAGAGGGAAAAATCAATGTTTTCAGCTGCCAATGTCCATCCCCCTCTCGCTGCCGCCGCTGATAGTCCCGTCCTCCACATCATCTCCCCTGTGCATGCATACTGGGGACAGCGGTACTTCGGGGAACACGTGGAGGACCGGACTATCAGCGGCGGCAGCGAGAGGGGGATGGACATTGTCAGCTGAAAACATTGATTTTTCCCTCTCGCTGCCGCCGCCGCTGATCATCCCGTCCTTCATGTGTTCCCCGAAGTACCGCTGTCCCCAGCGTGCACGCACAGGGGAGATGATGTGGAGGTCAGGACTATCAGCGGCGGCAGCGAGAGGGAAAAATCAATGTTTTCAGCTGCCAATGTCCATCCCCCTCTCGCTGCCACCGCTGATAGTCCCGTCCTCCACGTGTTCCCCGAAGTACTGCTGTCCCCAGCGTGCACGCACAGGGGAGATGATGGACCCCTCTCGCTGCCACAACCGCCGCTGATAGTCCCGTCCGCCACGCTCCTGTCAGCTCCACGCAGTAGCGCGATCAGCTGAGCTGTCACTGAGGTTACTCGCGGCCACCGCTGATTCAGCGGTGGCCGCGGGTAACCTCAGAGACAGCTCAGCTGATCGTGCGGCTGTCTTCAGTTGCTGCGTGGAGCTGACCGGAGCGGCGGTGTCTGCTGCTTCTTCGGTCACCTCCATGCAGCAGAACTGGAAGCGACGCTGGACCATCCTGGATTACGCCGGACATGGAGGGCTTTGTCGGGATTATTAAATGGGAGAACGAGGGAATTTGTTAGTGTTTTTTATTTCTAATAAAGGATTTTTTTCAGGTGGGTGTTTATTTACTGTAACTTACAAAAAGTTGACAAAACTGCAGCCAAAAACGCACCAAAAAAGCACCTACATTTTTTGTGACATTTCCAGGCTCTCTCTGACAAGGTGCAGTTTTGGCTGCAGTTTGTGAACACGAAAAAGAAGCAGCGTGCGCATGTAGCCTTTGACTGACAGAGTACATATCAGGCCCGCCTCCAGCAGGATCTATTGGCTGTTGTGTATGAGGCCTCCAGTTACTATAACAACCCATCAGCACCCTGCAATCATACTGCAGAGGCGTCGATGGTCTGCTAAAAAGAGTGCTATACCCATTAAAAGCAACCTGTCGCCAGATTTGGCAGCTATAACCTGCGGTCACCTCCAGTGAGCTCGTATATACAGTATTCTAGAATACTGTATATAAGAGCCCAGGCCACTGTGTAGAACATAAAAATCACTTTTATAATGCTCACCTAAAGGGTGGTGCAGTGCAGACTGGTCGGATGGGTGTATCCGTTCAACGCTACCAGTGCCTCCTCTTTTGGCCATCTTTGTCCTCCTTATTGTGAAGCCTGGGTGCATGATGCATCTTACGTTATCCAAATTAGCCGGCACTGAAGTCCCACGCAGGTGCACTTTGATCTGCTCTGAGGATGCAGGACCTCCATGCCGGCTAGTGTGGATGACGTAGGATGCGTAATGCACCCAGGCTTCAGAAGGAGGCCAAAGATGTCTGAAAGAGGAGAAGCTGGTACCGGAGACACCCATCCAACCAGTCTGCACAGCACCGCCCCTTAGGTGAATATTATAAAGTGATTTTTACGTTCTACACAGCGGCCTGGGTTCTTATATACAGTATTCTAGAATGCTGTATATAAGGGTTCAGTGGTGGTGGCTGCAGCTTATAGGGGCCAAATCTGCTGACCGGTTCCCTTTAAAAGGGGACCTGTCACCACTATTTTTGGCATATAAGCTGCGGTTACCGCTACCGGGCTCTTATATACAGAATTCTAACATGCTGTATATAAGAGCTCAGGCCGCTGTGAGAACATAAACACTTTATAATACTCACCTAACGGTCATGCGGTTGGCGGTGTCCGGTGCTGCCTCTTTCAGCCATCTTCAGCCTCCTTTTATAGCCGGGGTGCATGACGCGTCCGACGTCATCCACACTCACTGGCATTCAGGTCCTGAGCAAGCGCACTTTGATCTGCCCTGAGCAGGGCAGATCAAAGTATTGTAGTGTGCCTGCGCAGGACCGGCGAGTGTGTATGACGTAGACACGTCATGCACACAGCATTCAGAAAAAGGACGAAGATGGCCGAAAGAGGCAGCGCCGGCACCGGACAAGGGAGACGCCCATATGGCCAATCGTGCGACAGTTAGGTAAGTATTATAAAGTGATATTTATGTTCTCACAGCGGCCTGGGCTCTTATATACAGCATGTTAGAATTCTGTATATAAGAGCCCGGTGGTGGTGGTGGCCGCAGCTTATATGCCAAAAAAGTGGTGAGGGGTTCCCTTTAAACTTCACATGAACCATTGTCACTACTGACAGAAGCAAATGAGAGTCTGTAATTCAGGCACTATATATAAAAAAAAAACCCAAAAAAAACTTCAAAATTGAAGGACTCACCCTGGTTAGTTGTGTTGTACTTCTAAATGTGAGTATGTATAAATCATGTAATCCAGTGGTACTCACCATGCATTTAACACTTATAAATCATTGTAATAAAATACATAGCGGTATGATTAGCAGGATGCATGAAGATGATGGCTGTTTCCTGCTGTAACAAACACTTCTACGGAAGACCTGTACAAGCGCTTATTAACGTGCAAAACATTCAATGTCTTCATGAATCATACAGCTACGTATTTTTAACAGTGATTTATAATCTAAGTATTTTATGGATGGTAAATGCTACTTTTCTGGATTACTTGGCATATAAGGGCTTAAACTGCTAGAATCGGTGAGAACGTTAATCCTAGCATTTACAGCAGGAATCAGTTTGGCTCCTGCAGCTAATTGCACCAGTACAAAAGCTGTAAAGTGACATATACACATGACGTATATGTACGGCATATACCGTTGTGGGGTCAAAATTTTACTCGATGATTAGCATTGTTGTGATTATCCTCGATAGTGATAATCCATCAATTTCAATCAAATGGGTTTGAGAGTCTTAGGGGCACTTTGCACACAACGACATCGCAAGCCGATGCTTGCAATGCCGAGCGCGATAGTCCCCGCCCCCGTCGCAGGTGTGATATCATGTGATAGTTGCCGGAGCGAACATTATCACTACGGCAGCTTCACATGCACTCACCCGCCCTGCGACATCGCACTGGCCGGCGAACCGCCTCCTTCCTAAGGGGGCGGGTCGTGCGGCGTCACTGCGACGTCACACGGCAGGTGACCAATAGGAGCGGAGGGGCGAGATGAGCGGGAAGTAAACATCCCGCCCATCTCCTTCTTTCTCATTGCAGCCGGGACGCAAGTAAGGTGATGTTCCTCACTCATGCGGCTTCATACACAGCGATGTGTACTGCCGAAGGAACGAGGAACAACATCGTACCTGTCGCTGCAACGTAATTATGGATTACGCCGACGCTACACCGATGATACAATTACGACGATTTTGCGCTCGTTAATCGTATCATCTAGGATTTACACATTACGCTGTCGAGTGCAATGCCAGATGTGCGTCACTTTCGATTTGACCCCTCCGACATTGCACGTGCGATGTCGTAGTGTGCAAAGTGCCCCTTAGGCTGGGGCCACACGAACGTTTGGCATCCAATACGATCCTGCGATCAGATCACAGCTGTGGAACAGAGGGAGGGATTAATCTCCCTATCGTCTCCATTGCCAGCTGATATGATTATCACATTGCACTCTGGTGTCATCCAAGTGCTATATGATGTTTCACTCGCACCCACAGACTTGTATGGATGCGAGTGAATACGGATCGGATTCTACCCGAAGCATGCTGCAACTATTTTTTCGGTCCAATTAGGGTTGAGAAAATTGCAGATGGGCACGACCCCATAGAATAACATGGGTCCGAGTGGAATGTGATTTTTATCGCATTCCACTCAGGCAGTTTTACTCACCGTGTGTCCTAGCCCTTAATGATACATTTTAACTGTTGCAATCCACATCCTTTGTACTATGAACATATCTGACAAGAGCAGATCACAATTTATATTTTATTATATCCCTATACAAATATCAAATCAGTCAAAGCGTTGATGAGGGGAACAGAGTAAGGTTTAGTTCACAACATCATGACTTCCATTTACAGTGGAAACCATGATGGCTCCATATCTACACCAATGTACGCCACTAGGATTTGTTCCAAGAGCCATTTGCAGGAGTGCACTGCTCCCGTCAGAGGATGCGCGCTCTCCAATGCTGCAAGCAGAGGCATTGTTGTCTCTAAAGAATCAGAGAAATGCAAAGGGCACTGAAGCTTTCCAGATCCAGTGACCTGAGAAGCTTCAGAACACTGGTCATGACTGTAACCTAGGCAACGAGCAGTAAACAAAATTTAAAACCATCAGTTCTTGAGATCAGAGAGGATTTTTAATCACAAATTAGCATTTTTACATACGTGAGATGATAATACAACGCCTGTAGACGCATGTTTGCATTCACACGGATGGCATTAATTGTTGCTCGGGGTACACCCAGGATGAGGCCCACACATACTCAATCCACCATAGTATGGCATCCCTGTCTGTGACATATGACAATATGCTGATAATGTACAGTATGGAGGATATTGCCCATAGCTTGGTAACAGGGTCATGTAAATGTACAGATACCATCCACACAGATAATACACACAGGCCTGCACCGACCATGTAACCACTGGCCTTGGCCTGCACTCGTCTAGTGTCTATTGTGCAGCCATAGTGCAGGTTACTGCATCTTATTGTTCACCACACACACATCACCTCAGCTCTGTCCGCCCAGCAGAACACACGACTAGAACAGAAATGTGACCAGATGACATTGTGTCCAGAATACCTAGCTAGTGAGCGACCGGAGGTCAATGAAACCAGAGACATTTTCTGTGTTCTCACCTCAGCTTTCCTCTCCTGTGGCCGCCGCCATTTTGTTTCGCTCGCTCCCACAAGCGCGTGCCTGAGGTATGACGACACACAATGAAAACCCGCGCACGTGCCTGAGCGCAGCGGCCTGCGGGTGGAGGGGCGGGGAGGAGCGCGCGGCCTGCGGGTGGAGGGGCGGGGAGGAGCGCGCGGCCTGCGGGTGGAGGGGCGGGGACGAGCGCGCGGCCTGCGGGTGGAGGGGCGGGGACGAGCGCGCGGCCTGCGGGTGGAGGGGCGGGGACGAGCGCGCGGCCTGTGCGGGTGGAGGGGCGGGGACGAGCGCGCGGCCTGTGCGGGTGGAGGGGCGGGGACGAGCGCGCGGCCTGCGGGTGGAGGGGCGGGTCTCTGAGAGCAGCGGCTTGCTGGTGAAGGGGCGGGGCCAGAGCTGGGACGGAACGCTGGCGTGTGGCGGGAAACAAAATGCCCTGAGAGGGCGGAGGTGGCGGCTGCTTGGCGCGGTGTGTGTGTGGAGCAGTGAACCTGACAGGAATGTTTAGTCAGCAATTACAAGCGTGGTTTATAAAGAACTGGTCCATGTACTGTGTGTGCGCCACTTACATGGAGTCTTTTTCTCTGTATAGAGTTGTCTTTACATATATTAACCCTTTCACCACCTGGCGATTTTCATTTTCGGTTTTTCTTCCCAAGAGCTATAACTTATTTTTCCTTCAACATATAGCTGTATGAGTGTAATTACCACAGCACTCGTATAAATGGGGCACAAGGAGGTTCCTGACCCATCTGGGAAGTAAATAGCGAAAAAGTGGTAGATTTATTGAAAGAAAAGCGTGGTCATATTGCATAAAAAGTCCAGACCCATGATTGTGTTTGGGTAAGTTCACACATCCTGTGTTTTGCATCAGTCACAATCCGTCGCCTTGGGGAATTACGGTACCCTGCAAAATTTTTTGCAGGAATCCTGTATTTCCCCATAGACTTATATTAGCGACGGATTGCGACTGATGACCCTGCGTTGCATCCGCTGCGTCGCGGTCCGTCGTTTTTGACTGACCGCTGAACGGGGAGCAACGCAGAATGTAACGTTTTTCGGGCCGTCAAAATTAACGCGCCGCGCAGGAATCCGTCGCCATCCGCCACACTTGCAATGTATGTCTATGGTGCAGGATTCCGTTGTAATCCGTCTTACAACGGAATCCTGCGCAGGATTCCGTCATGCTCTACTGAGCATGCCCAGCATGTTTGGCACGCCCACTGGGCTGTCCCAAACACAGACGGATCATGACTGATCCGTCAAAAAACGGACGCACAGCGGATGTAACGGACGCAACTGATCGGTTTTTTCACAGGATTCCTGTGAAAGGAATCCTGTGAAAAACACATCAGTTGCATCAGTTGACATCTTGAAAATGACTGATCCGTTGCTGACGGACCTGACGGATTGAAAACACAGGATGTGTGAACTTAGCCTTTGTTTTGTTCACTATATTATGGTAAGACTGACCTGACCCCAGCTCAGTACTTGTTCATAGATACCAAACGTATAGGTTTTGTATATTTAATTGATGGGAAAAACGAAATAAAGAAATTTGTAATTAAAAAACAAACGCGTTTGTTGCCATTTTCTGAAACGCGCAATGTTCTCATTTTTCAGGATCTGTGGCTCAGTAATGACTTATTTTTTGTACACCCTAAGCTCATGTTGTTACAAATACAATTTAGGGGTAGATGTGATGTTTTCATCGCCTCTTATTACATTTTATTGCAATAATACAGCAGTCAAAAAAGTTATGGCGTTTTGATGGGGTTTTTTTACTCTGTTTACTGATCAGATTAATTTATTTTATCTTTTGATTGTACATATCTGAACAAATGTTTTGGGTTTTTTTGCTTTCAGTTTTGCAAAAGGGGGTGACTAGAAGTGTTATGGGTTTCTTTTTCATGTTTTTTTAAAGCTTTGTTTTTTTATGTATTTACTAGTCCCATTAAGTTACTTGAAGCTGATATTGTCCAATTGCTCGTGCTGTATAGAGCTGTGCTTCAGCCATTCAGTCAGTCACAGAACTACGTAATGACAGGCGCCATCATCTGACCCCCAACTGCCGTGACAACCCATCGGTACCCTGTGATTATGTCACGGGGCTGCCGATCGATAGAAGCTCCCCGCTGGCACACGTTAAATCCCGCCGTCAGAGATTGACAGTGACTTTTAACTAATTAACAGTGGTTGGCGGATCTCGGATTGAGAGACACGTCAGCTGATCAGGCCAGCCAACGTGCTAGGAAAGCTGTGAGCCCGCATCAAAGGGAGCAACATGACTTTGGACGTACCTGTACATCCAAGGTCGTGAAGGGGTTAAAGTGACGTATATGAGGGCTGGTGTCTGTAGGACTTGCTGATACTCCATGGATTGCTAGCATCAAATTGATTGTTTTCAAATACATATGTGGTGCCCCTGGGGCTTCAGTCGCCACAGAGTTACTGCACCTCAGCCAGAGGTGTGGTATTCCATCTCGGGTAAGGAGGAGGTCATCACTGGTTCACACAAAAGCACAACACCCAGGCTCAAACACTTCATCAGACATGGCAGAGGGCGTGATTATACCGGAAGCCAGGCTGAGGAGGTGGAGTCTGTGGAGTGGTAACACAGTAGCACAAGTGGGAACATTTAGTTAGTGGAGAGAGAGGATCAATGGAGGAGCTACGTCCGGCGGCCTGTAACAGGTACCGCTCAGCCCAAGCACCAACAGAAAGGGTCCTAGAGACCACGGGAGCTCAACTTCTGTGGCCTTGTTCCACACATAATCTACAGGTGGAAGGACTAGGTCGCACCACGGGGATTGGGCCCTAGGCTAGAGGAGTATAACCTATGGGCTCCGCTAGCAAAACCAATGGCTTTGGTGTCTTCATGCACCGAAGCTACCACCGCCACAAATTCACTGGAAGGTGACCCAAAAGGACCAATAATAATAATTATTAATATAATAATTTTATTCATTTATATAGCGCTATTAATTCCACAGCGCTTTACATACATTGGCAACACTGTCCCCATTGGGGCTCACAATCTAAATTCCCTATCTGTATGTCTTTGTAATGTGGGAGGAAACCGGAGTACCAGGAGGAAACACACGCGAACACGGGGAGAACATACAAATCCTTGCAGATGGTGTCCTTAGTGGGACTAGAACCCAGGACCCCAGCGCTGCAAGACTGCAGTGCTAACCACTGAGCCACCGTGGATATAGCTTCATGCCACCCCACAGGGTTCACGGGCACTGATACAGGGTTCAATGAGTGAGGGAGCAATGCAGGAGGGCGAAGCAAGCGCAGAGACTACCAGGAAAAAGACACTTAACAAAAGTGCACCGGACTCGACCTGCGAACTACCCGGGATTGGCTGGAGCCCATC
The DNA here is from genome assembly GCF_048569485.1 of Anomaloglossus baeobatrachus. NCBI lineage: Eukaryota > Metazoa > Chordata > Amphibia > Anura > Aromobatidae > Anomaloglossus > Anomaloglossus baeobatrachus. Next base: position 282,520,531 of record NC_134354.1, on the reverse strand, counting down.
ACGGTGAATCCCAGCACTCCAAAGGTGGTCCTTGGCGTGTGAAACCAGCTTCAGTGAGTAAAAACCTTGAGACTGCATCCCTGTGACTCTCTGTTATTTGCCTGCACCCGCCATCATAGACTACTACTACCACCCCCATCCACCCTGGGGCCCAGCTCTACCTGTGGAGAACTACACCATCTAAGCTGCACCACCATCTGCCCCGGGGAGTCCAATCTCGCAGTGGCGGCACCTAATGACGCATACCACAGGGGGCGTCACGAATAAACTATCATCCCCTTCTTTTATATTAAACAACATTGCCGGGGTCACGTAACTGGGCCACGCCACCGCAGCGCTCCAGAGCCAGAACCGCCGCCCAGTAACGAGTCGCCCCACGGCCCCGGTGGGCGTCACATATTTATGGGCAAATTGGAAACCTGATTGAATAATGTACAGTAGGCAGCGTCCAAATTTATGTCCCATCTACTTTGGAAACCGCACAGAAATTAGTATTTACTATTGATGAGCGAGCATGCTTGATAATCAAGCAATAGGATGCTCGGTACTCAATCAAGTGTCCTGGTGCTCTATGGCTGCGTGTGAAATATCGGACTTCATTCGGATTATTATTATTTATTATTATTATAGCGCCATTTATTCCTTGGCGCTTTACATGTAAAAAGGAATAAGAAATAACGTTTGGAACACCATTCTAAGTCTGAACTGGGTGCAAAAACCTAAAAAAACATCACTATGGGGAGATAAGGTATGCACACCAGTGACTATGTAAGGGGAATACATGGAATAGCAGAAACTGCTGTGTGAATACTGACTTGAAAAATCCAATAGCTATATGTAAGAGTGAAAATGTGAAAAATGGAATCTGCATTACTGCCATGAACATATGAATAAAGAGAAATTTAGCTAATGAATTGATCAATGCAATAGAGCCCCAACACTACGCCAAAGTATTTCTCTACGTTGGGGTCCCTAGCTTGTGTGTGTCCTCTCATGCAGTTAAAAAACTTACCGTGTATGGGAAGCTGAGACCCAGGCTATTTATGCGTATGATATGGATTGGCAATAGGTGTGGTTGGGGAGGGGTCACAAACGAAAAACAACTAACAAATAAGAAATAACGTTTGGAACACCATTCTAAGTCTGAACTGGGTGCAAAAACCTAAAAAAAACATCACTATGGGGAGATGAGGTATGCACACCAGTGACTATGTAAGGGGAATACATGGAATAGCAGAAACTGCTGTGTGAATACTGACTTGAAAAATCCAATAGCTATATGTAAGAGTGAAAATGTGAAAAATGGAATCTGCATTACTGCCATGAACATATGAATCAAGAGAAATTTAGCTACTGAATTGATCAATGCAATAGAGCCCCAACACTACGCCAAAGTATTTCTCTACGTTGCGGTCCCTAGCTTGTGTGTGTCCTCTCATGCAGTTAAAAAAACTTACCGTGTATGGGAAGCTGAGACCCAGGCTATTTATGCGTATGATATGGATTGGCAATAGGTGTGGTTGGGGAGGGGTCACAAACGAAAAACAACTAACAAATAAGAAATAACGTTTGGAACACCATTCTAAGTCTGAACTGGGTGCAAAAACCTAAAAAAAACATCACTATGGGGAGATGAGGTATGCACACCAGTGACTATGTAAGGGGAATACATGGAATAGCAGAAACTGCTGTGTGAATACTGACTTGAAAAATCCAATAGCTATATGTAAGAGTGAAAATGTGAAAAATGGAATCTGCATTACTGCCATGAACATATGAATCAAGAGAAATTTAGCTACTGAATTGATCAATGCAATAGAGCCCCAACACTACGCCAAAGTATTTCTCTACGTTGGGGTCCCTAGCTTGTGTGTGTCCTCTCATGCAGTTAAAAAAGTTTTTTAACTGCATGAGAGGACACACACAAGGTTGTAGGCTTGTCAGAAGAGGTGGGTTTTCAGGTTCCTTTTGAAGCTTGTCAAGGTAGGCGAGAGTCTATGTTGTGGCAGAGCATTCCAGAGTATGGGGGATGTACGGGAGAAATCTTGGATGCGGTGGTGGGAAGAGGAGATGAGAAGAGAGTAGAGAAGGAGATCATGTGAGGATCAAAGGTTATGTGGGGTAAGTACCAGGAGACTAGGTCACAGCTGGAGGAGAGAGGTTGTGGATTGCTTTGTAGGTCATGGTTAGGGTTTAGGGTTTTGAACTGGAATTATTGCGCAATGGAAAGCCAGGGAAAGGATTGACAGAGCGGAGAGGTTGGGGAGTAGCGGGGGACAGGTGGATTAGTCGGGCAGCAATAGTGTAGAATAAATTGTAAGGGTGTCAAAACTGTTAGAAGGGAGGCCACAGAGCAGGAGGTTGCAATAGTCCAAGCAGTAGATTATAAGGGCATGCACTAGGGTTTTTGCAGCTTCTTGGGAAAGGAATGTACGAATATGGGAAATATTTTTGAGTTGGAGGTGAAGAACTCTTGGATGTGTGGCTTGGAAGAGAGAGCAGAGTCTACAGTTATTCCCAGGCAGCAGTATGTGGGACTGGGGAAAGTGAGCATCCATTGGCTTTGATGGATAGGTTAGTTGGTGGGGTTGAGTGAGGAGGAGAAGGAAAGATAATTAATTCTGTTTTGTCCATGTTCAGATTTAGAAATTGAGCAGAGAAAAAGGATGAAATAGCAGACAGACATTGTGGGATTCTAGTTAGTAAGGAGGTGATGTCAAGTCCAGACAGATCTGCGTATCATCACCGGATGTCATCTAAGTGCATATATGCCCAGACAGGCAGCAGAGTAGATGGAGACATCAATCTCTCCCTCCTCTCTGCAGCTGTCATCCGATTGCAAGATCAGATCACAGTTACATGACACTGGGCTCACGCTTGCAGCAGAGCCTGAGCTTCATCTACCTCTTAATACAATAATTGATGTTTCCCACCGACACTTTCTGTCCATGGCTGATCACATTTTTGGGCATCACCACACACAATCTTCTGATATCCTTCTTTAAATGTGCAGAGTGAGAGGCCAGAATCAATAAACAGAATGTATAGAGCTCCTATGAGTGTCCAAATGTGAGATCACTTGTCTCCTGGGACTCGCCATGGTGGGAGGAAGGAAGATCAGGTGAGGATTATGTGGTGCAGACTCTTGGCTAGTGACACTGGACAGTGTGGACAGTGGTGCTGGGAAACACACTGGATGCATTATCTGCTATCCAACCAACAAACTGTTTGCACTGTTCTTCAAGAGTGGTGTCATGCAACCCCCTGCAAGTGAGACATGAAGCTAGTATTTGTGGATGAGTGTGTTTGCTGTGCTCCCGCAGCGGGCCCAGTTTCACTTGGCCCATGGTCTTGGGCTCTGCATGCACCATCAGCACCATGTCCATTTCCCTGTCCCTTAGGGCCGTTTCACACATCCGGCATTTCGCTGGATTACCGAATCCGGCACACTCCAGTACAGTGTAATACAGTACAATGGCATCGCGGCAACCTCCATGCTGTCATGTGACCGGAGCTTGCTGCTATACCATTGTACAGTATTAACACTGTACTGGAGTGTGCCGAATCCGGTAATCCAGCGAAATGCCGGATGTGTAAAAAGTCCCTTGCACGCCTTGCACTTTTTAAATTACTTACAGGGGGGAAAATAAGTACCGTATTTTTCGGACCATAAGACGCACTTTTTTTCCCCCAAATGTTGGGGGAAAGTGGGGGGTGCGTCTTATGGTCTGAATGTGGCTGCGGGGAATGAGGGTGCTGCGGTACAGCGGGTCATCGGGGACACGAGCAGGCTGTAGCAGCCTGCCGTGACCACGTGGACCCGCTCATTTAATATGCACGCCCATCCCCCGCCCATCATCCCTCAGCGCTGAAGCAGGCACTGACAGGTGGGCAGGATGATGGGCGGGGGATAAACAGCCGGCCCGCATGATCACCCCTGGCAACTACGGCCTGGAGTGATCATGTGCAGCTGTATTCACTGCCCCCCGCGCATCATCATCAGCGCGGGGAGCAGTGAATCAGTGTACAGTACTCACCGTTCCCCTGCAGCATCGCTCGTTCTCCCGTCTGTGTCAGCGGCAGCGCCGCTGAGTGGAGCCATCCCCGTTACCTTGCTGTATCGCGATCATCTCCTGTGTCTGTGCCGTCGGCTGGGTGGAGACTAGCGGCGCACACAGCGATGACGTCATCGCTGTGCGCACGTGTCCACACGCAGCCGCCTGCCCGGCACTGACACAGGAGATGATCGCGATGCAGCAGAGTAACGGGGACGGCTCCTCTCAGCGGCGCTGCCGCTGACACAGACGGGAGGACAAGCGATGCTGCAGGAGAACGGGGACGGCACCACTCAGCGGCGCTGCCGCTGACACAGACCGGAGGACGAGCGATGCTGCAGGGAGTGAGGTGAGCTGAGGTGAGTATGAACATTTATTTTTTTTATGTGCCACAGGATGCGGCCATACACCAGGATGGGGGTATAATATGAGCAGGATGGGGTCATCTGAGCAGGATGGGGTCATCTGAGCAGGATGGGGTCATACGAGCAGGATGGGGTCATACGAGCAGGATGGGGTCATCTGAGCAGGATGGGGTCATCTGAGCAGGATGGGGTCATACGAGCAGGATGGGGTCATACGAGCAGGATGGGGTCATCTGAGCAGGATGGGGTCATCTGAGCAGGATGGGGTCATCTGAGCAGGATGGGGTCATACGAGCAGGATGGGGTAATCTGAGGAGGATGGGGTCATATCAGCAGGATGGGGGCATATGCCATGATGGTTTATATAGCAGGATGCGGCCATATGCCAGTATATAGCAGGATGCGGCCATATGGCAGGATGACGGTATATAGCAGGATGAGGGACATATACTGTATATACAAGGCAGGAGGATCATTACCAGGATGCGGCACCTTAGTAGAGAATTTGGGGACATTACCCCCATAACAGTGTAGGCAGCAGATCCTCGCCCCATAACAGTGTGTCATGACCACATTTTTTGCTTAAAATTTTATTTTCCTATTTTCCTCCTCTAAAACCATGGTGCGTCTTATAGTCCGGTGCGTCTTATAGTCCGAAAAATACGGTAATACACTGCCGATTTTGCAAGTTTTCCCACCTACAAAACTTGGAGAGCTCTGTAACTTTTTATCATAGGTACAATTCAACTGTGACAGACAGAATGAAAAAAAAATCCATAAAATCACATTGTATGATTTTTAAATAATTCATTTGCATTTTATTGCATGAAATAAGTATTTGATCATCTACCAACAAGCAAGAATTTTGGCTCTAACAAACCTGTTATTTTTTTTCTTTAAGAAACCCTCCTACTCTGCACTCATTACCTGTATTAATTGGACCTATTTGAACTCGTTACCTGTATAAAATACACCTGTCCACACAATCAATCACACTCCTATTCAACATGGCTAAGGCTGCTTTCACACATCAGGTTTTTGCTGTGTGGCACAATCTGGCGCTTTGCAGAAAAAACGCATCCGTTTTTTTTGTTGCCGGGTGTGTTTTTTCCTCATAGACTTTTATGAGCGCCGGATTGTGCCGCATGTACTCGCGTTTGATCCGTTTTTTTGCCGGTTGCGTCAAAAATTGTCACTCCGGCGGCCGCACAGGACGCAGAGAGGAACGTTTTTTGCCAGCGACGCCGTGCGGCATGGTGCATAATGAAAGTCTATGCACGCTGAATCTGGTGGCATTCATCAAACGCCGGAAGCATGTACCAGATTCCGTTTTTACTTCTGAGCATGCCCAGTAGTGATATAAATTCATTGCTTGTCAGAAAATCTCTCTCTCTCTGGCCTAAGAAAATCGGTGTGAGTGGAGTGCGATAAAACATCGCATTCCACTCGCACCAATTCTAGCCTGTGTGTCAGCACACGAGCGATTATTTTCTCAGTCCTAATCGGACCGAGAAAACAATCGCAGCGTGCTGTGATTGTAATGCGAGACTCTTTCTCTCGCACCCATTCAAGTGAATGGGGCGAGAGAAAAATTGCACTGCACTCGCGGTACTCCGGTGTACCACGAGTGCAGGGGGCGAGAATGGCAATAGCCGGCTACGGAGGAGAGAGGGAGATAAATCCCTCCTTCCCCTCCTCCATACCAGCCCTCCCCTCCTAAGAGCTGGCCCGCCTCCTGCAGCTGTGGTCCGCTCGCACAGTCGGACCGCACTCAGACGCAAAGACACTAGCATGACACTCGGCTCCTGCTGTGCTGCCAGCGCGAGCCGAGTGTCATGCGAGCATCGCAGTAGTGCCCCATGTGGCGCCAGCCTCTCTCTCTCACACTCACTGACTCATACACTTACTCTCACCCACCCACCGATCACACTGCTGGCGGCTTCTCCTGATTTGAAAATGCCGGCCACCCATTATTCAATCTCGTATTCACTGCTTTCCCCGCCCACCGGCGCCTATGATTGGTTGCAGGCAGACACGCCCCCACGATGAGTGACAGCTGTCTCACTGCAACCAATCACAGCCGCCGGTGGGCGGGTCTATTTCTTGCAGTAAAAATAAATAAATAATTAAAAAAAAAACGGCGTGCGGTCCACCCCCCCCCAATTTTGATACCAGACAAGATAAAGCCACACGGCTGAAGGCTGGTATTCTCAGAATGGGGAGCCCCACGTTATGGGGAGCCCACCACCCTAAAAATATGAGCCAGCAGCCGCCCGGAATTGCCGCATCCATTAGATGTGACAGTCCCGGGACTCTACCCGGCTCATCCCGAATTGCCCTGGTGCGGTGGCAATCGGGGTAATAAGGGGTTAATCATGGCAGGCGTCTATGAGACGCCCCAGTGATTAACCTGTAAGTGAAAGGAAATAAACACATACACCAAAAAAAATACTTTATTTGGAATGAAAGACAAAAAACCCCACCCTCTTTCACCACTTTATTAAAATCCCCAAATACCCCTCCAGGTCCGACATAATCCACAGAGGTCCCGCGATGCTTTCAGCTCTGCTACATAAAGCTGACAGGAGCGGCAGTAGAACACCACCGCTCTTTATCAGCTCCACGCAGCAACTGAAGGGAGTCGCGCTGTCAGCGGGGACGTCACTGAGGTAATGCCTGTGTGGTGCGGTGATGATGGGGGCTGTAGTGCCGGGGTGTGCGGTGATGGTGCGTGCGGGAGTGCCGAGGTGTGCGGTGATGATGCGTGCGGGAGTGCAGGTGTGTGCGGTGATGATGCATGCGGTAGTGCCGGTGTGTGCGGGGATTATGGGGTCTCTCAGCAAAAAAAAACAAACAAAAAAAAAAATGGATCCGTTTTTTACCGGATCCGTCGCATCAGTTTTTACACAATCGGAGACGGATCCGTTGCATCAGGCACAAACCGGACTGTGCCTGATTGCAAAAAAATGATGTGTGAAAGCAGCCTAAGGCTATGTGCACACGAAGCGTTTGTCCCTGCAGAAATTTCTGCAGCGATTTGAACAGCACACGTGCGCTTCAAATCGTCGCAGAAAGAGTCCATAAAGAAAAAAAAGCCAATTACATGCGCTCTGAGTGCAGCCCCTCCCATAGACAGAGCGGGGACTGCATGCAGGGCGCAGGAAAGAAGTGACATGTCACTTCTTAGAACGCGCGTTTCGGGCAGCAGCCGAAGCGCTGCGCTCTAATATGCCACGTGCGCACGTCTCCTGCATAATCTTCATAGATTATGCTGGGGATGCAGGATGCATGCAGTTACGCTGTGGTGCAGATCGCAGCGTAACTGCATGCAAATACGCAACGTGCGCACATAGCCTAAAACCAAAGAGCTGTCTAAGGCCCGTTTCACACATCTGGCTTTTCGCCGGATTTGGCACATGCCAGTGCAGTGTATACAGTACAATGGCAGCACAACAAGCGCCGGTCAAATGCTATCATGTGACCAGAGCATGTGACCTGGACGTTGCGGCACTGCCATCGTACTGTATACACTGTAGTGGCATGCGCCGAGTCCGGCAAACCGGCGAAAAGCCGGATGTGTGAAACCAGCCTAAGAGCACCAGAGACAAAACTGTAGACCTGCATACAGCTGGGATGGGCTACAAGACGCACAATTATTAGAAAATGGAAGAAACACAAGATGACTGTCAATCTTAGGCTTAGTCCTGTGATCATCCCTTTGAGCTGATCCTGCAGAGATCCGTTGGCAAAATGATGTCTGCCTGATCTGTTTTTTCTTAACATGGGAGTCTATGGAGAATGAATCCGTTATCAGATTGCTATTTATCTTCCATTTGAAATGGATACTGTAAGAAAAACAACAGATCCTTTACAAATGCAAGAAAAATGAATGGGTAAATAGCAATCCGTTAACAGATCCATTCTCCATAGACTCCTATGTTAAAAAAAAACCCTAATCCGACAGATATCCGTTATTTAACAATGGACAAAAAAGTTGTGCTGACTCAACTTTTTTCCTTTTTTCTGCAGGATCCGTTCTAATGGATTACAGGACTTGTGTACTTAGCTTTACTCAGTCTAGGGCTCTATGCTAGCTCTCACCTCGTGGGGTAAGGATGATTCTGAGTAAGGTCAGGAATCAGCCCAGAACTACATGGGAGGACCTGGTCAATAACTTGAAGAGAGCTAGGACCACTGTCTGAAAGATTATCTTTAGTAACACACTATGCCTTTGTGGATTAAAATCCTGCAGGGCACGCAAAATCCCCCTGCTCACGACAGCACATAACTGGGCCCCTTTGAAGTTTGCCATTGACCATCTAGATGATACAGAGGAGGCATGGGAGAAGTTCATGTGCTCAGATGAGACCAAAATAGAACTTTTTTATATCAATCCACTCGCCGTGTTTGGAAGAAGTATGAGTATAACCCCAAGAACACTGTTTAACCGTAAAGCATGGGGGTGGACACATACTTTGAGGGTGCTTTTTGGCAAAGAGAACCGTATTGAAGGGAGGATGGGTGGGGTCATGTATCATGAGATTTTGGCCAACAACCTCCTTCCCTCTGTAACAGCATTGAAGATGGGTTGCGGCTGGGTCTTCCAGCATGAAAATGGCCCAAAACACATAGCCAGGGCAACTAAGGATTTGCTTTTGTAAGAAGAATTTTAAGGTCCTGGAGTGGCCTAGCCTATCTCTAAATCTGAACCCAATAAAAAATCTTTGAAGGGAGCTGATGCTCAATATTGACCAATGACAGCGCCGTAACCTGAAACATCTGGAGAAGATTTATATGGAAGAGTGGGCCAAAATCCCTGTTGCAGTGTGTGCAAACTTGGTCAAGAACTACAGGAAACATCTTACCTCTGTAATTGAAAGCAAAGGTTTCTGTTCCAAATATTAAGTTCTATTTTTTTAAAGTAACAAATACTTATTTTATATAATGAAATGCAGATGAATTATTTAAAAATCATACAATGTGATTTTCTGGATTTCTGGGGGGATTCTGTCTGACACAGTTGAAGTGTACCTACAATAAAAATTACAGACCTTTCCGTTCTTTGTTGGTGGGAAAACTTGCAAAATTGGCAGTGTATAAACTATTTATTTTCCCCATTGTGTGAGGGCTGCTGATAAGTCTTTGGCTTTGTGATCTTTTCTTTGTTTCTAAGGTAATGAATGTTAAATCACATGAAAGCCTTATGTGTCTAATATATGTTTTCAAAATTGTGTATTTGTTGCTTATGGCAACAGTGTTCTACACACGCGGGAAAACAAAATGGTGGAGTCTAATGCGATATTCACAGCAACTGAGAGCACAGGAGTGATAATAATAATAATAATAATTTTATTCATTTATATAGCGCTATTAATTCCACAGCGCTTTACATATATTGGCAACACTGTCCCCATTGGGGCTCACAATCTAGAGTCCCTATCTGTATGTCTTTGGAGTGTGGGAGGAAACCGGAGAACCCGGAGGAAACCCACGCAAACACAGGGAGAACATACAAACTCCTTGCAGATGGTGTCCTTGGTGGGATTTGAACCCAGGACCCCAGCGCTGCAAGACTGCAGTGCTAACCACTGAGCCACCGTGTTGCCCATTGAGTGATAAAATTCTTGTTTCTGCAAGAAAAGTCCACTAAGGATATTCATGGTGATATGTCGCAGATATTGAGGGATCAATGCTCTTCATATTCCACAGTAAAAAACTGGGTTCCAAAATACCAAAACTGGTCACTTCAGCACCAATGATGAGGAACGTCCTGGACGACCGAGAGTGGTTGTTGTTCCAGAGATCGTCGATGCTGTGCACAACCTCATACTGGAGAATCGACGAATTTCAGCTAAAGCAATGATACAAGTAAAATATATCTTTGTACCGTGTTAGCCAGTAGAGATAAAAAAAATTGTTTAAAAGAACAGTGAGTCCTCAGTGGTTGATACCTTTTAATGGCTAACTGAAAAGATGGTAATAATTGCAAGCTTTCGAGACTACTCAGGTCTCTTCATCAGGCATGGTATAACACAAAATCTGAAGAGTCACATATTTATACACAACAGGACTTAGAATAGTGCAGTAAAAAAACAAAACAAAAAAAAAAACAAGTTATATGAAACAGAACTATCTCTATGGCAGGGGGAAAACTGTTGTGGCCATAAATACTGCTGCAGTTCAGTGTGAAAGTTTTATTGTCCTCTGATAAGGGTCTGGTCCGGGCTGTGACACGCTCGGATGGTCAGAGGAGCACATCTTTTAACTGATGTAAAAAGAAATGAATCCATGAGACACATTCATTCCTTCTCTGAATGTGTCAAAGGTCATCATAAGTTTGTACTCCCATAGTCTCCTATCTCTCTGGGACTTGAAGTTTCCTTTCAATACCAGCAATTTCATGTCCATGATGCTGTGGTCTGAGTTACAAAAATGTTTGGCCACAGGTAGATCCATCCTTTTTTCTCTAATTGTGTGGCAGTGAGAATTCATCCTTGTCCTGAGCTGTTGTCCTGTCTCCCCTACATACAGACCCCCAGTTGGACATTTGGTATGTGAAGCCCCCCAGGTGTAGTGTCGGTGCATTACCTTCAGGGACTCCACTCGGCTGGATCTCGTCACAGGTAGGGAATCTTCTATTTGTCGTGACGCCACTCTCAGTATTGCGGTCAGTGGGGACCGCCACTGCAGGTTGAGGGACGCCTGGGGCTGATGGTGAGTGCAGTTAGTTGGAATAGCCTCCTGAGAGTGAGGCAAGCCCCAGGGCCCTGTGTAGGTGCGTAGTACCACAAGGCGCAGAATAACTCCACACACGCAGGATGTCTTTCAGGGGTTTTACTCACTTCAGGTGGCAGGGTGAGTAACCCGGGCGTAGCTGGGATGGACCAGGCGGGAACCAGGTATCCTTCAGGCTGACTTCTGATGGTGACTACCAACTCGCCTTCCTTAGCCCTTGGTGGTTTGGGGTAACCCCAACTTTTAGTCCCTATGGGGGTCACCCAGGGAAGTTGCTGAAGCCTCTCTCCCCTTCGTTTGCCGTTTGCTTGTTGCCTGGGCCAGATCACTCCAGCTGCTTGCCTCCTGTGAACTATGGGCCCTAACTGTGGCTACGTGGCTGCGGCTTTTGTGGTGTTGTGGTGTGGGCTTTGAGGGCCCCACACCGGCAGGTTTAGCAGGGAAAGGTGGATCTATCCCCGCTCCGGGATCTGCCGCCCGTTTGGGCCTGGTTCTCCCTAGCAGTCTCCTTACTTCCCACTCTGTGCTCTCTCTCTAGCTGGAGATGGGTTTCGGGTAGCACTCCTAGGTGACCGTTCTCCCCCGTCGGTAGCCACTGCGCGGACGCTGTCAGACTGCAACAGCCCCAGGGGTAGGGGTCTGCTCTGGCCTTGCAGGCCGGGGGAAATGGTGATGCAATCTTATCTTGGCGGGCCGCGCCTGACATGGCGGCGGCCTGGTCTTGGCGGGCCGCGCCTGACATGGCAGCGGCCTGGTCTTGGCGGGCCGCGCCCTGCATGGCGGCGGCCTGGATCGGCGTCACACCTGCGGCATGGATGAGGGTCGCGGTGGCAGCCGGTTCTTTGCGGGCCGGGCAGGGCATCGCTGCAGGGACCGGGTCTTGGTGGGCCGAGCAGGGCATCGCTGCGGCGGCCTGGGCTTGGCGGGCCGCACCTGGCGTGGTGGCGGCCTGGCTCAGCGTCGCCGCGCCGGGCGCCTCCTCAAGGACTGCGGACGTGGCAGCAGGGGTCGGGGCACTCGCGCTGGCAGGGGCATCACTGGACTCACCCATCGGTGGCAGCATCGGGGTCTGAGTCGTCACCGCCCGGTCTGGCACTCGGCGCGCGGCTCTCCCCTCATAGGCCTGAACCGCCGCGGTCATCCACAGAAACTCCGTCCGTCCCTCTCTGATCAGCCTTCCGACCCTGGCCTCCAGTTGATCGCAGAACTCGGCGAGCTCCCGACACCACCAGGCAGCGGAGCCCGGCTCTGGGTCTCTGCATTCAGACGCCATTTTCTCTAGCAACAAGCTGCTGGCTTCTTTTCCGTTCCGCCGTCTCTGGACGCTTCCGCTCTCTTCACAAGCGAGGTCAGAACTCTGCACTGAACCGGCTCACTGCCCCTCCTCTCCTGTTCTTGCCTACGCCACCTAGCAACCAGGCTCTCTTACCACACCCCTTGAGAGGAGATGGAGGCTTTTGGCCCCCTCCACTATTCCAGTGGAGGTGAAGGCTTTTCCCCCTCCTGGGATCCCCAGGGGTCCTCTCATAGGTACATGTGTGAGACCTGATCACTATGCGCCTGTGTAGTCACACCTCGGTCAGCCTTCTGGATTACCTGTATTGTACTGTCCCCAGCATGGGTGCAGTACTCAGTGGTGCCTGACCAGGTCAGGGGCGCCACAGGTACATATAATTAAGTACACCACATTGGTTGTAGTGCAGCTGAAGGTACCTGGGATCTTGTAGTCCTGATGTGATCTGGGAATCTTTATCGTGTCCGTTGTCAATATTACATCTACATTATAAAACTAAAGAAGAAAACAACCGGGTCCCTCTTGTAGTCACCTACAATCCACATCTGGAGGTGTTTAGAGGAGCTGCACGGAAACTACAACCATTACTGCAAAAAGATGCCCAGTTAAAATCTATTTTTCCAGACCCCCCACTTCTGTGTTTTAGACAGCCCCCAAATCTAAGAAGCATCATTGTCAGAAGCTCCCTGTCCTCTCCAACACCAACAGGAACATTTCCCTGCAACCAGAAAAAATGTAAGACCTGTCCATTAATATTGACAACGGACAAGATAAAGATTCCCAGATCACATCAGGACTACAAGATCCCAGGTACCTTCAGCTGCACTACAACCAATGTGGTGTACTTAATTAACAGTGTGTTGACATCAGTGGAGAGTATGTATAATAAATGTAAAGTTTTATCATCCTATCTTGTTTCTTTCTGGGTAAAGCTAAAACTTATCAGCAGCCCCTCGTATTTAATATATGTCTGCAAACTTTCTAGTATTAAACCCTTTGCCCCTTAGCCTATTTTCACCTTCATGACCAGCTCATTTTTTTGCAATTCTGACCAGTGTCACTTTGACAGGTTATAACTCTGGAACGCTTCAACGGATCCCAGTGATTCTGACATTGTTTTTTTGTGACATATTGTAGTTAACGACCGTGCTAACATTAAGGCTACTTTCACACTTGCGTTGGACGGCTTCCGTAGCATTGCGTTGTGTGACGGATGCAATGGATGCGTTGCATATAGTGGCACAACGCAATGCTACGGATCGTACAAAATAACGGAAAACGTTATTTATTTATTTTTTTTCTTCTTTACAGTACCGGCAGCCAACTATTGTGAACGATCAGCTGATCGCTCTTAATAGCCGGCGGCCGAGCGCTCTCAGATGCCGGTGGCCGAGCGCTCAGCTGAGCACTATAATATGCCGGCGGCCGAGCGCTCAGCTGAGCACTATAACATGCCAGCGGCCGAGCGCTCAGCTGAGCGCTATAACATGCCAGCGGCCGAGCGCTCAGCTGAGTGCCCTGACGTGCCGGCGGCCGAGCGCTCAGCTGAGTGCCCTGACAGGCCGGCGGCCGGGCGATCAGCTGAGCGCCCTAACATGCCGGCCGCTGAGCGCTCAGCTGAGTGCCCTGACATGCCGGCGGCCGAGCGCTCAGCTGAGTGCCCTGACATGCCGGCGGCCGAGCGCTCAGCTGAGTGCCCTGACATGCCGGCAGCCGAGCGCTCAGCTGAGTGCCCTGACATGCCGGCGGCCGGGCGATCAGCTGAACGTTCGGCCACCGAGAAATAAAATAAAGTTTGTGATAAAAAAAAAAAAAGAGAGAATGCGCAGTGAAAAATAAAGGTTTCCGCTGCTCAAAAAAACGTTGCAGCGTTCCATCCGCCCGGCGCAGCGTCAAAATAATGACGCTGCGTCGTCCAGCGGATGCAACGCTGACACTTGCGTTACAGTGCGTCGTCCATACAAGTCTATGGAGAATAGCGCAGTGCATTAACGGACTGCGCTATTCTCCATAGTGACGGACTCCGCTGAACCCAAGTGTGAAAGTACCCTAAGACTATATTTTTTGTGTTTATTTGGTAAAATATTGGAAATGTGGCTAAAAATTCGCAATTTTCAAACTTTGAAATTTTGTGGCCATAAATCCGAGAGTTATGTCTCACAAAATAGTTACTAAGTAACTTGCCTACTTTACATTAGTGCGATTTTTAAAACATAATTTTTTTCTTAGGAAGTTAGAAGGGTTCAAAGTTCATCAGCAATTTCTCATTTTTCCAACAAAATTTACAAAACCATTTTTTTAGGGACCACATCACATTTGAACTGACTTTGAGAAGCTTAGGTGACAGAAAATACAAAAAATGACACTATTCTCAAAACTGCACCCCTCATACTGCTCAAAACCACATGCAAGAAGTTTATTAACCTTTTAGGTGCGTCACAGGAACCAAAGCAATGTGGAAGAAAAAAATGAACATTTTACTTTTTTACACAAATATGTTACTTTAGCCCATTTTTTGTGCAATGTCTCCTGAGTACGCCAATACTTCATATGTGGTGGAAATCAACTGTTTGGGCTCACGGCATTGCTCGGAATAGAAGGAGCGCTATTTGACTGCAAAATTGGTTGGAATAGATAGCGGATGCCATGTTACATTTGGAGAGCCTCTGATGTACCTAAACAGTGTAGTTCCCCCACAATTGCCCCTATTTTGGAAAATAGACCCTCAAGGAATGTAACTAGATGGTTGGTGAGCACCTGGAATCCCCGGGGGCTTCACAGAATTTTATAATGTTGAGCTGTGAAAATGAAAAAATACATTTTTAACCACAAATGTTGCGATAACGCTAAATGTTTTTCCTCACCACGAGAGAGTGGATCCACCCATTCAGGACAGGAAACTGTTGTGAATACGTTTTCCAGTTTGGGGCTCCCTCTTATGGTCAATGCTGGCAGTGCGGTTGATTTGTGGAATTAAATCCACACACCTGTAGAGGACTGGCAATCAGGGTCAGACTAGGACTATATAACGGAGTAGTTTTCTCTTGTTACTTGCCGGTGCTCAATCGTCTCATGTGTGTTAAGGACATTCTGTAACTAGCCATGCTCACAGCCAGAACGCCTCTCAGATAAGTGGTCTTTGAACCTCTGTTGTTTGTTTTCCACTCTCTTGTTTTTTTCTGCTTAATACTAATCGTGATTCCTATTTTGTCTGTGTGGAGTTCTTGGTGGAATGGGATCATTCCCTGCTGGCCTAAGAGACCATGGACTCACATCTCAATGGATTTTATTTCTGATCTCCCTGTTTCTCAGGGGATGATGGTTATTTGGGTAATCTGTGATAGATTTTCCAAAATGATTCATTTGGTGTCACTGCCTAAGTTGCAATTAGCTTCAGAGTTGGTACCTGTAGCGCCTGGTCCCACCAGACCCCGTGGGGGGCACACTCCCTCACATGTGCCCAGTCCCAGCATGGCTCCCACTAGCACTCCCAGTCATAGCCCCAGGCAGCGACGGCCTTCCTCTTACCGGTCCCATGGCTCTGCAGGCGCTGCTCCTGCTCCCAGGCATGCTGCAGCCTCTTCCTGTCTCCCTTCCTTACACAGTGCTGCAGTAAGTGACTCTAGGCTGCGCGCGAGGCCACGCCCCCTTTCTTAAAGCGGTATGCCCCGTTTTCTGGAAGTGACCTCAGAGGTCACCTGTTACCTAATGGGTATTTAGGTTCACCTCCCCCCAGCAGCAGGCGCCCGAGCAACGCTTCCATTAAAGCCTTGCCAGTGTCCAGACCCCTTGTGCTGTTATCTGTTTTCTGTGCATTGATACCTGGTTCTAATCCCTTGTCTCACCGTAGTGCCATCCGTACCATTCCGGTTGGGGACGTCACCGCTCATACCGACAGTGGACGTCACCGTGCCCTACCTGCCGTGGACATTATCCGTGCCGTACCTGCGGCGGACGTCACCTGCTGTGAACATCTCCGGTGCAGTTTCCGTGTCCTGCCGGCTGTGGACGTCACAACCTTGCTACACCTGGCCCTACAGAGACTCCTACTACCGGTTCCTGGCTGCCGTGCATTTGGGCCTTCTGGGGAGGCGCCGCACAGTCCCTGTATAGGGGTTCGCTGCTGGTCGCCTTCTCAGGGGAGTCCGGTGCACGGTCCAGTGGGTCCACCTCCGGACGCTCGCCGCTCCTCGGTGAGCGTAACAGTACCTTTGTTTCTTCATCAGGTGGTTCGTTTGCATGGTATTCCTGAGAATGTTGTGTCCGATAGGGGAGTCCAGTTTGTGTCTAGATTTTGGAGAGCTTTTTATTCTGGGCTAGGAGTTTAGTTGTCCTTGTCCTCTTCGTTTCATCCTCAGACCAATGGACAGACTGAAAGAACAAATCAGACTTTGGAAACCTATTTGTAATGTTTTGTGTTGGCTGATCAGGATGACTGGGTTTCTTTTTTGTCCTTGGCTGAGTTTGTTCTTAACAATAGAGCTAGTTCGGCCACTTTGATGTCTCCTTTTTTTTGCAACTTTGGGTTTCATCCTTGTTTTTTTTCGGGGCAGATGGAGGCTTCCGCCTGCCCGGGTGTTGATTCGGGAGTGGAGAAAATGCAGCATATTTGGGATCAAGTGGTAGATAAATTGTCCCACTCCCAGGAAAATGCCCAACGGTTTGCCAACCGACGTAGGACTGTGGGTCCCCGGTTTAAGGTAGGGGACTTGGTATGGTTGTCTTCCAGACATGTTCCCATGAAAGTTTCTTCTCTGAAATTTAAGCCAAGGTTTATTGGACCTTATAGAAATTCGAGGGTAATTAATCCTGTTTCTTTCCGTTTGACTCTTGCAGAGACTTTCTGTCATGATTGACTCCTGGCTCAGCTGGAGCTGAGCCTTTTTTTTAGTTTCACTTCTGATGCAAGTCACGTTAGGGGTTAATCCTTTCTGCCTCGTTGTGGAGGTCAGGCTGCTTTATTTGGGCACTGTTTCTCTTGGACTTCGCCAGTGATACTTCTGGCTCTGCTGTGTTCTGCTCTTGAGTGACCTGTTGTCTGCCCTGCCCCCTCCTGACCTCCGTGTTCACCTGACCTGTTAACCTCCTCTGTTGTCTGTTTCCATCAGTGTCTCTCCCGCTGTCTCCCTGTTCATTCCTTATCTGTTTACCTTTATTCTGTCTTGTCTTCCAACTCTCCCTCACTTCTAGGCTCTGATTTCCCGGCTACTGACTATTTGCTTCCCTCTGACTACGTTTAGACTTTGCCCTTGTGTACTTACAAGACCTCATGTTATGACACGGCTTTCTGACGATTCTACTGCCATCTGGTGGGCTTGACTAGTATTACCTCTGCTAGGGAATTCCCTGCTCATACGTTTCCTTCACTTTATGCCCCTTAGTGGTTTACCAGCTAACTACCTTCTCAGATAGTTTCAGGAATCCTCTCAGTCCCACATTACTGCGCTGTACTGCTATTGTACATCTTAGAGTACAGCGTGACATTATCACTGGCTCTTACATTTTTACCCCTATGGATCCGTTACGTATCCTTACGGATCAGATGTCTAATTTGACTCAAATGATCCAGGACTTATCCATTGAGCATAGAGCCCTAGCCTCTTCCCATACTCAACTCCAGGGGGAGCTTGCTGCTGCAGTAAAGGCTTTCCAGGGTTCCATGACTCAATCACAGCCCGGTCCCGTAGATGTATCATTCCATTCTCCAGAACCCACGGTCATGCTCCCGGATAAGTTTTCCGGAGAGGAGAGGTTTCACACGTTTCGAGAGAGCTGTAAATTACTTTTTTCTCTTAGACCTCGTTCCTCTGGGGATGATAGTCAGCGGGTGGGGATAATAATTTTCTTGCTTATGGAGGGACCTCAGACTTGGGCCTTTTCTTTACCTCCGACAGCCCCTGAGCGTATGTCTGTGGATAGGTTTTTTGACACCCTAGGACTTATTTATGATGAACCGGACCGGGTCATGGTGGCAGAGGACAGGATCATGGGTCTCTCTCAGGGTAGACGCACTGTAGAGTGGTATTGTTCTGAGTTCAGGCAGTGGTCTACGACGGTTTCCTGGAATGATTCTGCTCTGAGATGCCAGTTTAGGAGAGGACTTTCTGATCATCTCAAGGACGCTCTGGCCCTTCATCCTCCACCCAGTTCTTTGGAGGAGGCCATGACCCAGGCAGTACGGATGGATCGGAGGTTGCGGGAGAGAGGAGTGACCCTGCGGGAAACCTCATTATGCCCGGTCAAAGCTGAGGTTGTTTCACTTGCGGAGCCCATGGAGGTCAGTGCCACAGATTCCAAGGAGAAGGAGAGGAGACGGGAGTGGAAATTGTGTTTCTACTGTGGAAGTCCGGGACATTGGAGGAAGGACTGTCCTACCTGTCCTCCTGCTACTAAACCGTCGGGAAACGCTTAGGTCTGGGTGATGTTCGAGGAGGTCACCCAGACCCTCAGGTACCCTTTCCCTCTTTCCAAAAAATTTTGCTTAAGGTGGAACTTGTAATAGTAGACTGTTGTATTCCAGCCTCTACTTTCGTGGACTGTGGTTCCTCCATGAACTTCATTGACTCCAGTCTGGTTTCCAAAGCTAAGATAGGGACAGTTAGGCTAGAGACTCCGGTTCACATTATTGCTATTGATAGGACACCATTGTCACGAAATGTGGTTGAATTTGTCTGTGAGGAATTTTTGCTTAAAGTGGGGTCCCTTCATCAGGAACTTATTTCATGTTATATCATGGATAATCTCCCTGCGGGACTGGTGCTGGGATTCCCCTGGTTGCACATGCATAATCCTGTAATTGTCTGGGACTCTCGCGATATTGTTAAATGGGGTCCTAAATGTTCTAATGGTTGTCTTATCACTGTTCAGGTGTCTTCAACTAATCTGGAGGGTATTCCGGAGTACCTGAAGGATTTTGGAGACGTGTTCCCTGAAAAAGAGGCTGAGGTCCTGCCACCCCACCGTCCTTACGATTGTGCTATTAACCTGGTTCCAGGTGCCAAATTACCCAAGGCCCGTTTGTATAATCTTTCTGGCCCGGAACGCACTGCCATGAAAAATTACATATCCGATAGTTTACGTAAGGGACACATCCGTCCTTCTGTCTCGCCTGTTGCTGCTGGGTTCTTTTTTGTTAAGAAGAAGGATGGTGGCCTACGCCCTTGCCTCGATTTTCGGGAACTTAATAAGATCACGGTGAGAAATACCTATCCACTTCCACTCATCCCGGACCTCTATAATCAGTTATCTGGAGCTAAATGGTTCTCCAAGCTTGATCTCATGGGAGCCTATAACCTCATTCGCATTTAGGAAGGGGATGAGTGGAAAACGGCATTCCTTACCTCAGAGGGCCTTTTTGAAAACTTGGTCATGCCTTTCGGCCTTACTAATGCTCCTGCAGTGTTTCAGAATTTTATGAATGATATTTTCTCTGAATTTATTGGCCGTTTTATGGTTGTGTACCTAGATGATATTCTTGTCTTCTCGTCCAACAAAGAGTCTCATATTGATCATGTACGTACAATACTTCATAGGTTACGGGAGAATTCCCCATTTGCTAAACCTGAAAAATGTACTTTTTGTGTCCAAGAAATCACCTTTCTAGGTTTTATTCTGTCTGCTGATGGTTTTCGGATGGATCCCAGAAAAGTACAAGCCATTTATAATTGGGTGCAACCCAGAGACCTCAAGGGTCTGCAGCGTTTTCTGGGTTTTGCCAATTATTACAGGAAATTTATTAAAGGGTTTTCTCAAGTGGTCAAGCCACTCACGGATCTCACCCGCAAGGGGGCTGATCTTAGGGAGTGGTCACCGCAGGCGATAGAAGCATTTCTGAGGTTAAAGGAATGTTTTATGACTGCTCCTGTACTTGTTCAACCTGACCTCTCTCAGCCGTTTATTGTGGAGGTTGATGCTTCAGAGGTGAGTGTGGGGGCGGTGCTCTCCCAAGGACCCGCTACTTTAACTAATTTAAGACCGTGTGCGTTCTTCTCCAAAAAATTTTCTTCTGCTGAGAAGAATTATGATGTGGGGAATCGAGAGTTGTTGGCCATAAAGTTGGCCTTCGGGGGAGTGGCCTGGACCTCATGTAGAGAGGAAGCAGCGTGGGTGAGCTCCTGCCTGGATCCTGAAATATCCTGCACACCGGCCTTGCTGACAGGCACTACCGACCCTGGAGGGCTGCAACACTACTTATAACACCCGGGGAAGCGAGCACAGCCAGGATATGCCGACCCGCAGCAGCAATAAAAGGGACAGAGACGCGCAGGAGTGCGCCTCTGAAGAATCCAATATGGCGCCGCCGGCATCCACACCATCCCGAGCTGGAGCAGTGGGAGTAGCAAGCAGGTTGGAGCGGTTTGCCAGAGTGGCCCCTGGCACAGAGCCTACATACAATGAGGCACCCGATGGCAGCGCTGAACGGGCCATGGAGCAGGGAGAAAACATACCCGACGGTGAGACTGTGAGTACCCTGGGCCCTGCATGTTCAGCAGCACAAGATATGCAGACACAGAGGCCTGCGCTGGCAGAGGGAGGAGGGGGAGATGTGGAGCAAACAACACCTGTTTTCACTGAGGCCATACTGAGAGACATTCTGGCAGCAATTAACTCTTGCAATACCACATTGGCCACTCTAAGCAGCCAGATGGGAACTGTCACCTCAGATATGGCCTGTATTAAACGTGAGCTGCAAGGGATGACTGTCAGAATGGGGGAGCTGGAGGAAAGAGTGAGTACAACAGAGGATAAATTACCACCAATGCCACGAGAGCTGGGAAAGGCCACGCAAAATATCTCCACACTGCTAAACAAGGTGGATGATTTAGAGAACCGCTCCCGCAGAAGTAATTTGAGACTGGTGGGGTCCCAGAGAGGATGGAGGGCAATGACCCATTGAATTTCTTTGAAAAATGGCTTAAAGACACCATGGGAAAAGACATACTATCCTCTTTTTTCACCATTGAAAGAGCGCACAGGGTCCATGCGCGTGCCCCACAGCCGGGAGCACCCCCACGTCCTATTCTGATTAAACTACTGCACTATAAAGATAGGGACACTATCCTGCGCAGAGCCAGAGATATCAAAGAACTTGCAATTGATGGGAGGAAGATTTCAATATTTCCTGATTTCTCCATGGAAGTGCAACGTAAAAGAGCGCAATTTATTGAGATCAAAAAACGATTGCGCAACCTACAAGTGCCATATTCCATGATGTACCCTGCTAAGCTGCGGATTGCTGCGAACGGAGAGACTCATTTTTTTGATACGGCTGGGGCGGCATTGTCTTGGCTGGATATCAATGAGAGGTCCCTGAGGAGGAAGAATACCTGAGATTTCCCTTTCTGCCGCCAGGCGTTGTTTTTGTTTGGGACGCTATGCTGGTGAGCTCATTACAGTTAAATTCATCTAGGATCCAGGTTGGGAGACGGCCGGTTCATTATGGACACCTGCTGCACTAGCGAGTTGTGGACCCCCCTCCCTGCATGGACTTGGGGCGTATTTTTAGCCCTGATTCTCTCTATTTGGGAGAAATGTGTAAGATACACTTGATTTTGAGGGCAGGGGCACTGCGCACTGGTGTGCGGAGCCCTATCTCTCTCCTTGTTTTTCTTGTTTCTTGTTGTATGATGCAATCTGTTTGGGAAGTGTGGTGTGCCTCAGTCGTGTCGCTCAACCTAATGTTTTTGAGAATCGGTGGAGAACGCCTCTCTCCTCCAGGTATGAAGTATCCGTCCGGATCATATCTTAGTCTACGCTTATGGCGACATCTTTAAATATTGTAGCGTGGAATGTTAGAGGGCTCGGAGATGCGAACAAAAGATGTGCTATATTTACTCACCTACAGAAACTTTTACCGGCTATTTTATGTCTCTCCGAGACCCACATGGTCAGGGATAATGTTCATTGGCTGAGGAAGGGATGGATCGCGCATGAATATCATTCCACATACTCGACCTATGCACGGGGTGTGAGTGTGTTGGTGCACAAATCCATCCCGTTCTCATGTACCAAATCAGTGATTGACCCGGGGGGCAGATTTGTATGTTTGCTTTGCACGCTGTATGGTATACAATTTATTCTGGTTGCGATATATATCCCTCCACCATATTCAGTCGAACCGGCAAAAAGGATATTGTCTATTTTAGATTCCCTTCCATCTGTGCCGACGCTTTTGATAGGGGATTTTAATAATTACTTACATCCCTATCTAGATAAATTACACTCGGGAAACATATCGGAGAACGCCGCCCCGACTTCATTTGCTAGAATGCTAACAGAGCTGGGTTTTTTAGCTCTTTGGCGCACCCAACACCCCACAACCAAACAATTCTCCTGTTACTCTAGCTCCCACCACACCATGTCACGGATAGACTTGGCTATTGGAAACGCACTTATGGCCTCATATACACAAAAGGTGGCCTACCTACCTAGAAGTGTATCTGATCACTCACCATTACATGTTACGCTTGCATGGGGAAACCCCCTCACTCTGCCCAGGCCTATCTGGAAACTTAATCCCTTCTGGATCCAGCTTATTGGGGGATCTTTATATGATAACATTCTGGAATACTTTCATCTTAATGAGTGCACTGCACCGTCACACATAGTTTGGGACTCTATGAAAGCTGTGGTAAGGGGCATATATATTAGAGAAATATGCATACGCAAAAATCAAACCAAATGTTACACCCAGAGTCTGATTCAGGAGGTATCTGATGCGGAGGCTGCGGTGGTGCTCAACCCGACAGAAGAAACTAAAAACACTCTAGAGAAGGCACAGATGTCACTCAAAGAAAATCTCATGTCGGTGGCAGAAAATAAACGCTATTTCCTTAAACAAAATTATTTTATAGCGGGGGAGGGCATGGGGCACCTACTGGCCACAGTCATTAGAGCACAGGAAGGATCTTCTTATATAAATAGGTTAAAGACGGAATCAGGTGACTTTGTAACAGCAAGCGAGGATATAATAAGAGAAATAAAGAGGTATTATATGCGGCTATACACATCAGACTGTGACCTCACGGAGACTGAGATTGAGCAGTATTTGGATACTCTCTCTCTTCCTACACTGAGTGATGTAAACAGGGAATTGCTGGACCGGGACATCTCATTGGAAGAACTGGAGGAAGCGCTTGGCCAGACACAAAATGAAAAAGCTCCGGGAACAGATGGCCTGCCTGGAGAGTTTTATAAAACGTATGCACCCTTACTGCTACCCAAACTACTTAAGGTATTTGAAGAATCTGAAAGGCAGAGGGTCCTCCCGCCCTCTATGAGGGAAGCCTTAATAGTCTTAATATTAAAACCCGGAAAAGATCCAGAGATCCCGGATTCATATCGCCCAATTTCTCTCCTACAGACATTAAATTGCTGGCCAAGGTGCTCGCCAATAGGTGTCCCGATTCATCTCATCTATAGTGCAGAGTGATCAGACAGGATTCATTCCATGCAGAGCCACATCTATGAATCTCAGGAAATTATATTTGGGAACTCAACATAGTTCTGAGGTACCGGGGGAAAGGGCAATTTTGTCTTTAGACGCCGCTAAGGCGTTCGATAGCCTTGAATGGGAATATATGTGGGCTGTACTTCGGAAAATGGGCTTTGGACATAGATTCATAAATTGGGTAAAACTGCTATATGACTCACCGGTGGCGAAGGTTAGGGTTAATGGCAGGGTCTCCGAGTCTTTTCCTCTTGGAAGAGGTACTAGACAGGGGTGCCCGCTTTCACCCTTGCTATTCGCGACTGCAGTGGAGCCGTTGGCAGTGGTAATACGGAAATCCAGGGAGGTAGAGGGATTTCGGTGTGGAGCCGTGGAACAAAAGATATCATTATACGCAGACGATCTTCTCTTATATTTAGACAGGGTACGTTCCTCGATTTTGCCGGCAATGAATATCATTCGGGAATTTGGGCAGAGGTCTGGTCTACGAATCAACTGGTCCAAGTCGGCTTTAATGCCGTTGGACCCCCTTCCGGGGGACTTTTCGGACTTACAGATTCCAGTTCCTGTGGTCCGGGAGTTTAAATATCTGGGAGTAATTGTCAGCCCAATCCCGAAGGATTTCCAGGCCCTAAATCTGGAACCCCTGTTACAGCGATTCAGAGCAAAAGTGCATACCTGGTGCCGTTTGCCGCTATCAAATATCAGCAGATCCAATTTAATTAAAATGGTAATGATGCCACAATTACTATACCTTATACATAATTCTCCAGTGTGGATATGTAGGGAATTTTTTGTAAAAATTAATACAATATTCCGGGAACTTATTTGGAAGAAAAAGCAAGCTAGGATTCGACTGGAAGTGCTACAGCGGGGAAAGGAGGAGGGAGGACTGGCGGTACCAAACCCATATATATACTATATAGCCTCCCAGATGCAACATATGAGGGGTTGGGGCAAAGAAGGAGGGTATGATACCAGTGGTGATATAGTGAGAGAGGGATCAGTATGGAAATACCCAGGTTGCCGGTTGGATGTGGGACAAAGACAGATAAATGGGGCACGATATCCCACACTGGCTATGATATTCCGGGTGTGGGACAGGGGTAAGTCTCTTTTGGGGATAAGCGGACCTACAGAGCTCTGGCCACTGTGGCAGAACCCTGACTTGCCATAAATTAAAAAATTAGTAGGGTTCAGAGGATGGGAGGATAAAGGGATCCATTTAGTGCCACAAGTATTACAAAATAATACTCTTAAAAGCTTTGAACAATTGAGAACGGAGTTTCACCTCCCGCATGTCTTCTTTTATCAGTATTTGCAGCTGAGACACGCACTGGAAAGACAGGGGAGGACAAACCCGGTAACAGTGACACATAATCAAACATTACATAGGCTGCTTACATCTGAGTCCTCTAAGGGTCTTATTTCGGAACTATATAAAAAATTACTACCTGCCCATCTGGAAACACACCCATTGATTGTTAAAAGCAAATGGGAACGAGACGTCGGTCCCCTGACGGAAGGCCAGTGGTCTGATATATTGGAACAAGTTCCTAAACTGGCGGTATCGGAGTGCCAAAAGCTGTCTCAAATATATCTCATCCACAGGGTATATAAAACTCCCAGTCTACTATTTAAGATGGGATTCAGACCAAACACACAGTGTGTTAGGTGTGGACAGGATGATGCCCATTTGATGCATGTTATGTGGGAGTGTGGACACATTGGTGATTTCTGGAACCAAACCCTGGGACTTCTAGATCAAATATATCATATCACAATACAACCGTCGCCCCGCCTGTGCCTGTTGAGTCTGTGGGAAGGAGAAGTGGATCCGGATTCTCCAACAGCTCTGGGAATAGCCCGTATCTTGTACCAAGCAAGAAAGCTACTTGCATATCACTGGTTAGACCCTCTACCACCAACATTACCAGAGCTCAAAAACAAATTAAATAACGTCATAAGATTGGAAAGGGGAG
This sequence comes from Anomaloglossus baeobatrachus, assembly GCF_048569485.1. Lineage (NCBI taxonomy): Eukaryota > Metazoa > Chordata > Amphibia > Anura > Aromobatidae > Anomaloglossus > Anomaloglossus baeobatrachus. The sequence goes on along the minus strand of NC_134354.1, from coordinate 282,494,651 downwards.
TTTATTTAAAAAGAAAAACATTGAAAAAGTTTTACAGCATTTGGCGGCCATGGATGGAGTTGCCGGGCCTACCCTCTAGTGCACTGGTTCGGGATGCAATGCTGGACCGGTTACTGTTGTACCTGCAGTGATGGCATGTGTGAGGAAGGGAATTAAAACTAGTTTTCTCTGTGACGAAGTGGACTTTGAATGAAGAGGTGAGAGAGGACTGGAACGGTTTCATTGATGACTGCACGGAGAGGGAGGGGCGGGAGAGTATAGCAATATGATGTGGAGTGACACGGCTGATGGAGGAGGTGTTCCTGTTAGTCTGAGGCATTATTGCATAATTTAAGTTTTGTTTATTTGTAGAGCCACGAGGTTTGTAGGCTCAAGCTATATAATATAATTATGATTTGAGAACTCTATTATATTTACATATATGCAGAGAAAGAACCTGATTTATAAATCACATGTGTTTATCTGTTTATTGTTATCAGTTATATGAAAAGTTAAATACTCTCTGTATTGATCCCTAATGATTTAATAAAAAAAGATCTGATTTATAAAGTTGGCCTTCGAAGAATGGAGGCATTTTTTGGAGGGGGCTGTTCATCGGATCACTGTTATTATGGACCATAAAAACCTGTCTTACATCGAGTCTGCTAAATGGTTGACTCCTAGACAGGCTAGGTGGTCACTTTTTTTCCCCGTTTTCACTTTTTCATTACTTTTCGGCCCGGTTCTAAGAATGTTAAGGCGGATGCGTTATCTCGCAGTTTGGATCAGTTTTCGCCTCCCGAACCTCCTTCCTCCATTCTTCCTCATGGGGTAGTCGTTGCTGTTTTATCCTCCGGATTGGAGGCTGAGATTCGTGTTGCACAGGCATTGGCCCCTCCTTCATTGTCCCATGCCAAATTGTTTGTTCCTGTCCAGTTTCGATTACGGGTTCTCCAGGAATTTCATGACTCTGTGCTTGGTGGTCATCCGGGGGTCTCAGCTACTCATAAGGCTATTGCCAGGTTGTTTTGGTGGCCCTCTATGTACTCCAATGTCGCCGTGTTTGTGTCTGCTTGTGATGCGTGTGCACGTGCTAAAGTTCCCCATAACCGGCCGGCCGGGGAATTAGTGCCCTTACCAATTCCGGATAGGCCCTGGACTCATTTGTCCATGGATTTTATCACTAATTTACCTGTTTCCGCTGGCAAGACTGTTGTTTGGGTGGTGGTGGACAGATTCAGCAAACAGGTGCATTTTGTTCCCTTGTCGGGATTACCTAATGCTGAGACTCTGTCCAAATTGTTTATTGAACAGGTGGTTAGATTGCATGGCATCCCTGTTAACATTGTGTCCGACAGGGGGGTTCAGTTTGTTTCCAAATTTTGGAGAGCATTTTATAGACGGCTGGGTATTGAGTTGTCCTTTTCTTTATCTTACCATCCCGAGACCAATGGGCAGACTGAGAGAACTAATCAAATAACTGAATAGGAAAACTGAAGTGAGCACTAATATATATATTCTGAGTGCAAGCCAAAAAAATACATACTATACAAGGATAAGGCTGCACATCAAACTTAGATAATGGTATAATGCCTCAAGCATATGGAAAAATATTGGAAAAAACAATGAAAAATGCTACTTGCTAACTTGAACATGTGAATAATGAATTGCATACCTGCCATGAATATTAGGAAAAAGGAGATATTTAGCAATCGCATTGATCAATGTAACTGAGCCCCAAAACCTCGTCAAGGTATATCTCTATATTGGGGTCCCTAGCTCTGTGACCCTAACTGTGTGTCATCTCATTGCAATTAAAAACTGCTGTGGGTGGAGAGGGGTAACCAAGGACTGTCTTATATAGGAGATGGAAAAAACAAGGCCGAAAGGGGCAGAGCTGTGTTCACATTCAGAAAAAAACTACATATAACTGAATAGGAAAACTGAAGTGAGCACTAATATATATATTCTGAGTGCAAGCCAAAAAAATACATACTATACAAGGATAAGGCTGCACATCAAACTTAGATAATGGTATAATGCCTCAAGCATATGGAAAAATATTGTAAAAAACAATGAAAAATGCTACTTGCTAACTTGAACATGTGAATAATGAATTGCATACCTTCCATGAATATTAGGAAAAAGGAGATATTTAGCAATCGCATTGATCAATGTAACTGAGCCCCAAAACCTCGTCAAGGTATATCTCTATATTGGGGTCCCTAGCTCTGTGACCCTAACTGTGTGTCATCTCATTGCAATTAAAAACTGCTGTGGGTGGAGAGGGGTAACCAAGGACTGTCTTATATAGGAGATGGAAAAAACATGGCCGAAAGGGGCGGAGCTGTGTTCACATTCAGAAAAAAACTACATATAACTGAATAGGAAAACTGAAGTGAGCACTAATATATATATATTCTGAGTGCAAGCCAAAAAAATACATACTATACAAGAATAAGGCTGCACATCAAACTTAGATAATGGTATAATGCCTCAAGCATATGGAAAAATATTGGAAAAAACAATGAAACATGCTACTTGCTAACTTGAACATGTGAATAATGGATTGCATACCTGCCATGAATATTAGGAAAAAGGAGATATTTAGCAATCGCATTGATCAATGTAACTGAGCCCCAAAACCTCGTCAAGGTATATCTCTATATTGGGGTCCCTAGCTCTGTGACCCTAACTGTGTGTCATCTCATTGCAATTAAAAACTGCTGTGGGTGGAGAGGGGTAACCAAGGACTGTCTTATATAGGAGATGGAAAAAACATGGCCGAAAGGGGCGGAGCTGTGTTCACATTCAGAAAAAAACTACATATAACTGAATAGGAAAACTGAAGTGAGCACTAATATATATATTCTGAGTGCAAGCCAAAAAAATACATACTATACAAGAATAAGGCTGCACATCAAACTTAGATAATGGTATAATGCCTCAAGCATATGGAAAAATATTGGAAAAAACAATGAAAAATGCTACTTGCTAACTTGAACATGTGAATAATGAATTGCATACCTGCCAAATATATATATTAGTGCTCACTTCAGTTTTCCTATTCAGTTATATGTAGTGTTTTTCTGAATGTGAACACAGCTCCGCCCCTTTCGGCCATGTTTTTTCCATCTCCTATATAAGACAGTCCTTGGTTACCCCTCTCCACCCACAGCAGTTTTTAATTGCAATGAGATGACACACAGTTAGGGTCACAGAGCTAGGGACCCCAATATAGAGATATACCTTGACGAGGTTTTGGGGCTCAGTTACATTGATCAATGCGATTGCTAAATATCTCCTTTTTCCTAATATTCATGGCAGGTATGCAATTCATTATTCACATGTTCATGTTAGCAAGTAGCATTTTTCATTGTTTTTTCCAATATTTTTCCATATGCTTGAGGCATTATACCATTATCTAAGTTTGATGTGCAGCCTTATCCTTGTATAGTATGTATTTTTTTTGGCTTGCACTCAGAATATACATATTAGTGCTCACTTCAGTTTTCCTATTCAGTTGTATGTAGTTTTTTTCTGAATGTGAACACAGCTCCGCCCCTTTCGGCCATGTTTTTTCCATCTTTTATATAAGACAGTCCTTGGTTACCCCTCTCCACCCACAGCAGTTTTTAATTGCAATGAGATGACACACAGTTAGGGCCACAGAGCTAGGGACCCCAATATAGAGATATACCTTGACGAGGTTTTGGGGCTCAGTTACATTGATCAATGCGATTGCTAAATATCTCCTTTTTCCTAATATTCATGGCAGGTATGCAGTTAATTATTCACATGTTCAAGTTAGCAAGTAGCATTTTTCATTGTTTTTTCCAATATTTTTCCATATGCTTGAGGCATTATACCATTATCTAAGTTTGATGTGCAGCCTTATCCTTGTATAATATTGAGAGAACTAATCAGTCATTGGAACAAATTCTGCGGTGTCTGGCTACGTCTCAGCAGGACGATTGGTGTTCCTCACTGCCTATGGCTGAGTTTGCTTTCAATAACCGGGTCCATCAGTCCACGGGTACTACTCCATTTTTTTGTAACTATGGATACCATCCCCATTTCGGTGAATTTTCCAGACTTGATTCTAGGTGTCCTGGGGCTGATTCTGCAGTTCAGCAGTTTGGAGGTTTGGAGGGAGGTCCGGCATAATGTTGAAGTGGCTTTAGGGCGGCAAAAGCGCTCTGCTGACAAGAGACGATCGGTAGGATTTAATTTTCAGGTGGGGAATAAAGTTTGGATGTCTACCAAAAACATCTCGGCGGGTCCGTAGTTCGCTTCAGTACTTGGTACATTGGAGGGGTTACGGACCGGAGGAGCGATCCTGGGTTCCGGCACGATCTGTCCATGCTGACGACTTACTCGTGCCTTTCATAGAAGGTTTCTTGGGAAACCTGGGGGTCCGGTGGCCCCCCCTTGAGCAGGGGGTACTGTCATGATTGACTCCTGGCTCAGCTGGAGCTGAGCCTTTTTTTTAGTTTCACTTCTGATGCAAGTCACGTTAGGGGTTAATCCTTTCTGCCTCGTTGTGGAGGTCAGGCTGCTTTATTAGGGCACTGTTTCTCTTGGACTTCGCCAGTGATACTTCTGGCTCTGCTGTGTTCTGCTCTTGAGTGACCTGTTGTCTGCCCTGCCCCCTCCTGACCTCCGTGTTCACCTGACCTGTTAACCTCCTCTGTTGTCTGTTTCCATCAGTGTCTCTCCCGCTGTCTCCCTGTTCGTTCCTTATCTGTTTACCTTTATTCTGTCTTGTCTTCCAACTCTCCCTCACTTCTAGGCTCTGATTTCCCGGCTACTGACTATTTGCTTCCCTCTGACTACGTTTAGACTTTGCCCTTGTGTACTTACAAGACCTCATGTTATGACACGGCTTTCTGACGATTCTACTGCCATCTGGTGGGCTTGACTAGTATTACCTCTGCTAGGGAATTCCCTGCTCATACGTTTCCTCCACTTTTACGCCCCCTAGTGGTTTACCAGCTAACTACCTTCTTAGATAGTTTCAGGAATCCTCTCAGTCCCACATTACTGCGCTGTACTGCTATTGTACATCTTAGAGTACAGCGTGACACTTTCAAGATTCACAATGTCTTTCATAAGGCTTTGTTGAAAAAATATGTTGAATCGGTAGTGCCCATGGCTGCGCCTCCTGATCCTGTGTTGGTCGAAGGAGATGTGGAATATGTAGTGGAAAAAAATTTGGATTCCCGTATTGCTAGACTGAAGCTCCAGTATCTGGTCAAGTGGAAAGGTTATGGTCAGGAAGATAATTCTTGGGTGGTTGCTTCTGACATACATGTTGATCGCTTGATCCGTGTTTTTCATCGAGCCCATCCTGACAAACCCGGGGGGGGTTCGGTGACCCTTCCTCAAGTGGGGGGTACTGTTGTGAATAAGTTTTCCAATTTGGGGCTCCCTCTTGTGGTCAGTGCTGGCGGTGCAGTTGATTTATGGAATGAAATCCACACACCTGTAGAGGACTGGCAATCAGGGTCAGACTGGAACTATATAACTGAGTAGTTTTCTCTTGTTACTTGCCGTTGCTCAATGGTATCATGTGTGTTAAGCACATTCTGTAACCAGCCATGCTCACAGCCAGAACTCCTCTCAGATAAGTGGTCTTTGTACCTCTGTTGTTTGTTTTCTACTTTCTGGTTGTTTTTTTCTGCTTAATACTAATGCTTGATTCCTATTTTGTCTGTCTGGAGTTCTTGGTGGAATGGGATCATTCCCTGCTGGGAGTGTCTGTATACTTAGCTCCATGATTCTGCAAGGTATTGTGTTTGTCATGCTTGGTATTAATTCAGTCCCTCATCTGTATTAGTGTTTTTGGATCCCAGTAACATTTGAGTGCTGATTCAGGTTGTGTGACCTCAGGATTTTTCCATATCAGAAGTGCTGGTATATATTAGGGTTTTTACGGTTGCAGACAGTGCTCCTTCCTATCCTTTTCTATTAAGATAGTTTGGGCCTCACCTTTGCTGAATCTGTCATTTCTGGCTTTGTATTGTGTTTATCTATATCACCGTAGCCTTTACATGTGGGGGGCTATCTATCTTTGGGAACTGATCCGAGGCAGATTAGCTTTCTTATATTTCTTTCTGTGAGAATATTTAGTTCTCCGGCTGTGTCGAGATGGCTAGGTCATCGTAGGCTTGTCCCACGGCTACTTCTAGTTGTGTGTCAGGATTAGGTCTGCAATCCGTTAAGGTTCCAGCCACTCTGTTACTATTTGGGATTCTGCATGTTTTGATCCTCCTTGGTCCCTGAATCATAACAGGAAACCTACAGGATAAAAATGGCGGTACCATTCCTCGCATCAGTTGGTTTCCTGTCCTTGAATAGGGAACCTGAGAATGATGGCCCTGGAGGGCCTCGGAAGATTCATCGCTTACCCAGCCTTGACGGTCGGTTATGGCAGCTGCACATGTCCTGCCTCAATCAGCATGAGTTCCTGGATGTGCCACAGTGGGTCCACTGGGGTTTCGACCATGAGTGGATGCAGGCTGCGCCCCCCCCCGTCGGGCACTGCCATCTTGGATGACACCGCATGGTCCTGTGCATGCGCGAGAGCTTAGGCGCCATCTTGTGTGTGGCGTCTAGTGCTCCATTTGTGAATGCAATACACAGCATGATGACGCGGTCCGGCCGGTGACGATCAGACCCGGAACAGGGTCAGGAGGCTCTGTAGGGGGCTGTTGAGCGCCCATTTCATTTAATAATGGCGGAAGGTCCACAGGTTGGTGGCATCTACTTTAGTCTGACCCATCAAGCAGGATGGATCAAGACAAGGATCAGGATCAGGATGAGCAGCAGCGACCAGTGCTGCAGTCATCATCTCCCTCTGCTACTAAGAAGCCTGACAGACACCAGAAGCAGTCTCAGCATCGTTGGAGCGGCAATTGATCCGGTGGAAGTCTTTCCAGTAAGCGTGGTGCCCAGTCCAGTCAGCAGAGCCGTGACAAGCCCGACAGCAGGGGAGCCTCCAAGGGAGAATTGTCGGATGGCAAAGCTTCCTCCCTTGACCCGGTACTGCCTCTTTTTCATCAGAATGGTGAGTGATCTTCGGGAAAGTTCACTTGATAAAGAGGTTTTCTTTTATTTGTGTCTCCCTCCTCCCGACCCTGTTGTGACTAGGTGGAGAGGTCAAGGAAGTGTACTTTCAAGTCTAAAAATAAGGAATATGCTTTTTGTAAACAAGGGTTAGCCCATACATGGACCAAAAGGCTCTGCAAGGATTGTATCCAGCAGACCCTTTTCGGCGGAAACCCCGGGGTTTGCTGCTGATCTCCATTCCATCAGTCGGTCTGAAGTAAGAAGCTCCTTTCAGTGCCTGAAAGAGCCTCCTTGTAAAAAGCACAAGCATGCACCCCCTACCTCAGCAAGCTCAAGCAAATAAGAGGGAGAATATGGCTCCTCTGTTTCTGTATCTTCCTCCTCTGACAGTGAGGTTGAGGAGCGACAATGTTTTCCTGTAGAAAGCACAGACAAACTAATTAAAGCAATCAGAAGAACAATGGGCATATCAGAGGAGAAACCACAGCGTTCTGTCCAGGATATAATGTTTAGAGGTCTAGAGCAGAAGAAACGTTGGGCCTTCCCGGTGGTTGACAGAGTGCAGTCGCTAATATCCAGGGAGTGGATGAAACCAGACGAGAGGTTCTGTCCCTAGCACATTTAAGCTCAAATACCCTTTTGAAGACACAGCCTGTTCCTCCTGTGACACGGCTCCTCATTAGGATGTGGCAGTAGCCAAGGCTTCCAAGAAGTATTCCATTCCATTCGAGGACATGGAGTCACTGAAAGACCCCATGGACAGAAAAGCGGATCTCTTCCTTAAAAATGCTTGGGAGTTCTCAGCAGGTGCTCAGCGTCCTACTATTGCCGCTACATATACAGCAAGATCCCTGGCAGTGTGGCTGTCCCAGTTGGAGGACAAACTTAAAAAGAAGAGTCCATGGGAGGATATTCTGTCTTCTTTACCTCTGATGCAGGGAGATTGGCAGCCAAATCAGCAGCACTTTCTGATGCAGCAAGACGGGCCTTAAGGTTGAAGTGTTGCCCAGGGGATCTGCAGGTAAAAGCCAAACTCTGTTACATCCCGTGTCAGGGGGCAAGTTTCTCTTTGGACCTGTGCTGGATGATGTTCTTGAGAAGAGGGGGGGTAAAAAGAACAACTTTCCAACTCTGTCCTTTCCCTCCTTCAAACGGTCCTTTTGCAAGAAACACTACAACTGTAAGACCTCATCCAGGGACCAGAATGCGTGGTCTGATCGAAAAAAGGAAGGAAAGGGCTTCATGATCAAGGGCTCTCCCAGGATAAGAAGTCCTCTCAATGACTCCCTTCTCCAGTTTGGGGGAAGACTTGCCCATTTTCTTCCAGCCTGGGAAAGGATTTCTTCAAATCCCTGGATTATCAGCATCATACGATCAGGTCTGACATTCCCATTTCAGGGCCCCCCCAAAGATTTCTCCTGACATCCCCAAGATCTTCTCCTGGCGAACAGCAGGCTCTAGAGGTGGAGATAGGAAATCTGTTTTGGAGGTTTGGACGCAGTGAAAACATGTTGAGTCCTAAACACTGCTATTCCTGATTGTGGGCACGTACCTGTACACTGTAATCCTGGTGCAAGCACATTTATATAGTTTTTGGGGGGTTTTGACGCTTGTACACATAAAAAACTATTTTATAGGAAAAAAACAGTTTTTGCATTGCTGTATTCTGAGAGCTATTTTTTATTTTTTGTTTGACTGAGCTGTATGGGGGCTTTTGTTTGTGGGGCAATATGTTTTCATCATTGCATGTGAGGAGTATAGTTGAATAAAACTATGAAAATGTATTGAATCCAGTAGAAACATGAAAAACACATGGGGAAACACCGGGACACAAAAAGGTGAGTGCAGGGGCTAGTCCCTGCACTCATTTTTTGTGTCCCAGTGTTTCCCCACAACCTCCGGGGCGGTTAAGCCTCAGAGGCGCCACACAGGCAGGGAATCCAGAAGCCGATTATTCAGCTACACAGAGATACATCTAAAAATCAAGTTGCAGGCAAATCTCCATAAAATCAGTTTTATTTTTTCAAAGTTAAAAGTCCATAATGGTGGAAATAGATTGTTTACGCGTTTCTGACGCCATGCACCCTTAGTTTTTTTGTTTTTTTGTTTTTTTTACTCTTGATTTTGTAACAGAGATACATCTGTACATGTCCCCGCATTCTAACAGTGAAAAATAAGTCAATTTATTTTTTCTTGCTTCTATAAATCTACTATAAATTAATTACAAAAATGTCAATTTTTTTTATTCCTCCTCCTCTCCCCAGAACTCAAACTAACAACCAAACATTTTAGCAGGGGCTAAAGCTTTGAGTCAAAAGCTCTGGTGATGTCACACAGAGAATCTAGTATACTTGAAGCTGCAGTGCAGGCTCTGCAAGCAGATTACATTGGTGCATATGTGGCGCCCTGGACAAGCCAGGACGTCACAGGTACTGCAACAACAACACACCCCACACCCCGGCTAGGCACACCGAAGTCAAACAAAAATCCTTGTTGCCTCCCTCCAGGGGCTGATGTCTACACCAGGGGGTGGAGCCAGGCAGTTGGCCCCACCCACCGAGGAGTTCACAGTCCTGGAGGCGGGAAAAGGAAGTCAGATGAGTGTTAGAGTTGAAGGAGTGTGGTACTAGACGAGACTAACCGTGTCCGGGTGCGTGGCCTGGGCACATACAGCAAGGTTGGCAGACGGTGGTGACCGTCTGCAGGCGAGGCAGATTGACGTGAACCGTAAGGACCGGGGATGGGCGGTGGCCCACCGGTACCGGATCGGGGCACAAAGAGAAGCCAGCACCATTCGGCAGGGCCTACGGACCCCGACCAGGCTTGGAGTCGCCGTAAAACCGGTCAAATCCCTTAGCGAAGGGAACCTCCGGGGTTTCCCAGCAGTCAAGACCCGATAGAAGGCAACAGCTCACACCGTGAAGGGAAACACAGTCACCGCCAAGGCTACAGTTCCCAGGTCCAAAGCCTGCAGGCAAAAGGGGCTCCCTCAGCATCCATCCAAGCTGGGGAGCGGGTTACCGGTGGGAAGCCACCAGAACCGAGAACACAACACAGGTGCAGGGAAAGGCAGTCACCGCCAACCTACCGGGAGAGGAACAACCGCAGCCGTCTGTGGGACCCGTCCATCCAGCCGTTTGTTTTACCGGAGGCTTTGTGTTCATCATTGGCTGAGTGAGTACCACTGTGCCGTGCGGCACCGCGCTGCCCCCGCGACCCTGCACCTCACCAGGTCCCGTAACCCACCTGCCATCCTCCCCACACCGGGCCCCGGGACAACCAGCCCCCCTACCCACGGAGGGGAGAAACAACATCCACGCTGCTCCCTGTCATCGCTCCCGGGATCCCCGTCCAGAGCAGCGGTGGTGTCACAACCTCACCACAACCGTGGGTGGCGTCACGGCCAATAAATCCCCAAAACCATTCCCCTTTTCACTCACGGGCGAGGAGCGCCGCTCGAGTCCCCGGGATCCGGCCCACCGCTCGAGCCACCACCGAGCAGCAGCAGCCGGACCCGAGCAGTGGTTGAGCGTAGCGTCCCCTCCTCCGCCCGCGACACATAGAGATACATTGTACGGAGCCGTGCATCTCTACGTCCTGTAACCTAGAGAGAGAATAAAAAAGAGATTTTTTTTTCTTCCTGTAAAATTACTAAAACATAATTAACAAAATTACAATAATTTAATTTTTAATGCAATTTAAAAAAAAAAAATAAATAAACATCACAAATCAGCAAAAAACATGGAAATATTTGGTGTCCCTGTAATCTTATTAACCCGCACAATACAGTGATTAGATTATTTATGGTGAAACAAAAGCAACTATATAGGAATATACACTCCGTAGAGAGATCAGCTTACTGGAACAGGGTAAGCAGCAGAAGTATATTATGTATATTACTAAAGTGTTAGTTAGGAATAATTAGGTCAAATGAAAGCAGGTCCACATTAGTAGTGGAAAACCCCTTTAAGATTGTCCTAATATTTGGATTCTTAAATATGAACTCATTTAAACGCCAATGACAAACTTCCTAAATTAAAAAAATTAAATCTATTCTCGTGTGAGTACGATGGAGGGAGAATAAAATGAATATGGCTTTTCCTTAGGCCTCTGCCACACTCACGTGCCTCCGGTACGTGTGTGCCTTTTTTTTCACGTACCGGAGACACGGGCCCACGTGGTCCTAAGTATTGTTATTGTTTTGGACACACGGAAGTACTCAGGAACGGAACGTGTATCCGTTCTGTACTTACGTGTGTCCGTTTTTTAAAAACACTGACATGTCCGTGTTGCTCCGGCAGCACGGGTGTCACACGGCCTGCACCCGTACCAAACGGATGTAGTGTGGATGCGGGCCCGTGTGACACGCGCCGGAAAAAGACACGTGTCAGTGTAAAAATAATAAAAACACATACTCATCTCCACCATACCTGCAGTCTCTGCCACGGCTGTTCCCTGCATCTGTCCCCCAGTGAATTTGAACAACGCTGCTTCTTCACTGGGGGCCGGAAGCAGCGTCAGCGGGGCATGGCTTTGGCCGAACGCTGTGATTCAGCACCACAGACAGCGCTGGATGATGCAGGTAAGGCGGGGCTTTCCGTTCTCCGTTTGTTATTAAGTATAACACACGGAGAACACGTACGTACCATAAACACGGCACATGGGGACAAAACCACCCATTTAACACGTACATGACAAAAACGTTACGTTTTGTCACGTAAGTGTGGCAGAGGCCCTAGGATGATTTATTCTCCAGAGATCAAAAAATAAACTGTATCTTGTTAATTTCCTGATTTCCGCCTCTAATCTGGTCAGGTTTCAAGGTGGATGGATACCCCTACTGAGAGCCTATAAGTGAATTCAGAAAAACTCCCCTCCTATTAACAGGGCCACTGGTGATAATTTCTATAGAAAGGTTAGTACCTTGCGTAAAAAGCAGATCTGCTCTACCATAGTCACCTTTAAATGTAGTAGGCTACCATGAAAAAATTATAGAATGAGAGCTGAAATGTTGGCATTTAACAGATATTAATGCTGTCTTTATTAGTAATGAGTGAGCACTAAAATTCTCAAGTGCTCAGTACTCAAATCGAGCAGGTTGGATGCTTGGACGGGCTTAATTTTAATAACGAGTATAATAGAAGTCAATAAGAAACTTAAGAATTTTTCCAGCAAACTCACAGGAGGTCTGCATTTGGGCAGTAAAATTACAGAAATGGATGGAAACATCACTCATATGTAATGGAAACAACATGGGGAAGATGCCCTGGACGCTTCTCTGACTCCCAGCTAGCTGCTGGGAGCAATGTTGTCAAAGTTTTCAAAATTGATTTTACTGGAAAAAATATTAAGAAACCTTCTTTCCTGTATAATGACATGTATAAAGGGCAAATTAAAAAAGGTAAAAAAAAACAATGCCTCCTACACCCATTAGGCTATATTCACACGTAGCAGTTTTGCACCTTCTCATTGCTTTCATGTGGAAAAAATGTTGAAATAATCGACATGCTGCATCTTTAAAAAATGCAGCAGTTTCAAATTTGTCAGGAAAAAAAACAATCGTGTGCATTACATTTATGAAATCTCCCAGCTTTTGATGGTACTGTAAAAATCAGCTTTTTATTTGCTTAAAACGCATGGAAAAGCACTGCAGAAAAAGCCGCAAAAATGCAAAGTGTGAACATAGCCTTAATAGCCGTATATAGCACTATATATCACCGTATTTATTTAAGGCTATGTGTGCACGTGTGCGCTCTGCACCGCACACAAAAGGTCCGCTTCAGAGCGCAGCTGAAAAGCTGCGTTCTGAAGCGCCTAGTGCCGGCAGATTCGTGCGCTCTGCATGCTGCCTCTCCCTATAGACAGCATGCAAACCGCACGGAAGAAGTGACATGTCACTTCTTAGAACGCACGCTTCGAGCAGCAGCCGAATCGCTGCGTTCTAATACACCACGTGCGCACGTCTCATGCACAATCTTCATAGATTGTGCTGGGGAAGCAAGACGCAGCGTAACTGCATGCAATACGCACACGTGCGCACATAGCCTTAAGGAGGAATTGCAATACACCATAGAATAAACTAAGTCGGGTCTCAGAATAAATATTGGGACAATTTTAAAGAGAGCGGGTCTCCTACACTTGTAAAGTCCATGCACTAAGTTCAAGAACTGAAAAACATTTACCCCTGGGGTTATACACTATATATATATACAGTGTATATATATACACTGTATATATATATATATATATATATATATATACAGTGGTACCTTGCTTAACGAGAACAATCCGTTCTGGGACTGTGCTTGTTAATCAAGTCACTCGTTCAGCAGAGCAAGATTTCCCATAGGAAATCATTGCAATGCTGACGATCCGTTCCACAATGTGTTAAATGTCCCCTTCCTGGTACCCTATTCTATCATTCCACACATGCACAAACTCACACAAACACACACAAGCACACATGCACACGCACATATTATATGCTCACCTTACCTTCCGTTCCATCGTCGGTCTCCTGGGACTTGCTGTTCTCTGGTGCGGGCCGTGTATCAGGTGACCATAACAACGAGGGCGGAACTTCCTGCCAGAGCGCTGACGTCAAAGGCAGAGCCGCTTGCCTCTGATTGGCCAGTGCGCTGCCTTTGACAAGCGGTGACAGGAACCATGAAGTTCCTGCTTCGTTGCTATGGATGCCGATGCCTGGAGTGGAGCAGAGCGGAGCGGAGCAGAACAGCGCGGCGCACTACAGGACCCAGGAGGCCGGCGATGAAACGGAAGGTACAGATATTATATGCTCACCTTACCTTCCGTTCCACCGCCGGCCTCATGGTACTTGTAGTTCGCCGCGATGTACCGGGGAACTACAAGAACCATGAGGCCGGCGGTGGAACGGAAGGTAAGGTGAGCATAATACAGTACTGTATGTGTGTGTATGTTTGTGTGTGTTTGTGCATACATGTGTGTTTGTGTGGACAGTGCGGTTCAGAGCGTGGTGGATGGACGGAACCGGAAGTGTGTGAGGTGAGAATTTCGCTCGTACAGCAAAGCTTTCTCGTAAAGCGGGTTACAAATTTACAGAAAGCTTTACTTGTTAAGCGAAATTCTCGTTAAGACAGTTACTCGTTAAGCGAGGTTCCACTATATATATATATATATATATATATATATATATATATATATATATACACACAGTGGGTACGGCAAGTATTCAGACCCCTTTAAATTTTTCACTCTTTGTTTCGTTGTAGACATTTGCTAAATTCAAAAAAGTTCATTTTTTTCTCATTAATGTTCACTCTGCACCCCATCTTGACAGAAAAAAACAGAAGTGTAGACAGTTTTGCACATTTTTTAAACAAGAAAAACTGAAATATCACATGGTCATAAATATTCAGACCCTTTGCTCAGACACTCATATTTAAGTCACATGCTATCCATTTCCTTGTGATCCTCCTTTAAGATGGTTCTACTCCTTCATTGGAGTCCAGCTGTGTTTAATTAAATTGATAGGACTTGATTTGGAAAGGCACACACTAGTGATGAGCGAGTACTAAAAAGCTCGGGTGCTCGAAGCTCGGGCCGAGCCTCCCAAGATACTCGTGTACTCGGCCCGAGCAACGAGCCCAATGTTATCCTATGGGAGACCCGAGTATTTTTGTGAAATGACCTCCCGGCAGCATGGAGAAACCCTAAAAATGTCACAAAAGTCTCAGAAGAGTGCTCAAATGACATGGCAACAGCATGGGGAAGACCCCTTGAAGCATTTATCACTCAAAAGTCACAGCTGTGAACAATTTTGTCCGCGTTTTACGCCATTTTTACGGACTCACCAGAAAACCTTCCAAAATGACCCCAAAATGATTTTTCATGGCGGAAATGTTAAGGGCACATACCCAATAGTGAGATAGATCTGGTGTATGTTACTTTTTGAGATCAATACATGAAAGATTTTACGTGAAAACATTGTGTGGCACTCCGATGTCCCTGAGAAGAGACGTACATGAAGGCCTCTTGAGTCTAATGTGCCCATTTTGAGGAAGTGAGTCTTTGTAGTATTTTCCTTTGCCAGGGCAGTCCTAAATTGTGAGGTTCACCAATGCCCCTGCATACAGACGTGCATGAGGGCCTCAAAACATTAAGTGTCCATTGTCAGGAAGTGGGTGTATTATAGTATAGCCCTTAGGCAGGGCAGCCAAAAATTGGGAGGCTCCACATTGTCCCTGGGTAGAGACGTGCATGATGGCCTTTAAACCTGAAGTGCCCATTGTAAGGAAGTGGGTCTATTTCAGTATAGCCCTTTGCCAGGGCAGCCAAAAATTGGGAGGCTCCACATTGTCCCTGGGTAGAGACGTGCATGAGGGCCTCAAAACATTAAGTGTCCATTGTCAGGAAGTGGGTGTATTATAGTATAGCCCTTAGGCAGGGCAGCCAAAAATTGGGAGGCTCCACATTGTCCCTGGGTAGAGACGTGCATGAGGGCCTCAAAACATTAAGTGTCCATTGTCAGGAAGTGGGTGTATTATAGTATAGCCCTTAGGCAGGGCAGCCAAAAATTGGGAGGCTCCACATTGTCCCTGGGTAGAGACGTGCATGATGGCCTTTAAACCTGAAGTGCCCATTGTAAGGAAGTGGGTCTATTTCAGTATAGCCCTTTGCCAGGGCAGCCAAAAATTGGGAGGCTCCACATTGTCCCTGGGTAGAGACGTGCATGAGGGCCTCAAAACATTAAGTGTCCATTGTCAGGAAGTGGGTGTATTATAGTATAGCCCTTAGGCAGGGCAGCCAAAAATTGGGAGGCTCCACATTGTCCCTGGGTAGAGACGTGCATGATGGCCTTTAAACCTGAAGTGCCCATTGTAAGGAAGTGGGTCTATTTCAGTATAGCCCTTTGCCAGGGCAGCCAAAAATTGGGAGGCTCCACATTGTCCCTGGGTAGAGACGTGCATGAGGGCCTCAAAACATTAAGTGTCCATTTTAAGGAAGTGGGTGTATTTCAGTATAGCCCTTAGGCAGGGCAGCCAAAAATTGGGAGGCTCCACGTTGTCCCTGGGTAGAGACGTGCATGATGGCCTTTAAACCTGAAGTGCCCATTGTAAGGAAGTGGGTCTATTTCAGTATAGCCCTTTGCCAGGGCAGCCAAAAATTGGGAGGCTCCACATTGTCCCTGGGTAGAGACGTGCATGAGGGCCTCAAAACATTAAGTGTCCATTGTCAGGAAGTGGGTGTATTATAGTATAGCCCTTAGGCAGGGCAGCCAAAAATTGGGAGGCTCCACATTGTCCCTGGGTAGAGACGTGCATGATGGCCTTTAAACCTGAAGTGCCCATTGTAAGGAAGTGGGTCTATTTCAGTATAGCCCTTTGCCAGGGCAGCCAAAAATTGGGAGGCTCCACATTGTCCCTGGGTAGAGACGTGCATGAGGGCCTCAAAACATTAAGTGTCCATTTTAAGGAAGTGGGTGTATTTCAGTATAGCCCTTAGGCAGGGCAGCCAAAAATTGGGAGGCTCCACGTTGTCCCTGGGTAGAGACGTGCATGAGGGCCTCAAAACATTAAGTGTCCATTGTCAGGAAGTGGGTGTATTATAGTATAGCCCTTAGGCAGGGCAGCCAAAAATTGGGAGGCTCCACATTGTCCCTGGGTAGAGACGTGCATGATGGCCTTTAAACCTGAAGTGCCCATTGTAAGGAAGTGGGTCTATTTCAGTATAGCCCTTTGCCAGGGCAGCCAAAAATTGGGAGGCTCCACATTGTCCCTGGGTAGAGACGTGCATGAGGGCCTCAAAACATTAAGTGTCCATTTTAAGGAAGTGGGTGTATTTCAGTATAGCCCTTAGGCAGGGCAGCCAAAAATTGGGAGGCTCCACGTTGTCCCTGGGTAGAGACGTGCATGAGGGCCTCAAAACATTGTTCCCATTGCAAAGGAGCGGGTCTCCTGTCGTTGTAATGTCCATTCTGCAAAGAATGGGCGAAAAAATTTACCACTGGGGGTATACCTGAAACAAAGACCTAACTATTGTAACGGTCATCATGATGGCGCATGAGGAGAAGGAGGAGCAGTCCAGCGATTATCCAAAGTCGAGAAGTGTACCCATGGGTGAGTGGAGGTACATGGCAAACTTTAAATTCCGCTCTCATTTGCTGGTGGTGTGGTGAAGTCTGGCCCAATCCAACCCTTGTTCATCTTTATCAGAGTCAGCCTGTCAGCATTTTCAGTTGACAGGCGGGTGCGTTTATCTGTAATGATTCCACCTGCGGCACTAAAAACACGCTCTGACAAAACGCTAGCAGCAGGGCAGGCCAGGACTTCCAAGGCGTAGAGAGCCAATTCATGCCACGTGTCCAGCTTGGATACCCAATAATTGTAAGGCACAGAGGAATGTCGGAGTACAGTTGTTCGATCTGCAAGGTACTCCTTCAGCATCTGGGCAAACTTAGGATTTCTTGTGGCACTACCCCGCACCTCAGGGGCTGTGGTACGTGAGGGGCTGAGAAAACTGTCCCACATCTTAAAGACTGTTCCCCTACCTCTGGCGGATTGGACTTGTGCCTCTCTCGGCTGTACGCCTCGGTTGTCCACTGATTCCTGACCTATGCCGCTAGCGTTTTGTGAGGGGAATGCTTTGCCTACTTCCGTGAGTATGGCCTTCCGAAACTGCTGCATTTTGGTTGACCTCTCATCCACGGGAATAAGAGACAAAAAGTTCTCCTTGTAGCGTGGGTCTAACAGTGTTACCAACCAGTAATGATTGTCGGCCAAGATGTTCTTAACGCGAGGGTCACGAGACAGGCAGCTTACCATAAAGTCAGCCATGTGCGCCAGACTCTTAACAGCCAGGACTTCAGTAGCCTGACCAACAAGATGACTGAACATGCTGTCCTCCTCCTCCTCCTCCTCCTCCTCCTCCTCATCTACCCTGTCCTCTGGCCAGCCACGCTGAATCGAGGATATGACTGGTGTGCATGTCATATCCTCAATTTGGCCGGAGAGTTGCTCCATGTCTTCATCCTCCTCCTCGTCATAGTCCTCCACTGCACGTTGTGATGAGACGAGGCTGGGCTGTGTGTTATCACCCACACCCACTACTGTTTCTTGCTGCAACTCATCGCGCTCCGCCTGCAATGCATCATGTTTGTTTTTCAAAAGGGACCGTTTTAGAAGGCAGAGTAGCGGTATGGTGACGCTAATAATGGCGTCATCACCACTCACCATCTTGGTGGAGTCCTCAAAGTTTTGGAGGATGGTACATAGGTCTGACATCCATCTCCACTCCTCAGGTGTTATGTGTGGAGTTTGACCCATTTCCCGACGGCTTAGGTGATGCAGGTACTCAACAACTGCCCTCTTCTGCTCACATATCCTGACCAACATGTGCAGAGTTGAATTCCAACGCGTGGGGACATCACACACCAGTCTGTGAGCCGGAAGATGCAAACGGCGCTGAAAGCCGGCAAGGCCGGCTGAAGCAGTAGGTGACTTTCGAAAATGTGCAGACAGGCGGCGAACTTTTACCAGCAGATCAGACAGCTCTGGGTATGACTTTATAAACCGCTGAACCACGAGGTTGAGCACATGGGCCACGCATGGAACATGTGTCAGCTGGCCTCGCCTCAAAGCCGCCACCAGGTTCCGGCCATTGTCACAAACGACCTTTCCTGGCTTTAGGTTCAGAGGTGTGAGCCAGTGATCTGCCTGCTGTTTCAGAGCTGTCCACAGCTCTTCTGCATTGTGGGGTTTGTCACCTATGCAGATTAGCTTCAGCACAGCCTGTTGCCGCTTCGCCGAGGCAGTGCTGCAGTGCTTCCAGCTTGTGACTGGTGTGGAGGGCACAGTGGATGAGGATGCGCAGGAGGAGGAGGAGGCTGAAGAGCATGACATTCCGGAGCTGTAGAGTGTGGGTGAAACACTGACTGAGGTAGGGCCTGCAAACCTTGGTGTGGGAAGGACGTGTTCCGTCCCTCGCTCAGACTGGGTCCCAGCTTCCACAATATTAACCCAGTGTGCCGTCAACGAGATGTAGCGGCCTTGCCCACAAGCACTTGTCCACGTGTCTGTGGTTAGGTGGACTTTGGGTGAAACAGCGTTGTTCAGGGCACGTGTGATGTTTTGTGACACGTGGTTATGCAACGCGGGGACGGCACACCGGGAGAAATAGTGGCGGCTGGGGACCGAGTAACGTGGGACAGCTGCCGCCATCAGGTCACGGAATGCTTCTGTCTCCACCAGCCTAAAAGGCAACATTTCCAGCGCAAGCAGTCGCGAAATGTTAGCATTTAGAACTGTGGCATGTGGGGTGTTGGCAGTGTATTTGCGCCTGCGTTCAAAGGTTTGCTGAATGGATAACTGAACGCTGCGCTGGGACAAGGACGTGCTTGATGATGGTGTTCTTTCTGCGTAGGCAACTGCAGGTGCAGGAGTGGAGGAGGCTTGTTCGCAGGCAGCATGGACAGAGGATTGGCTCGCATGCACAACCAGCGAAGACGTAGCAGTGACATCAGCAAGCACTGCTCCTCGACTCTGTTGTACTTCCCACAAAGTCGGGTGCTTGGCTGACATGTGCCTGATCATGCTGGTGGTGGTCAGGCTGCTAGTTTTGGTACCCCTGCTGATGCTGGCACGGCAGGTGTTGCAAATGGCCTTTTTTGAATCATCTGGATCCAACTTAAAAAACTGCCAGACTCGTGAAGACCTAACATTTGTACAGGCACCTTGTGTCGTCGTGTTGTTACGGGGAACGGTTGCCTGACTTCTGCCTGGGACCACCACCCTGCTTCTTACTGCCTGTTGTGATGCTACGCCTCCCTCCCCCTGTGCACTGCTGTCCTCGCTCTGCATATCCTCCTGCCAGGTTGGGTCAGTTACTGGATCATCCACCACATCGTCTTCCTCTTCCGCACCCTGCTCCTCCTCCTGACTTGCTGACAATTGTGTCTCATCATCGTCCACCACTTGTTGAGACACGTTGCCAACTTCGTGAGAACGTGGCTGCTCAAATATTTGGCTATCTGTACAGACGATCTCCTCATGACCCACTTCAATATGAGCTGGCGAGAGGCCAGAATGTGTGAATGGAAACGTGAACAGCTCTTCCGAGTGTCCAAGTGTGGGATCATTAATGTCCGAGGAGGACGTGTACTCAGCCTGGTGGTAGGAAGGAGGATCAGGTTCAGAAATGTGCGGTGCAGTATCACGGCTACTGACACTTGACCGTGTGGAAGACAGAGTGTTTGTGGTGGTGCCAATCTGACTGGAAGCATTATCCGCTATCCAACTAACAACCTGTTGACACTGGTCTTGGTTCAAGAGCGGTGTACTGCTGCGGTCCCCAAGAATTTGGGACAGGACGTGCGAGCGACTAGATGTGGCCCTTTGTTGTGGCGAAATTAGAGCTTGCCCACGACCTCGGCCTCTGCCTGCACCACCATCACGTCCACTTCCTTGTTCCTTGCCAATGCCCTTGCGCATTTTGCAATGCTGTGCACTGCTGACGTGTATATTCACTACTTGTGCGTTATATCAAAGTTTCTGGAAATTGCACACCAGTGCACCTGTACGCTGCCACCAACAGGCACACACGTGCGGTTTTAAAAACCAAGCACGGACGCAATAATAACCTAACACAGGTTTTAGGAGCAAAAATTAAGAACTCTGACACTATCAGCCACTGCTGACTGACGTGTATTATACACTACACTTGTGCGTTATATAATAGTTTGGTAAACGCACACCAGTGCACCTGTACGCTGCCACCAACAGGCACACACGTGCGGTTTTAAAAACCAAGCACGGACGCAATAATAACCTAACACAGGTTTTAGGAGCAAAAATTAAGAACTCTGACACTATCAGCCACTGCTGACTGACGTGTATTATACACTACACTTGTGCGTTATATAATAGTTTGGTAAACGCACACCAGTGCACCTGTACGCTGCCACCAACAGGCACACACGTGCGGTTTTAAAAACCAAGCACGGACGCAATAATAACCTAACACAGGTTTTAGGAGCAAAAATTAAGAACTCTGACACTATCAGCCACTGCTGACTGACGTGTATTATACACTACACTTGTGCGTTATATAATAGTTTGGTAAACGCACACCAGTGCACCTGTACGCTGCCACCAACAGGCACACACGTGCGGTTTTAAAAACCAAGCACGGACGCAATAATAACCTACTAACAGGTTTTTTTGGGGAGCGACAATTACAGTACAGACAAGTCAGACACTATCTGGACTGTTTTACACTGTGTACACCAGCCCCAGATATGAAGGCTGGTATACGGTCACCACTACCCTGCCTGCCTGTATACTGCTACAATAGTCCTGACAAGGACTCTTTTGGTCACTAGCCTGTATTCAGACCTGGCTATACCCTGCCTGTATATAGCAACAATAGTCCTGAGAAGGACTCTGCTACTGTACTCCGACCTGGCTATACCCTGCCTGCCTGTATACAACTAGAATAGTCCTGAGAAGGACTTTTGGTCACACTGTTTGCAGCCCTGCAACTGAAAAAGCTATAAAGGGCCGCAAAGCTTTCCCTGAATCAGCGACACTCTCCCTACACTCACTGTCAGAATAGCTGTGAGCAGAGCACAGCGCGCCGGCCGATATAAAGGCTCGGTGACGCTGTGCAGGCCGGCCAATCACTGCAATTCCACAACTAACAGGGCTGTGGCATTGCAGTGGTCTGCCAGCCAATCCCTGCATGAGGGCTGGCTCTCAAAAGAGCGCCAACATGCAGAAATGAAGACCACGAGTAAAGCACGAGTATCGCGAGATTACTCGGTCCCCGCCGAGCAGCCCGAGTACAGTGATACTCGTGCGAGTACCGAGTAGTGACAAGCATGCTCGCTCATCACTAGCACACACCTGTCTATATAAGACCTCACAGCTCACAGTGCATGTCACACCATATGAGAATCAGGTCAAAGGAACTGCCCAAGGAGCTCAGGGACAGAATTGTGGCAAAGCACAGATCTGGCCAAGGTTACAAAAGAATTTCTGCAGTACTCAAGGTCCCTAAGAGCACAATGGCCTCCATAATCCTTAAATGGAAGACGTTTGGGACCACCAGAACTCTTGCTTGACCTGGCTGTCCAGCTAAACTGAGCAATCATGGGAGAAGAGCCTTGGTGAGAGAGGTAAAGAAGAACCCCAAGATCACTGTGGCTGAGCTCCAGAGATGCAGTAGGGAGATGGGAGAAAGTTGTACAAAGTCAACTATCACTGCAGCCCTCCACCAGTCGGGGCTTTATAGCAGAGTGGCTGATGGAAGCCTGTCTGCAAGACATATAAAAGCCTGCATAACATTTGCAAAAAAAACACATAAAGAACTCCCAGACTATGAGAAATAAGATTCTCTGGTCTGATGAAACAAAGATAGAACTTTTTGGTGTTTTGGTGATAATTCTAAGCGGTATGTTTGGAAAAAACAGGTACCTCATCATAGTGAAACATGGTGGTGGCAGCATCATGCCAGGGGTGTATTTTTCCACTACAGGGACAGGGCAACTGGTTGCAATTGAAGGAAAGATGAATGTGGCCAAGTACAGAGATATCCTGGAAGAAAACCTCTTCCATAGTGCTCTGGACCTCAGACTTGGCCGAAGGTTCACCTTCCAATAAGACAATGATCCTAAGCACACAGCTAAAATAACAAAGGAGTAGCTTCAGAACAACTCTGTGACCATTCTTGACCGGCCCAGCCATAACCCTGACCTAAACCCAATTAAGCATCTCTGGAGAGACCTCAAAATGGCTGTCCACCAACGTTCACCATCCAACCTGACAGAACTGGTGAGGATCTGCAAGGAAGAATGGCAGAGGATCCCCAAATCCAGGTGTGAAAAACTTGATTGCATCATTCCCAAGAAGACTCATGGCGGTACTAGCTCAAAAGGGTGCTTCTACTCAATACTAAGTAAAGGGTCTGAATACTTATGACAACGTGATATTTCAGTTTTTCTGTTTTATAAAATTTGCAAAAATTTCTACATTTCTGTTTTCTTTCTGTCAAGAAGGGGTGCAAAGTGTACATTATTGAGAAAAAATAAACTTTTTTGAATTTACCAAATGTGTGCAACGAAACAAAGAGTGAAAAATGTAAAGGGGTCTGAATACTTTCTGTACTCACTGTGTATATTATATATATATATGCAAAGGTATTTGGCCGCCTTGAATTTTTCCACCTTTTCTTACATTTCAGGCTTCAAACTTAAAGATAAAAATTTAAAATTTTATGGTGAAAAATCAACAAGTGGGACACAATTTTGAAGTTCAACGAAATTTATTGCTTGTTTTAAACTTTTGTAAAAAATAAAAAACTGAAAATTGGGGCGTGCAATATTATTCATCCCCTTTAAGTTAATACTTTGTAGCACCACCTTTTGCTGCGATTACAGCTGCAAGTCACTTGGGGTATGTGTCTCTCAGTTTTGCCTATCGAGAGACTGAAATTCTTGCCCATTCTTCCTTTGCAAACAGCTTGAGCTGAGTGAGGTTGGATGGAGAGCGTTTCTGAACTTCAGTTTTCAGCTCTTTCCACAGCATCTTGATTGGTTTCAGGTCTGGACTTTGACTTAGCCTTTCTAACACCTGGATACGTTTATTTGTGAACCATTCCATTGTAGATTTTGCTTTATGTTTGGGATCATTGTGTTGTTGAAAGACAAATCTCCGTCCCAGTCTCAGGTCTTTTACAGACTCCAACAGGTTTTCTTCAAGAATAGTCCTGTATTTGGCTCCATTCATCGTCCCATCAATTTTAACCATCTTCCCTGAAGAAATGCTGAAGAAAAGCAGGCCCAAACTATGATGCTGCCACCACCATGTTTGACACTGGAGATGGTGTGTTCAGGGTGATGAGCTGTGTTGTTATTACTCCAAACATATCATTTGAAATTGTGCCCAGAAAGTTCGATTTTGGTTTCATCTGACCAGAGCACCTTCTTCCACATGTTTGGTGTGTCTCCCAGGTAGCTTGTGACAAACTTTAAACAACACTTTTTATGGATATCTTTGAGAAATGGCTTTCTTCTTGCCACTCTTCTATAAAGGCCAGATCTGTGCAGTGTACAACTGATTGTTGTCCTATGGACAGACTCTCCCACCTCAGATGTAGATCTCTGCAGTTCATCCAGAGTGATCATGAGCCTCTTGGCTGCATCTCTGATCAGTCTTCTCCTTCTTTGAGATGAAAGTTTTGAGGGACAGCCGGGTCTTGGTAGATTTGTAGTGGTATGATACTCCTTCCATTTCAATATGATCGCTTGCACACTGCTCCTTGGGATGTTTAAAGTTTTGGAAATCTTTTTGTAACCAAATCCAGCTTTAAACTTCTCCACAACAGTATCATGGACCTGCCTGTTGTGTTCCTTGGTTTTCATGATGCTATCTGCGCTTTAAACAGAACACTGAGACTATCACAGAGTGGGTGCATTTATACGGAGACTTCACTACACACAGGTGGCTTATATTTATCGTCATCAGTCATTTAGGACAATATTGGATCATTCAGAGATCCTCAATGAACTTCTGGAGTGAGTTTGCTGCACTGAAAGTAAAGGGGCCGAATAATATTGCACACCCCAATTTTCAGTTATTTTTTACAAAAGTTTAAAATAAGCAATAAATTTCATTCAACTTCACAAATGTGTCCCACTTGTTGTTGATTCTTCACCATAAATGTAAAATTTTTATCTTAATGTTTGAAGCCTAAAATGTGGGAAAAGGTTGAAAAATTCAAGGGGGCCAAATACTTTCGCAAGGCACTTTGTATATATATATGTATATATATATATATATATATATATAAAAGAGAGAGCGCGAGAGAGAGAGAGGATTTTTGAGGTAGGCTGCTAAAGTTTAGAATAGAAGAAGGGCATTGTACAAACCCTCAAAAAATTTAGATGGAAGGTCGCATGATCACCCAGTTGATATGGTGAAGGAGGATGAGGAGGAGAGGGAGGGGATGCAGTATCTACAAGGCTAAACTGAAAAATTTCAAGGACAAGCAGTCCATTTGGGCCATATTTAAAGGAGGGATTGCAATACACCTTGGACAATACATAGAGAAGGACCTCAGAATACATTTTTGGTCAATTTTAAAAAGAGTGGGACTCCTATACTGGTAAAGCCTATGCGCTAAGTGCAAGGCATAATACAAATTTAAAGGAGGGATTACAATACACAAAGAAAGTCACATAGAGGAGGAGAAAATATTTTTTTTGTTAATTTTAAATAGAGTGAGAGTCCTACACTGGTAAAGTCTATGCACTAAATTGAAGGCCTGCATAAATTTAAAGGCGGCATTGCAATACACCCTGGAAGACATGTAGACGAGGGCCTTAGAATACATGTTTGGTGAATTTTAAAGAGTGGGACTGCTAAACTAGTAAAACCTATGCACTAATTGAATAGCCTAGCAAATATTTTAAAGAAGGAATTGCAATACACCCTGGAAGGCACTTGGAGGAGGTCCTCAGAATACATTTTTGGTCAACTTTTAAAAGAGTGGGATTCCTACAATGGTAAAGCAGTAAGTTCAAGGCCTAGCAAAAATTTAAAGGAATGACTGCAATATACCCTGGAGGGAGAGGAGGTGCAGGAACTAGTGTAGGAGGTGGGGGAAGCCCTGATGGAACTAGGATCATAGGCGTCTGTAGCATCCCTGGCCACAAGGACCTTCCCAGTAACAGGATTGGTCAGGGCACGGGTTATGTTATGGGACACGTGCTTGTGTAAGACCAAATCTACATGCAAGGAGAAATAGTGGCGGCTGGGGAACAACTACTGAGGGACGGCCACCACAAAGAACTTGCCAAAAGCCTCAGTGTCCACAAGCCTAAACAGAAACATTTAGAGGGTTTTCAGTCAATTTGGGCTAAATTTAAAGGAGGGGTTATTCAAGGTCAATTTTAAATCCTACACTGGTAAAGCCTATGCACTATATGCAAGGGCTGCCAAAAAATGGAGGGAGCCACTCATATACCCCTTGAAGACACAGAGGAACGCCTCCTGAAAATTTGTATTTTCATTATTAAGAGTGGGACTGCTACATTAGTAAAACCTATGCATTATATGCAAAGGTTGCCAAAATTTAGAAGGTGGTGCTCCAATGTATCCTTGAAGACACATAGAGGAGGGCCTCAGAAAACAATTTTTTCCCTTTACCACAACAGTGCCACCAGAGAGGTCCACCCATCTTAGGACAGGAAACCCACTGAAATAAAAGGGCGGCACCTCTCTAGCGCGTCAGTTCGGTTTCCTGTCCCAGGATGGGAGACCCAATGGGAGACCCAAAAGAGCTGTGGCGCTGCGACAGTGAAGGTCAGCAATCCCAGGGCTGAACCAGTGGCTAGAAGAATGGCAACCTGCCACGGAATTGCATCTCAGCCCAGGAAGCGTCTCCCTGAGGCACGGTATCCCCTTCGGTGATGGGATGAGGGCCTGAGAAGCCTCAGCCCTGTGTACTCTGGGTCTGCGTACCTGCTCGGCAGGTTAGTGCCTGCAGTGAACGCATTGGTCAGTGTTCCTGGCCTGGGCCTGCGTACCTGCTCGGCGGCCCGTAGCCTGTCCCTGCAGTGACCGCGCTGGGTAAAGACCTGGAAGCAGATGCCGGCATCTGCAGTCGCGGCTGTGTGACGTCGACACTGTGCATCTGGAAGTTCAGACTGTGTATGCGCGAGGGCGGCAAGATAGCACCACCGAACATTATTGGATTCTGAAGATGGGGCCATAAGAGGGTGCATGCTGGAGTAGTGGGCCCTCATGCCCATCTCCAGACTATGGAGGATCAGCTGATCCAGGAGTGGTACCAGCAGCTTTCAAGGCAGCAGCAGCAACCTCAGCATCATGGCAGTACAGGCAGTCATTCGAGTGCTGGTGGGGCCAGTCAGAGGTCTAAGGATTCCTGCAGGAGTCTACCCCCAGACACCAGTCAGCCCATTGACCCAGTATCTCATACGTCTGTAGAGTGATAAGTGATTTTCATAATTTTCCCACTAATAGGGGTGTCCTTATTTTACATTCCCGTATCCCTTAGGAAGGACCTACGAAGAAAACGGTGAAAGTTAAGAGCAGAGAGTGTGTAAGTCCCCATTACCATCTGGGGCTCAGAAGGATCTGTGCGCTTCCTGTATTCAGTGGACAATTAGTGAGGAGACCCTGAACTTTGCGGCCAGTCTCAGGGAGGTAATCAAAGCAGAAATCAGAGATTTCCTTACAGGCTTTTCCCAGTCTAGGCTATGTTCATACTAGAAAAATGATTTTTCTTAAGAAATTTCTTAAGAAATTTCTTAAGAGTGAAGGATTAGTGCACCTGCGTTAAAAAACGCACCAAAAACGCACGTTTTTGCCGCGTTTTTGGTGCGTTTTCGGTGCGTTTTTGGTGCGTTTTTACCGCTGGTTGCTCCCTGCGTTATTGTGCCAATTATCTATGGCAAATAACACAGTTAGCTGCAGAAAAGAAGTGACATGCTCATTCTTTTTCTTAAGAAAATCTACTGAAAGAATTTTCTTAAGAAAAAAACGCAGTGTGCGCACAGCTAATTTTTTTGCCATAGGTTTTGCTGGGGAATGTCTGCAGAAAGGTTACAAGAATTTCTTAAGAAATTTCTGCAGCAAAAACGGACCAAAAACGCAGGTAAAAAACGCAGTGTGTGAACATAGCCTAAAGGCCCAGTCACACACAACGACTTACCAGCGATCCCGAAATTGATGCGACCTGATAGGGATCGCTGGTAAGTCGCTGGTGAGATGTCACACAGTCAGACCTTACCAACGATGCAGGAACGATACAGGTTGCAGTAGCGATCTGTATAACGATCTCAACAGTCACTGTGACCCTGTCACACAGTGTCAAACACAGCGATGTGTCCTGCCCAGCAGGACATCGCCTTTGAAGAAAATGGCCTGGACCATTCTGCAACGACTAGAGATCTCACAGCAGGGGCCTGATCGCTGGTAGGTGTCACACATAACAAGATCGCTAACGGGATCGCTACTGCGTCACAGAAACCATGCCTCAGCAGCGATCTCGCTAGCGACCTCGTTATGTGTGACGGTACCTTAAGGTCAAAAGGCCAGTATCATCTAGGACCAGAGTTCAGGACTGTGACTCAGATGATTCCTCCGAGTCAAGTTCAAGTTCCTCCTCTTCCTCTCCCGCTACCTTTTTGGATGAAGATCCTGAAGGCAGACCCTATTTTCCAGCAGCAGAAATTAACTGCCTAGTTAAAGCGGTCAGAGCACCTATGGGGCTAGTGGATTCTAAGGGGCCTTAGTCCCTTGAGGACCTAATGTTTAAGGCACTGTAACATAGAAAGAAATGTTCCTTCCCAGTTCATAATAGAGTTAAGAGGCTAGTAGAGGAGCAGTGAAGGAAGCCTGATCAGAAAGCTCACCTTGCCTCATCATTCAAGAGAAAGTATCCCTTTCAAGAGGAGGATTCCTCTCTTTGGGATAAGTGGCCCAAAATTGATGTGGGTGTGGTAAAAGCTACAAGAACATCTTCCCTCCCCTTTGAGGACCTCGGTACACTCATGGATCAGCTTGATAGGAAGGCAGATAACTATCTGAGAAGCTCATGGAAGACTTCCGCAAGGGTGCCAAGAGTAGCTGTAGCAGGCACCTGTGTAGCAAGGTCTTTAAAGGTGTGGCTTCAGCAGATGGAGGACCAACTGAAGGAGAATGTTCCCCGAGAGAAGATCCTCGCCACCCTGCCCCTGGCTCAGGGTGTGGCAGCCATTCTCGCGGATGCCTCAGCCGATTCCATTAGGCTTGCGGCTAAATTGGCGGCCTTGTCCAGAAGGGCCCTGTGGCTTAAGAGCTGGCCAGGGGATGCCCAGTCAAAATCAAGGTTGTGTTCCATGCCTTGTGAGGGAGAGTTCGTTCTTCCGGAAGAAGAAGTACTCTAAAGGGAAGCCCCCCCCAAGCTACAAGACACCTGGAAGAATTCTAGGAGAAAGCGGTCCGGATTCATGTTCATAGGTCCTTCCAGAGATGGGAAAAAGTCATCACAATGACATCCTCATCCAGCTGGGAGGAAGGCTCACCTTCTTTGTCCTTGCCTGGGAGAAGATGTCACCCAGCGGCTGAATCTTGAGGATTATAAAAGAAGGTCTCAATCTTCAAGTCCATTCGACTTCCAAGGGGTCACTAATGGTAACATTGCTCAGCAGGGTGGAGGAGAGACGTCTTGCTTTGCAGCAGGAAGTGGTAGACCTGGTCAATAAGTCAGTTCTGATGGAAGGTCCCAAAGAAGAGGAGGGTCCGGCCTTTATTCCCCTCTTTTTCTGGTAAAGAAGCCAGACGGTTCTTTTACGACCATCATCAATCTGAAAAGGCTAAACAGAAGTGTGATCCATTGACACTTCAAAATGGAGTCGGCGAGGTCAACAATAAAATTACTATTTCCACATTGCTATATGGCAGTCCTGGACCTCAAGGATGCCTACTACCACATCCCAATTCATCCTACACAGAGATTCCTGAGGATGGCCCTTCTTATGGAAAATGTTTTTTAAGCATTTCCAGTACAGGGCTCTTCCCTTTGTGCTGGCTATGGCCCCAAGAGTCTTCACCAAGGTGATAGCGGAAATCATGGCTCACATACTGCACCAGAAAAGGACACCCTTATAGTGCATTATCTGGACGACTTTTTGATAGAGGGAACATCAGAGGATCATTGCAGGTCCCAGATTTAGTCTGTAACGTCTATCTTGAAAGACCTAGGATGGATCCTGAACTTAAAGAATAAGCCTAACCCTCAGGGAAGCCATGTCACTTTTAGAGTCCCTGTTGGCGTGTATCCCGGCAGTTCCCTGGGCACAGTTCAATACCCATTCACTGCAGAGGAAGGTGCTGATAGCGTAGAATCGGTTAGGAGGGTTTTTGGAGGGAAGTATAGAGCTTTCTCCTTTGGTACAGGTCTCCCTCCGATAGTGGCTGTACACTCAAAATCTGTCCATAGGAGTTCCCTGGGATTCTCCGATCTCAGAGATTGTCACCACAGACGCAAGTGAAACAAGTTGGGGGGGCTCATTTAAGGGATCACATAGCTCAGGGGGTTTGGAATCACCAGGAAAGTCAATGTTCTTCCAACTTAAGGGAGCTTTGGGCCATTGGGAAGGCTCTGGAAGCCTTTCTACCACTGTTAGTCAATTGCCGCATTCAGGTTTTGTCGGACAACAGGGTGGCAGTTTCTTACCTAAATCACCAGGGGGGCACAAGATCTCCCTACCTGATGGAGGCAGCTCGGTGCATCCTTTCTTGAGCACAGACAAATCTTGCTTCCCTCTCGGCTCTGCACATACGGTGGGTGGACAATATTACAGCCAATTTGCTGAGTCACAGTCAGGTTTATCAGAGAAAATGGTCCTTGAGCGGGAATGTCTTCAGCCAAATAGTGGGTCTTTGGGGTTCCCCAGTTATAGACCTTTTTGCTAACAGGGCCAACAAAAAAGTGGATGGGTTCTTCTCCTTAGAACCTTGCGAGAACCTTTGGGCGGTGGATGCCTTCCAGATTTCGTGGAAGTTGGGTCTCCTGTACGCCTTTTCCTCAATTTATTTTGATTCCAGCAGTCTTGAAGCCCGGGAGGACAGGGCAAGAATGATTCTGATAGCTCCATTCCGGCCCAAGAGGCCATGGTTCTACTGGCTAAAAAGAATGTCCTTGTCAGATCCATGGATCCTTCTGGAGATTCCGGACCTCCTCTCCCAGGGCCCTCTGCTACATTCTCAAATTTCAGGCCTACATTTGACGGCCTGAAATGTGAAAGGCAGTTATTTTGCGGACCAGTGTTCTCCTCTATTCTAATAGCTACCCTCTTGCAGAGCAGGAAGCCAGGAACCACAAAAATTTATGCAGAGTTTGGCATATGTTCCTTTCCTATCCAGGTGAGAGCCCGGAAGGGAGGGCCCCGATAGCCACCATTCCTGAGTTCCTGCAAAGGAGGCTAGAATTAGGTTTATTAGTCAGCACCTTAAAAGTACAGGAAGCAGCCTTGGGGGCCCTTTATAATCGCAACTTAGCAGAGGACAGGTGGGTAAAGAGGTTTATTTCTTCTTGTCAGAGATCCAAGCCTGTCCCTTCCCTAGTTTTCCCTCCCTGGGATCTGAATTTAGTCCTAGACTCCTTAACGGGACCTCCGTTTGAACCTCTTTTGCAGTCCTCCATCAAAATTCTTACCCTTAAAGTATTTCTGATGGTTGCTTTGATGTCAGCCAGAAGGGTAAGTGACCTTCAGGCCCTTTCAGTCAGTCCCCATAGACCCGAATCCTGGATGATAAAATTATACTACGTACGGACCCGGCATATTTGCCAAAAGTGGCCAAGTCCTTCCACAGATCCCAGTAGATAGTTCTTCCCTCTTTCTGTTCGGTCCCTAAAAATTCAAAGGAGGAAAGGCTTTATACTTTAGATGTCCGGAGATCCGTAATTCATTACTTAGATGTCATTAGTTCTTGGAGGAGATGTCAAGTCCAATTTGTGTGCTTCCATGGAGCTAGGAAGGGTCTTCCAGCTTCAAAGGGATCCATAGCAAGATGGGTGAAAGAAGCAATTAGGGAGGCCTATTTAGCTCAGGATAGACCAGTGCCGCAGGGTATCATCGCGCATTCCACTAGGTTGGTGGCGACCTCCTGGACCGAAAGAGCGGACATGCCTCTTGAGCAGATCTGTAAGGTAGCAACTTGGTCTTCTCCTAGTACCTTCTTTAGTCACTATAGATTAGATTTATCTTCTAAAGTGGATCTAACTTTTGGTAGAAGGGTTCTACAAGCTGTGGTCTCTCCCTAAATATTATTTCTCTATCAGAATCTCAATGTTGGCGCTGTCCTGGTGAAAGATAAAATCTAAATTACTTACCGGTAATGTATTTCCGGAGTCCACGACAGCGCCACTACTTCCTACCTCCTTATTTATGAGTTCACAATCTAGTGTTATTATGCATAGTTTTCAGATGGTAGATTATATTGGTGTTGGTATATGTTAATATGCTTTATGGTCTTCCTCCCTAGCTCTGTAATCTAACTGATGCGGTAGAGAGGTGCCACCCTTTTCAGTGGGTTTCCTGTCCTAAAATGGGTGGACCTCTCTCACTCTTGTGGCGCTGTTATGGACTCCAGAAAAAAACATTACCGGTAAGTAATTTAGATTTTTTTTCCCCCATTATTAAGGAGTGGGATTCCTAGGTTGAAAAGGAATATGCACTAAGTGCAAGAGCTGAAAAACATTTACCCCTGGGGGTACACATATATCTATATATGTAAGAGAATATTTGAGATAGCCCTCTAAAAATAATGAAGAATGGCATCATAAACACCCTTGAACAATTAAGAGCGAGCGTCACATGATCACCCGGTGGAGGAGGAGGAGCACATAAAGAAACAAGAAATCATGAACTGTATACCCTTTGAGTGGGAAGGGTTGCATGGGAATACCCCAGAAAAAAAGGAACATTAGAATTGGCTTTTTATTCCACTGCTGTCATCCGGTAGGATTGAGAAGTCTGGACCAATCCAGTCCTTGTTCATTTTCATAAGAGTTAGCCTGTCAGCATTTTCAGTTAACAGACGGATGCACCTATCAGTTATTATGCCCTCAGTGACACTAAAAACCCGCTCAGAAAAAAGGCTAGCAACACGGCCAGCCAGCACTTCCAAGGCATAGAGGGACAGTTCATGCCACATGTCCAGCTTTGATACCCAATAGTTGAACAGCACAGAGGAATCACGGAGGATGCTGGTACAGTCAGTTAGTTACTGCTTCACAATTTTCCAAAACTTTTCCCTCATTGTCAGAGTAGGGCCTGGGCGCTGGGAGGGTCTAATGAACCTGTCTCATACCTTTGGTAGTGTTCCTCTGCCTCTGTTGGAACTAGTGTGTGTTTCCCTTGTCTCTTCTCCTTGGTTGCCCAAGGAACTATAACTTTTGCTGCCAGCGTTGTCAGATGGAAATTTTTGGACTAATTGCTCAACTATGTCCTTCCGGTTTTGCAACATTTTACTAGGCCTCCCTACCGCAGAAAGGAGATGTCACGGCCGGGGATAAAACCTATACTAGCATACTGGCTGTAAAGGACAACACACAGGAAGGGGGGAAGGAATGACTTATAGTTAGGGAATGGGGGAAGTGATGACCCCTCAATATGACCTGCAGCTCACCCTCACAGTCAGACAGTGGGATGGCACCACCCACGGGGATCTCCTAGGTACACTGCGTTACGTGGCAAGAACAAGAAAAAGACGTACCTAAAAAAATGGGATCACCACTTATGAAGTATTATTAAGAATCATCAATGTTTTATTGTCAATAGAACACACATAAAACACATAGTGAAAGTGAAAAAATACCGATAAACGAATACACACAGACAAATACGGACATCTAAAATCAATTAAAAGCACTAATGCACTTGAGAGATACCCACATTGAAAAATATATATTCTTGGTCCAATGCCAATAGGCTGTAGTCAATATTGAACAAACCCTGAAATACCCCTATATTTGTGCCACAAGGAGAGGACTTTCCACAAAATAGAATAGCAGCTTATGCCGAGGATCCCACAGGTACTCAAATGAAATTAACTGGCTGGCCCATGGCAAAGTGAGCAGCAGAAAATAAATGAACAAGATCAAAAATTGTACAGTTCACAAATTCACAAAGACCTGAGCAAGACACCCAGCAGGCATTTCAAACAGGTTTTAGATAATCAAGCAAGTGGGCTAAAGTAATAAAGAAAAGCCCAGAGAGCAACTAAGGAAAATCCCTCAGGATGACATACCAAAACCTCAAGGAGGGTGCAGCAAAAAATGCTAAAAAAACGTCCGGGGCAGGGCAAGGAAGGGTGGTGGACCAGATATAAGTGGTGATCCCATTTTTTTAGGTACGTCTTTTTCTTGTTCTTGTCACCCTCACAGTCCTAACAGACCTTTTACAGGTTCCGCACCAGTCGCCGAGCTGGAATACCGGTGACCCTATGTTACCCTAGCATGTGGGCCCTAAGTAAGGATGGAATATGAGCTCTTCGTCAACACCACTATCACTAAAGGAGGACAAGAGTTGCAAAGTTCTCCTTGTAGTGTGGGTCGAGATGGCTGAACAAAAAGTAATTTGTATTGGCGAAAATACCTATAGCGCGAGGGTCATGAGGGAGGCAGCAGGACATAAAGTCAGCCATGTGTGCCAGACTCCCAACAAGCAAGACTTCCTGTCCCCACCAGGAGGATTACACTCCATCTCCTCCTCCCTCTCCTGCTCCACCTCTTCAGGCCATCCACTGTGAACAGACAGGATGAAACTGGTGTGGATAGTATCCTCTGCAACGCAGGCAATCATCTCTCTTTTCTCCTCCTCATTATCATCCAATCTGCGCTGAGATGAGATGAGGCTGGGCTGTGTAGTATCACGCTGTGTACTTTCTTCCTCTAACTCTATCTGGTGCGCATGCAAAGCTTCCTCTTTAATTGTGCACATCGAGCATTTGTGTAGACACAGAAGCGGGATGTTTATGCCGATTATGGCGTCACCGACGCTCACGATCTTGGTTGATTCCGCAATGTTTTGGAGATCCTCACAGATGCTCACTTGTTGATTCTTATGTGCAAAAGCTGACTGGAAAGCCGATGAGCATGTTGTAGCTGGTATTTAACTATTGCACTTCTACTCACAAAGCCTTTCCAACATTTGTAATGTGGAGTACTAGTGCATGGGAACGTCGCACTTGCAGGAATGATCACTCACGCGGCATACCTAGACAAGTATTGCGGGCGTCACACGAGACGAGCTATCGCGCGATGTATCGTCAGGGTCACGGTTTTCGTAACGCACATCCAGCATCGCTTGCAACGTTGTCTCGTGTGACACCTCCGAGCGCTGAGTCACAGTTTTTGTGACGCAACACCGATCTTGTGACAACCTGCAACGACCTGGCCCCTGCTGTGAGGTCGCTAGTTGTTGCTGAATGTCCTGGACCATTTTTTGGTCGTTGCTCTCCCGCTGTGAAGCACACATCGCTGTGTTTGACAGCGAGAGAGCAACAATCTGAATGTGCAGGGAGCAGGGAACCAGCTTCTGCGGATGCTGGTAACCAAGGTACACATCGGGTAACCAAGCAAAGCGCTTTGCTTGGTAACCAGATATTTACCTTGGTTACCAGCGTCCACAGCTTCTAAAAGTCGGGTCCTTGCTCCCTGCACACATAGCCAGGGTACACATCGGGTAACTATAAGCAAAGCGCTTTGCTTAGTAACCCGATGTGTACCATGGTTACCAAGCACAGCGTCGTTACACGGGTCGCTGGTGGCTGATCTCTGATCGCTGTGGAGATCTGCCTGATGAACAGCTGTGGGATCGCTGGAGCATAGCTAAGTGTAACGTTAACCTAAGAATGATATTAATAGGGACTAGGATAAAATAGATGTAGAGATTAGAGTAGCCTTGAAACGTACTTATTGTTTTATGTTTCAGCAGTAAGGACTGTAAGGGAATAAAGGGGGCTTTACATGTTAGCGATATCGCTAGCAATTTCTAGCGATAGCAAGCGTGTAAGTACCCGCCCCCGTCGCGCATGCGATTGTTTGTGATCGCTGCCGTAGCGAACATTATCGCTACGCAGCATCACACATACTTACCTGGTCGGCGCCGTTGCTGTGACTGCCGAACAATCCCTCCTTCAAGGAGGAGGGACGTTCGGCATCATAGCGACGTCACCGCAACGTCACTAAGCGGCCGGCCAATCAAAGCGGAGGGGCGGAGCTGAGCGTGATGTAAACATCCCGCCCACCTCTTCCTTCTGCATTGCGGCCGGCGGCAGGTAAGGAGACGGTCCTCGCTCATGCGGTGTCACACATAGCGATGTGTGCTGCCGCATGAGCGATGAACCACAACGCTAAACAATCCTTACCGATTTTTGAGTTTGGGACGACCTCTCCATGGTGAACGATTTTCACCATTTTTGAGATCGCTGGTAAGTATTACACGCTGCGATATTGTTAATGACGCCGGATGTGCGTCACTAACAATGTGACCCCGACGATAAAACATTAACGATATCGTAGCGTGTAAAGCCCCCTTAAGTCTTGCCTAGATGCCTCTAACACACTATCCCTTCTCCAGGAGCTAGTCCTACACTAAATGAAGATAAGAACTGTATTATTAAAGCATAGAATAGAGTTTTTACGTTGCAGCAGCGAGGACTGTAAGGTAATAATCCCTGTCTCAATGCCTCTAATGATAGATTAGACGTAGTCCTGAAAAGGATTTTTGCTTTTATGTTGCAGCAGCAAGGACTGTAAAGGCTGCTCTACAAGTTACAATTTTATATGCGATCTCGTATGCGATCGCACACGCCATCATATGTGCGGCATGTTCAATTTGTTGCCCGTGTCGCACAAACGAGTAAACCCCGTCACACGAACTTACCTTCCATACGACCTCGATGTGGGCGGTGAACATCCACTTCCTGAAGGGGGAGGGACGTTCGGCGTTACAGCGACATCACACAGCAGCCGCCCAATAGAAGCGGAGGGGCGGAGATGAGCGGGACGTAAACATCCCGCCCACCTCCTTCCTTCAGCATTGCCGGCGGGACGCAGGTAAGTGGTGTTCATCGTTCCTGGGGTGTCACACATAGCGATGTGTGCTGCTTCGGGAACATTGAGCAACCGGACGTTCAATTTATTGAAAATGAACGACGTGCATGCGATCAACGTTTTTTCGTACAATCGCACGTAGGTTTCACACGCTATAACAACACTAACGATGCCGGATGTGCGTCACTTACGACGTGACCCCGCCGACACATCGTTATATATATTGTAGCGTGTAAAGCCCGCTTTAGGCAATAATCCCTGCCTAGATGCCTCTAATAATAAATTAGACTTAGGCGGACTTTGCACGTTGCGATATCAGTAATAATGTCTTACCGACGCTGCAGCGATAGTCCCCGCCCCCGTCGCAGGTACGATATCTTGTGATTGCTGCCATAGCGAACATTATCGCTACGGCAGCTTCACATGCACTCACCTGCCCTGCGACGTTGCTCTGGCCGGCGAACCGCCTCCTTACTAAGGGGGATATCGTGCGGCGTCATAGCAACGTCACACGGCAGGCAGCTAATAGAAGCGAAGGGGCGGCCAGCTCCTTCCTTCCGCATAGCCGGCCGGGATGCAGGTAGGAGATGTTCCTCTTTCCAGCGGCTTCACACACAGCGATATATGCTGCCTGCTGGAACGAGGAACAACCTCGTACCTTCGCAGCAGCGGCATAATGGAAATGTGGGACCCTACACCGATCATACGATAATGACGCTTTTGCGCTAGTTAATCGTATGTAAAAGGCTTTACACACTACGATGTCGACAGCGACGCCGGATGTGCGTAACTTTCGATTTGACCCCACCGACATTGCACCTGTGATCTCGTAGTGTGCAAAGCTCGCCGTAGCCCTGTAAAACAATAATCCCTAGATGCCTCGAATAATAGAGGAGACATAGTCCTGAAAAGGACTTTTGGTT
Organism: Anomaloglossus baeobatrachus; assembly: GCF_048569485.1. Classification (NCBI taxonomy): domain Eukaryota; kingdom Metazoa; phylum Chordata; class Amphibia; order Anura; family Aromobatidae; genus Anomaloglossus; species Anomaloglossus baeobatrachus. Next base: position 282,457,074 of record NC_134354.1, on the reverse strand, counting down.
TTATTTTGAAGCAGCAGGGACTGTAAGGCAATAATCCCTGCCTAGATGCCTCTAATTACCTATCCGTTCTTCAGCAGCTATCCTCCCACTAAATGCAGCGAAGAGTGGCATTATTAGAGAATAAAACAAATTAAAGTTAGCCCTTAAATATACTTTTGGTTTTACGTTGCAGCAGCAAGAACTGTAAAGCCAGCTTTACACCTTACAATTAGGTGTGCGATCTCGTATGCGATGTGACACGCCCAGGTCACATATGCGATTGAATGAGATTGCACGTAGGTCGTTCATTTGCTGTCACACGTGCGTTAGTAGTGTATGTTAAATTGATCAATTTTGTGTGCGATCCTTTACATCATGTGTTCTGTGACGTATGCATTGGGCACCCTTTTTTTTTTTTTTATTTATTGACTTGCCAAGCGTGTGTAATGTGTAGGGATGCGTTTTTACTATGTCATCTGCCATTCAGCTCTGCTACATGGCCGCTAATAGCAGACACAGACAGCCATGTAGCAGAGCTGAATGGCAGATGACAGCAGACACAGACAGAGCCGCACTGTCAGAATGAACTCGGGTGAACCTCACCCGACTTCATTGTCATGCTGCGGCTCTGTCTGTGTCGCGTCCTGATTAGCGGTCACCTGTGAAGGACTCACCGGTGACCGCTAAACTCCTGAGTAAGTGAATTGAGCAGCCCTCTCTCATATACTCACCGATACCCGATCCCCAGCGCTGCACAGCATTCACACTGCTCCGGCGGCTTTTACTGTTTTGAAAAAGCCGGCCGCCCATTAAACAATCTCGTATTCCCTACTTTCCCCGCCCACCGGCGCCTATGATTGGTTACAGTGAGACACGCCCCCACGCTGAGTGACAGGTATCACACTGCACCCAATCACAGCAGCCGGTGGGCGTGTCTATACTGTGCAGTGAAATAAATAATTAAATAATTAAAAAAAACGGCGTGCGGTCCCCCCCAATTTTAAAACCAGCCAGATAAAGCCATACGGCTGAAGGCTGCTATTCTCAGGATGGGGAGCTCCACGTTATGGGGAGCCCCCCAGCCTAACAATATCAGTCAGCAGCCGCCCAGAATTGCCGCATACATTAGATGCGACAGTTCTGGGACTGTACCCGGCTCTTCCCGATTTGCCCTGGTGCGTTGGCAAATCGGGGTAATAAGGAGTTATTGGCAGCCCATAGCTGCCAATAAGTCCTAGATTAATCATGTCAGGCGTCTATGAGACACCTTCCATGATTAATCTGTAAGTGACAGTAAATAAACACACACACCCGAAAATATCCTTTATTAGAAATAAAAAACACAAACACATTCCCTGGTTCACCACTTTAATCAGCCCCAAAAAGCCCTCCTTGTCCGGCGTACTCCAGGATGCTCCAGCGTCGCTTCCAGCGCTGCTGTATGGAGGTGACTGGAGCTGCAGCAGACACAGCCGCTCCGGTCACCTCCACACAGCAAATGAAGACAGCCGCGCGATCAGCTGAGCTGTCACTGAGGTTACCCGCCGTCACTGGATCCAGCGGTGGATGCAGCGGTGGCCGCGGGTAACCTCAGTGACAGCTCAGCTGATCGCGCTACTCACCGCTGCTCCTCTCACCTCCACGCAGCAACTGAGGTGAGTAGCGCGATCAGCTGAGCTGTCACTGAGGTTACCCGCGGCCACCGCTGCATCCACCGCTGGATCCAGTGACAGCGGGTAACCTCAGTGACAGCTCAGCTGATCGCGCGGCTGTCTTCATTTGCTGTGTGGAGGTGACCGGAGCGGCTGTGTCTGCTGCAGCTCCGGTCACCTCCATGCAGCAGCGCTGGAAGCGACGCTGGAGCATCCTGGATTACGCCGGACAAGGAGGGCTTTTTGGGGCTGATTAAAGTGGTTAACCAGGGTATATGTTTGTGTTTTTTATTTCTAATAAAGGATTTTTTCGGGCGTGTGTTTATTTACTGTAATTTACAGATTAATCATGGAAGGTGCCTCATAGACGCCTGACATGATTAATCTAGGACTTATTGTCAGCTATGGGCTGCCAATAACTCCTTATTACCCCGATTTGCCAACGCACCAGGGCAAATCGGGAAGAGCCGGGTACAGTCCCAGAACTGTCGCATCTAATGTATGCGGCAATTCTGGGCGGCTGCTGACTGATATTGTTAGGCTGGGGGGCTCCCCATAATGTGGGGCTCCCCATCCTGAGAATAGCAGCCTTCAGCCGTATGGCTTTATCTGGCTGGTTTTAAAATTGGGGGGGACCGCACGCCGGTTTTTTAAGTTATTTAATTATTTATTTCACTGCAAAGTATAGACACGCCCACCGGCTGCTGTGATTGGGTGCAGTGTGACACCTCTCACTCAGCGTGGGGGCGTGTCTCACTGTAACCAATCATAGGCGCCGGTGGGCGGGGAAAGCAGGGAATACGAGATTGTTTAATGGGCGGCCGGCTTTTTCAAAACAGTAAAAGCCGCCGGAGCAGTGTGAACGCCGTGCCGAGCCGGGCCGGGGATCGGAGATCGGTGAGTATGAGAGAGGGGGTAAGAGGGATAGACTGACATGGACAGAGAGAGAGGGACAAAGATAGTGACGGACTGACAGAGATTAGTGAATGACAGACATTGTGAGGCGCTTCAGAACGCAGCTTTTCAGCTGCGCTCTGAAGCGGACCTTTTTTAAGCTGCGGTGCAGAGCGCACACTGCGCACATAGCATCAGACACCAAAATCGTATGAGGGATGTCACACGTTACAATTGACTAGGTTCATACAACAAAACGTCCAATAAAAACAAAAAAACAAAAAAGTGAGCCGGAGTATGAGATGGTATACATGGTACTTGTGAGACCATGTTCACACTGGCCATGAGACAAAGAGAAACCAAGGAAAAAATTGTGAAAAAATACCCTGCTGTAACAAAAATAAAAGCATAGTGCATATAAACATAGGGTACTTAGTAAACACTGTTTTTGATCAAAAAAAGCATAAAGCTATCCCACCAACGCCAAGGTGTACCCAGTTGGGATAGTACCTACACTCTCTAATATTAAAACCTTACCATGGGTCTAAAATAGGCCTCAATGTGGCTAAGGGCTGAGAGCGACCGGGTCCCAACAGGACACACACAGTCAGGGGGATTCACAGATTGAAATGTCCAGCTCGCTGAGAAGGGGGCCACTCCCTGTTTGTACTGAATACAAAAAAACTACATAAAAACAAAAAAGTGAGCCGGAGTATGAGATGGTATACATGGTACTTGTGAGACCATGTTCACACTGGCCATGAGACAAAGAGAAACCAAGGAAAAAATTGTGAAAAAATACCCTGCTGTAACAAAAATAAAAGCATAGTGCATATAAACATAGGGTACTTAGTAAACACTGTTTTTGATCAAAAACAGCATAAAGCTATCCCACCAACGCCAAGGTGTACCCAGTTGGGATAGTACCTACACTCTCTAATATTAAAACCTTACCATGGGTCTAAAATAGGCCTCAATGTGCCTAAGGGCTGAGAGCGACCGGGTCCCAACAGGACACACACAGTCAGGGGGATTCACAGATTGAAATGTCCAGCTCGCTGAGAAGGGGGCCACTCCCTGTTTGTACTGAATACAAAAAAACTACATAAAAACAAAAAAGTGAGCCGGAGTATGAGATGGTATACATGGTACTTGTGAGACCATGTTCACACTGGCCATGAGACAAAGAGAAACCAAGGAAAAAATTGTGAAAAAATACCCAAAACGTCCAATGTATGAGGAATAAACGACGTGTATGCGATCACCGTATTTTCGTTCAATCTTGATTGCACGTAGGTGTCACACGCAAATACGTCACGAACGATGCAGGATGTGCGTCACTTACAACTTGACCCCGACGACGGATTGAAAGATTTATTGAAGCGTGTAAAGCAGGCATAAGGCTATAATTCCTGCCTAGGTGCCTCTAATACACTATTCCTTCTCCATGAGCTAGCCCTGCACTAAATACAGCTAACAACAGTATTTTTAGGGAATAGAATAGATTTTTTACATTGCAGCAGCAAGTACTGTAAGGCAATAACCACTCTATGTCACGCTCCCGAGGCCACGGCGCCGCTTATCTCGGCGCCCCTCCTCACTCACCAACCCGGTCCCCGTGCGCTCTGACCGCGGATGCCGCTCCTGATCCCCCTCTTCGGCTTCCTCTGTGCTCCCTGCTCCCTGTCCCCGCTGTCTTGCTGCAGACCGGGACTCTGCCTCCAGCTTTCCTGCGTCTCCTCCTACACTGATCTCCGGCTCCCGGTTCTCGCACATATGCACTTGGGCACGGGCGCGCTCACTCACCTTCTCTTAAAGGGCCAGCGTCTCTGAAACAGGATATGGCTGATTACAGGTACAGGGTATATAAGACTTCCTTTTCCATGTGGGCGGTGCCTGTTCATCGTGTACCTAGTAACCTTGTCTCTTGTGCTAGGTGTTCAGGTCCCTCTGTGTCACGTACCCAGGGTTAACCCTGTCTCTGCCCACAGATCCCGACTGCCAGCCTGTGTGTGTCCAGCCCATCGGTCTTCCAGGAGATTCCCCGGTGACGATCTGCTGTGGATTCCATCACCTTCCGTCAGCCTGTACCCGTCGCTGGTTCTGGACTCCACCCGGTATCATCTGTCAGCACCCTTGCTGCTCCCGGACTCCATCTGTGACCACCAGTCGGCACCTGTACCAGGTTCCGTTCATCCGTCCCGATTTTCTTAGCCTACTTCTACCCTTGGACCAGCCTCCCTATCCTTAACGGACATCTTAAGGACCTTAACCCGTGTTCCTGTCGTGTCTCGGCTGCTGTGCATCTAGGCCTTCTGGGGTGGCCACCAGACAGCCCCTGTATAGGGGTTCGCTCCTGGTAGCCTCCCTGGGGGAGTCCGGTGCACGGTCCCGTGGATCCTCCTTTGCACCGAACATTACACCCTAATACACTATGACATCTCCAGCAGCTCTCCCTATAATGTTTCCAGACAATTATAAAGGCAGGAGAAAAGCGGGTTTAAATACTGCGCCAAAACCACAGGAGTCCGGAGGATGTTGGTAAATCGCTTTTTATTTTCTCAGGTCAGAAAATAAAAAGGGATTTACCAACATCCTCCGGACTCCTGTGGTTTTGGCGCGGTATTTAAACCTGCTTTTCTCCTGCCTTTTTAATTGTCTTACCGCTGCGGGTCCGCTGCCTTCCACGCTATATTCATGCTCAATAAGGGGTTGTGACTGGCACAACCTGACCAGGTGAGTGAATTTTCTGACATTCACCTCCTACCTGTTTACCGGAAAAGACCCTATTTGCGCCTAATCTTTCCACAGCTTCTCTTTCCTATAATGTTTACAGGGTAGAGTGAACTGAGCGGCACGTCACTGAGACTTATTTAGACCCGATGAAGCAATGCGGCCGGCCATTCATAGTCATGCCAGTAGACAACATGGCTATGACATTACTGTCATAGGCAGACAATCCCCACATGTTTACTGTCTGAAAAACATCCGTAAAACATGCAGGGTGGGGACTCGAGCTTGGCACTGGAGCACCAGGGATACTCAATCGAGTCTAGAATGTGCCCTAGCACCCTGACACTGGAGCCGACCAGTATGCACCTGTGCCGCCCCTGCAGCAGTCGTACTGCTTGGATCCGGAGTTGCTGTGACTCGAGGGTCTCTGGACCTGGGGGCTTGCGGCCACTCCAAAGGAAGGGGGGGAGTGTTTACAAGGGATAAGTGTTCGTGACGCCATCTGTGGTTTGCGGTAAGGGAGTACCGCTGCTGCCGATGGGAGTACCCGGGGGAGATGGAGTAGGGCAGCCAGATGATGTTCCCTCCACGGGTAGGGGAGACCCCGGGACTCTAGCGATATAAGTGGTAGGTAGTGTGGTGAAGGCTATGGGGGCAGGCAAGGCGCAGGGAGAGCAGTGTACTCACTCAGGCTGTGTGGATGTTGGTGCAACCATTAAGCAGGCTCTGACACAGGAGTAAACCAAGTCACTGGGTGCCACTGCCACCCTGGGGAGCCCATCCGGGAATCCGCTCTCGCTGGTATTGCTTTAGTGGTTCGGAGCCTGCCTCCATGCACATGTGTTTTAGATGTTTCTGAGTGATCCTTCAGCCTGAAAGTGTCAGGGTCCCGCTCCCTATATTTGAATAGGGGAGCTGTGCTATTGATGGCTGACACTTGAGATTTCAGTGGGCCGCATAAGCTGGAAAGCCCTTTCCCCCTCGTTGTGTTGGTGCCTTCGATCTCTGAGCTCTTAGGGAAAGTTCATAAAGAGACTATTTTCCACAGGTGAATTACCAGGTTGCGTGAGATACACCCTGATCCGGTTACTGGACTTTCCGATGCTGACAGTTCTCCAAAATTAAGTCTGGGAACCCTTCTCCAATACCCTGCGACCGGGTCTCTGACTCCTCCGGTCCCAGACCACTGTTTGCGACCCAACAAAAGTCACCCAGGGAGCTACAACTCCCTCAGCTCCTCACTCTCTGAGGGCTACTACCAAACTCCAGGGAGCTACTACTCCCAGCTCCTCACTCTTTGGGAGATACTCCTGAACTGACTATGTCCCTCCCACCAGTCTGCTGACCCCTAGGCGGGTGGCCCTTTTCACACTAGACCACTCACTGGTGTGCCCGACAGTGTGTGGTGTGAGGGGTGGTTAAGATTTGAGTGCTGATGGAAGTAATACCAGTAATTAGGATCCCAAAACCATGGAGGATGAGTTCTACACCATAAGAGAAAGGATTGTAGTTCCCTGTGACACCCTTATAGAGTCAGGGGCGTCACATTACCCCTTGGTTAAACGTAACTCGTCCCAGAGCTACAGGACACCCAGAGGATTTATTTTTGTTTCAAACTGAAAAAGAGAACAGGTTATGCATAAATATTCATCCCACATAGGGGAGGCAAAACTCTTGAACATTAGGAAACTCTCAGAGTTCATTTACTAGAGCAACGGGGAATGCTACCGGTGGTAGCTGTAGTCGGTGTCTCAGCCTGCTCCACTGCAGCCCCTTCCTGCGACAGTCCATTGTCCCTCTCCCTTCAACCCGCCACCCAAACAACCTGGATCCTTGATGCCACCTCTAATCCTGGTGGACACCCCTTTTGCAAGTACCTTAGCAGTCCCTGGTGACAGTGTTGAAGTCCTGGAGGTGCAAAAGATGACTCTGGAAGGTGCAATAGGCGCAACTATATACAAGAGGCACAAGTTCGTGCTGGCTGCTGCCAGTCCTGCAGCCATGGTCCATTTTTAATAATAAAGTATAACTAAAAATCAGGTTAAATTTACGGGTCATTGGCTGGGATGTAAATCAGCATTTTTCAACATTTGCATATTATCATTACAATGGCAACAATATAACCACAACTTTAAACATTAGAGTAGCCGGGTTCCGCTACCATTACTGCAGCAGACAATCTGGGGCGGCCGATGTGACCGGCACTAACTTTCCCACCAGGGTGAAACGCTGCGCCGGACCATGGTACTACGGCCCTCGGACCCGGACGGTACCCTTGCTCGAATACCCTTTTTCTCTGTTGGTGCGGACGGCGGCTCCACCCGGCGATGCTTTCGGGCAAGCACCTCCGCACGCAGCTGCATCAGCTGCTGCCAATGCCTCTCCCAATCATGGGCACTGATGTCAGGCTCCGCTTCCTCTATGGGAACTGGCTGTAAATGGACTCCTGCGGCCCCGGCGGCTACCGGGAGGCTGTGCAGTGGGTGATCCAGCATCTCGACAGGCTCATCCTCCGCTGAAGTAGGGAAAGGAACCGGCTGTTCCACAGCCGGGATAGCAGAGTCCAGGTGCTCCGTATCGAGGTACGGGCCCGGTGATGCAGCCCGGTCTGGTCTGGCCGGTGATGAGGCTGGAGGCATTACGGCCTGCTTTCTTTCTACTGGTGCTGGAGGTTCTGCTGCTGGTGTTGGGGGTAGTGGCTCGGCGTCCGCCGAGAGCGAGGGTGGCAGTGGTTGGGTAATCGCGGTGGCCGGGGGCAGACCGGATCCCGCAACTGGGTAGGCCGGTTCAACCAGGACTGGGTAGCTGCTTACCAGCTCCACGCGCCAGGTCTCCATCTCACGGGCCCGTACCGCCACAGCCAGGCTCCTCATTTCCACTCTCCAGTGGTCCAGCATGTAGAGGAACTACATCTTCATCCTCCTGCAGAGCTGCTCGGTCTCTTCCTCGATCCAGATCGCGGTCCCGGGAGCAGCATGCTCCGGTGACCAGTCCATTGCTGCAGACATCTTGTTTCTGAGGGTTCCAGGAACTTTTTGGGCAGAGTCCTGGCATCCCTGCGCCACTTCCACTATTACATCCAGTTACGCTCCTTGGTTTTCAGCAGCAAGCCCTCTTGCTTCCGGCTGCGCTCTCAGGACGAGGGGTGTAGCTTCGTCTTTGCGCTCTTTTGGTCAGGAAGATGGCGTAGTTGGCCTTTTTAGGCGCCAAAATGGCGTAAAATGGCGGGAACCGACTTTCAACATCGCAGTTTGGATTTTTCAAGGCGCACGTCCCCCAGGTTAGTGGGCCCAGTCCGATCCTGTTCATGACGCCAAAGTTTTTGAGGTGTGCTGCCCCTGCAGCAGTCGGACTGTTCGGATCCTGGGTTGCTGTGGCTCGAGGGTCTCCGGACCCAGGGGCTTGCGGCCACTCAAAAGGAAGGGGGGGAGTATTTACAGGGGATAAGTGTTTGTGACGCCACCCGTGGTTCGCGATAAGGGGAGTAGTGCCGCTGCCGATCGGAGTACCCGGGGGAGATGGAGTGGGGCAGCCAGATGATGTTCCTTCCACGGGTAGGGGAGACTCTGTGACTCTAGAGATATAAGTGGCGGGTAGCGTTGGTGAAGGCTATGCGGGCAGGCACCGCGTAGGGAGAGCAGTGTACTCACTCAGGCTGTGTGGATGTTGGTGCAACCATTAAGCAGGCTCTGACACAGGAGTAAACCAAGTCTCTGGGTGGCGGTGCCACTCTGGGGAGCCCGTCCGGGAATCCGCTCTCGCTGGTATTGCTTTAGTGGTCCGGAGCCTGCCTCCATGCACATGTGTTTAGATGTTTCTGAGCGACCCCTCAGCCTAAAAGTGTCAGGGTCCCGCTCCCTATATTTGAATGGGGGATCTGTGCTCTCGACGGCTGACACTTGGGATTTCAGTGAGCCGCATAACCTGGAAAGCCCTATCCCCCTCGTTGTGTTGGTGCCTTCGATCTCTGAGCTCTATCCTACACAGGTGAATTACCAGGTTGTGTGAAGCTTAGAGTTGAGCGCGGTTTGCGGTTTGAGGTTCTCCAGTTCGCGGCTCGAGTGATTTTGGGGGCTGTTCTAGATCAAACTAGAACTCGAGCTTTTTGCTAAAGCTTGATAGTTCTAGATACGTTCGAGAACGGTTCTAGCAGCAAAAAGACAAGCTAATTACTAGCTGGCTTTCCGCTGTAATAGTGTAAGTCACTCTGTGATTCACACTATTATGAAATTTCAGTGTATAGTGTGCGGAAAAAGCGCATTCAGATCACTGCTGTTTGGATAATGGCGATCGCCATTTTTTTTTTTTTCCTTGTCTTCCTTCCCTAAGCGCGCGCGTGTAGTGGGGCGGGCCAGCATGTCAGCCAATCCCAGACACACACACAGCTAAGTGGACTTTTAGCCAGAGAAGCAACGGCATGTGTGATAGGATGTCCATGTCACATGTCCCTGCATTATAAATGCGGGCATCTGCCCGTCTGGACGCCATTATCTCTTCTGCGTCTGGGTGTCAGTCACCGCTGGCGTAGCTCCTGTCTCCGATACTGCTGTGTACGCTCTATACACAGCGCTATACAGAATAGGGATAGAAGTTTCTTTCAGCCCTTGTAAGGGCTAATACCGGCAGGGTCAGAGCCATAGGTGACAGTCAGGGCCGTGAAAACAGATTTTAACAGCTACACAAGATGACAGCGTCTGTGTAGCTAAGGTCAGGGATTTCTTCGCTGCATTTCCCCATTAGGAGGGATAGAAAGGAAGGCTTCCTTTCCTCTACCCAGACCCACAACCCTGCCACTGTACCCTCCTGCCCTTTGCACACTCAAACTCATTGTTACTAAGCCATTATACTAGCAAACACTGAGGAAACTTAGTGGCATCCTAAACGTGGCTGTTGGACTTCTGTATTGTCCCACTAGTGCAAAGATATTTGCAGCACGTCTGCCTGCATTGCACACTCAAACTCATTGTTACTAAGCCATTATACTAGCAAACACTGAGGAAACTTAGTGGCATCCTAAACGTGGCTGTTGGACTTCTCTATTGTCCCACTAGTGCAAAGATATTTGCAGCACGTCTGCCTGCATTGCACACTCAAACTCATTGTTACTAAGCCATTATACTAGCAAACTATGCTGCCAGTTTAAGGGCCGTAGTTGCATTGTCAGGGATAATTATTGTTGTTTATTCTGCTGTTAATAAAGCTAGACCACTGCTGAAATCTACACCACCTCTCAATTTTTACTACCACATTTTAAGTGCACAATCTTGTCGCAATCAAAATGAGTGGCAAAATGACAGATGCTGGTGCAAAGGGGAAGAGGCGTGTTGGAAAAGGAAAAAAAGGGTTTGTCCGTGGGGAAGGTGGCAAAGCTCCATTAACATCTTCTGAAGATAGACCATCTTCCAGCAAAAGTAAGATGTCTACTACTTACCGTGGACAATCCGATGTGCTCCCTTTTTTACGGACACGAACAACTGGAACAAAGGTAGATGATGGCCAAAAATGGAAAATGCTTGAATGGATCTCAAGTGGTCCAACAAGTGCCCTCTCCGCCACCTCAACTACCGCATCTAAAAACCACCAGTCCTCTGAGTTGTCAGCCCAATCACACTTGCATTCTCCCAGCTCTGAAGTCTCCATCCGCCCTGCACAGTATGGTGGAACTGAGATGGCTGAGTCTGCAGAGCTGTTCAGTCACACTATAGCCTGGGAATCAGAAGTCTGCTCCCAAGCTACAGTGAGTACAGACCAGGAAATGGTCTGCAGTGATGCCCGGAACCTTTGTGACTCTGATTCAGGCCGTGAGGACCAAGTTTCTGAGCATAATGTTGACCCTTTTTCACAAACTGTAACACCTGTTGTTATAGACAATGAGGAACATACTGATGACGATGAGACGCAGATACCAGATTGGGATGACAACTTAAATATTCGGTCAGGGCAAGAAGAGGCTCGGTCTGAGGGTGAGAGGAGTGCAAACACAACAAATGATGAGGAAGTTCTAGATCCCACCTACTGTCAACCCACAGTCAGGCACTCAAGGAGGTCAACAGAGGCGGTGGAGGAGGATGCAACCGACGACTAAGTTACCTTGCGCCTTCCTGGACAGATTCGGAGCACTGGATTCGGAGCACTGGTAGCACGTCTACAACTGCATCCTCAGCCACCACTCTGCCTCTGAGCACTAGTCAGGGGGGCTCAGCAGGTCGCATGCCCTCTAAGCCTTGCCTAGCCTGGTCCTTTTTTGACATAGCAAAAGATCGGCCAAATTATGTGATCTGTAAAATTTGTCGTGATTCTGTTAGTAGAGGGCAAAACCTCAGCAGTTTGACAACTTCTTCCATGAATCGTCACATGAATAAATATCATATGTCCCAGTGGGAAGCTCACCGTGCTTCAATGCGGCCTAGCAGAGCGAACCATCCACCGCCTGCCCCTTCCAGTGCATCCGCGCGCTCTTCATCTTCTAGGACTGTGGGGACAGCTGTCACACCTGGTTTTCCACGCACAACTTCCACCACTGTAACCACAACAGGTAGTTTGCTTGGTAGGTCGTTAGTTGGTTTGGAAGGGGAAACAAGTGCGTGTGTACAGCTCTCTCAGACATCGATAGCACCAACGTTGGATGAAGGCAACATCATGTCTACGCCTGCACTTTCCTCACAAACCTGCATTTTTCCAGGGACACCCTACTCAACACCGACTACACACAGCAGCCAGATCTCTGTCCCTCAGATGTGGACAAATAATAGGCCATTTCCTGCGACCCATGACAAAGCTAAGAGGTTGACTTTATCCCTCTGTAATCTCTTGGCTACCGAAATGCTGCCTTTCCGCCTGGTGGACACACAGGATTTTAGAGACCTTATGTCTGTCGCTGTGCCCCAGTACCAGATGACCCGTCGCCACTACTTCTCTAAGAAAGGTGTGCCCGCGCTACACCAGCATGTCGCACACAACATCACCACTTCCTTGAGAAACTCTGTGTGTCAACGGGTGCATTTCACCACCGATACTTGGACCAGTAAGCATGGACAGGGATGTTACATGTCGCTGACTGGGCACTGGGTAACTATGGTGATAGATGGTGAAGGGTCTGCTGCACAAGTCTTGCCGTCCCCACGACTTGTGTGTCAATCCTCTGTCTGTCCAAGTTCCGCCACTGCTTCTGCCTCCTCCACCTCATCTGGGTCCTCCACCTCCGCCCCAAGCCTGCCTGGTCAGGCCACCAGCGTTCTCACTGCGCAGAAGGAATCACGCACCCCTCATTACTATGCTGGCAGCAGAGCACAACGGCATCAGGCGGTCTATAGCTTGACATGTCTTGGAAATAGGAGTCACACAGCGGCTGAGTTGTGGGCAGCTCTGGAGACTGAGTTTAATAAATGGTTGTCTCCACTCAACCTGCAGCCTGGTAAGGCCGTGTGCGACAATGCTGCAAACCTGGGTGCGGCCCTTCGCCTGGGCAAGGTGACACACGTGCCTTGTATGGCTCACGTGTTGAACCTTGTTGTCCAGCAATTTTTAACACACTATCCCAGCCTAGATGGCCTTCTGACCAGGGCACGAAAACTGTCTGCTCACTTCCGCCGTTCAACCGCCGCAGCTGAGCGACTTGCATTGCTGCAGAAGTCTTTCGGCCTGCCGGTTCATCGCCTGAAATGCGATGTGGCGACACGCTGGAATTCAACTCTCCACATGTTACAGCGACTGTGGCAGCACCGCCGAGCCCTGGTGCAATACGTCATGACGTATAGCCTGGGCCAACGAGATGCAGAGGTGGGGCAAATCACCCTGATGGAGTGGTCTCAGATCAAGGACCTATGCACCCTTCTGCACAGTTTCGACATGGCGACGAATATGTTTAGCGCTGACAATGCCATTATCAGCATGACAATTCCAGTCATTTACATGCTGGAGCACACGCTAAACACTATTCGGAGTCAGGGGGTGGGACAACAGGAAGGGGAGGAACTACAGGAGGATTCATATGCGCAAGACACAACAACATCACCAAGGTCCAGACGTTCATCATTACCAACGCGGCAGGCATGGGACCATGGGGGACAGGGATCAACAAGGGCGCATGGTAGCAGGCGTAATGTTGAGGAAGGTGCAGGAGAACATGAAGAAATGGAGGACGAACTGTCCATGCACATGGAAGACTCAGCGGATGAGGGAGAGCTTGGTCAAATTTCAGTTGAAAGAGGTTGGGGGGAGATGTCAGAGGAAGAAAGAACGGTTAGCACCTCTATGCCACAAACACAGCGTGGACTTGGTCTGCATGGCTGCGCAAGACACATGAGCGCCTTCTTGCTGCACTACCTCCAACATGACCCTCGTATTGTCAAAATTAGAAGTGATGATGACTACTGGCTTGCCACACTATTAGATCCCCGGTACAAGTCCAAATTTTGTGACATAATTCCAGCCATAGAAAGGGACGCACGTATGCAGGAGTATCAGCAGAAGCTGTTACTCGATCTTAGCTCGGCTTTTCCACCAAACAACCGTGCAGGTGCAGGGAGTGAATCTCCCAGTTGTAACTTGACAAACATGGGACGGTCTCGTCATCTTCAACAGTCTACCCGTACCAGTAGCACCGTATCTAGTGCTGGTAACAGCAATTTTATTGAATCTTTTCATAATTTTTTTAGACCGTCCTTTGCAAGGCCACTAGAGACAACAAGTCTGACACATAGTCAACGGCTGGAGAGGATGATACAGGAGTATCTCCAAATGAACATCGATGCCATGACTTTGCAAATGGAGCCTTGCTCATTTTGGGCTTCAAATCTTGAAAAATGGCCAGAGCTCTCCAGTTACGCCTTGGAGATTTTGTCGTGTCCAGCTGCCAGCGTTGTCTCTGAACGTGTCTTCAGTGCTGCTGGGTGTGTGCTGACAGATAAGCGCACGCGTCTGTCCAGTGACAATGTGGACAGACTAACGTTCATCAAAATGAACAAGTCATGGATCCACAAGGAATTTACTACCCCTGTGTCATCCTGGGGAGAGTAAATGCTTGTAGATTTGGAATGTGCTTAATGCAAATCAAAACATCCTGTTTGCAACTAGGGCACAAGTGCTGCCACTGATGGGGTGTCTGTGTGGCCCAATTTTTGGAAAAAAAGGGAGACTCCGCTTGGAGTAACCCTTGCTTGCTGTGTTTTTTAAAAGGAGCCAAGATGAACAAGTCATGGTTCAGCAAAGACTTTATCTACCTACCCCAGGGTCATCCTGGGAACGGTTAAGTATGGCGTATTTTTAAATGTGCTTGATGCAAATCTAGCTGTGAAGTGTACAGCTGGGGCACAAGTGCTGCCACTGAAGGGTTGGGTGTGTGTGGGGCCCAATTTTTGGAAAAAAGGGAGACTCCGCTTGGAGTAACCCTTGCTTACATTGTTTTTTAAAAGGAGCCAAGATGAACAAGTCATGGTTCAGCAAAGACTTTGCTACCTACCCCGGGGTCATCCTGGGAACGGTTAAGTATGGCGTATTTTTGAATGTGCTTGATGCAAATCTAGCTGTGAAGTGTACAACTGGGGCACAAGTGCTGCCACTGAAGGGGTGAGTGTCTGTGTGGCCCAATTTTTGGAAAAAAGGGAGACTCCGCTTGGAGTAACCCTTGCTTACATTGTTTTTAAAAATGGTCCAAGATGAACAGAGCTGGGATCAGGAAAGACTTTGCTACCTACCCCGGTTCAATCCAGAGGATGGAAAAGGATGGCGTATTTTTGAATGTGCTTGATGCAAATCTAGCTGTGAAGTGTACAACTGGGGCACAAGTGCTGCCACTGAAGGGGTGGGTGTGTGTGTGTGTGGCCCAATTTTCGGAAAAAAGGGAGAACTCCGCTTGGAGTCACCTTGTGGTGTTTTGCATGATTTTAGAAGGGCGTGCCATGCCTATATCTGTGTCTCCTCCTCTTTTTCCTTGTCCAGCTCTTTTGTTTTCGCATGAGTATATGTCCTTGTCACTTTCCCATGTGTTTGTGTTGTGTTGTGAGTTGTTTGTCACCGTTTGGACACCTTTGAGGGTGTTTTCTAGGTGTTTTTATGTGTTTGTGATTGTCTGCCATTGTTTCCTATGTGGTTCGAGTTTGGTTCGTCGAACGTTCGCCGAACTGAACTCAAACGAGACCTCCGTTCGACGAACCGAACTCGAGCCGAACCGCGGCTGGTTCGCTCATCTCTAGTGAAGCTACTCCCTTATCTATGGTCCTGTACCCCGCCGTGCTCGGTACCGGTCCAGTTACTGGACTTTCCGGTGCCGACCGTTCTTCAAAACTAAGTCTGGACACCCTTCTCCAATACCATGCGACCGGGTCTCCGACTCCTCCGGTCCCAGACCACCGTCTGCGACCCAACCGAAGTCACCCAGGGAGCTACAACTCCCTCAGCTCCTCACTCTCTGAGGGTTACTACCGAACTCCAGGGAGCTACTACTCCCAGCTCCTCACTATTTGGGAGCTATTCCTGAACTGACTATGTCCCTCCCACCAGTCTGCCTGACCCCTAGGTGGGTGGCCCTTTTCCAGCTAGACCACCCACTGGTGTGCCTGACAGGGTGTGGTGTGAGGGGTGGTTAGGATTTGAGTGCTGATGGAAGCAATACCAGTAGATAGGATCCCAGAACCATGGAGGATGAGTTCTGCACCATAAGAGAAAGGAGTGCAGTTCCATGTGACACAATTATAGAGTCAGGGGCGTCACACACCAACATTGGGAACATGTAGAAGAGACCTGAAATCAGATTTTGGTCGAGACATACTTGAATCTGATTGAGAGCAGAAGGATTCAGGTAGTGTTATAGCCAAAGGTGGATTTACCAAATACTAACATAATAATACAAATTAATATTTAAATTTTGCAAGCAAAACAGTAACAATGCAGTGACATGACAAGAATCAGCATAACTAATCATATGCTCAAGAGCTGAAAGTGAAATGTATCTATTAGATAGCCAAGGTGATTTTCCATAAAATGAAGGTAGTCTCACGTTCAAAGCTGTAGTTGATGGTGAAATATGGAGCCTGAAAGTCAAAAGTTCAAAACATTGTTACCCTTTTGCTCATCAGTGTATACTCCATGAGCTGCCTGACTCTGAGGCGACCCTGGGAATTGTACCTGCCTGGCTATAGAGGTTGGCACCCTAAGAAAATTATAGTGGCACTCAACGTCATCTGGGCCTGAAAAGTCCCTATATGTGCCTCACTTACAACCTCCCCACACAATCTATACTATGACAGAAAGACAGCAATGCAATTTAGCAGTACATGATAAAGAGACACAAAATGCACAGCAACACAATAATAGCTAATATTAAGGCCAAGTAGTACTTACAGCACAACACTCACCCTAGCACTATGGTTTATACTGGACACAAAGTGCAAATTAAGGTGCTAATAATTTTCTAGTGTATATTGCTCATTATATTGAAAGACTACAATGGTGTCCAAAAAGACCATAAAATGTTCATCAAAAAGGGAGGTATGTACTTCCCTTTAGTTAATGCTTCATAGCATGCCTCCGACACGTTTCCCCGTCCTGTATAGGTTCATCAAGAGGAGATGAATAATTGCCCAAAATTATATGAGATTAAGGCTATGTGCGCACGTTTCGTAATTACATGCAGTTACGCTGCGATCTGCACCGCAGCGTAACTGCATGCGTCCTGCGTCCCCTGCATAATCTATAAAGATTATGCAGGAGCCATGCGCACGTGGCGTCTTAGAGCACAGCGCTTCGGTTGCTGCCCGAAGCGCGCGTTCTAAGAAGTGACATGTCACTTCTTTCCTGCGCTCTGCCTGCAGCCCCCGCTCTGTCTATGGGAGGGGCTGCACTCAGAGCGCATGGAATCGGCTTTTTTTTTTTCATTACGGACTGTTTCTGCAGCGATTTGAAGCGCACGTGTGCTGTTCAAATCGCTGCAGAAATTTCTGCAGGGACAGTACGCAGCGTGCGCACATAGCCTAAGTGATGCCCATATATTGGTTTGTTCATTTTTTGCATTTGTTTTGATATTTTAATGCATATCTAATAAAATATACACTTTAAAAACAGGGATTTTTCCACTGTTAACCATATATATTGGATCCCTCTGGATATTCCATTTAAAGTTAACTCCAATAATGAAAATATAATAAAATTGCTTGAAAGAGAAAAAGTTAACGGTTCCAATAACCACTCTGTGGGATTTGGAATGGTACCCAAGCATTTTACAGGTTGCAGCATTTATCAAGTGTTTACCTGTAGAAAAGACTTCAGACCTATGTATGCTAATTAATATTCTATGGATATTAATAAATAAGCCTCATTTCTCTGACACACAATACATCTCACAGAGACTACCTCTTTTAATCTGGTATTGTATTC
Organism: Anomaloglossus baeobatrachus; assembly: GCF_048569485.1. NCBI lineage: Eukaryota > Metazoa > Chordata > Amphibia > Anura > Aromobatidae > Anomaloglossus > Anomaloglossus baeobatrachus. The sequence continues at coordinate 282,439,444 of NC_134354.1, read as the reverse complement.
CTCAAAGGCTGGTTGCTGCTTAGCAGATATAGTATCTCAGTGCCTCTGTCAAAGCAGGGTTTATTTTCATGTTCTCAGGATACCCTCATATGAATAATTCAGTAGGCATACTGGCAGTTTAGACAGAGTGCCCTCAGCAGGACAGAAGTAGGTACTTGAGGAACATACAAAAGCCGCACATTATGGAATGACCATGCAAGAAATGGGAAAATGCATATTATTGGCCGTGCTTTAACCGCCATTCTTTATTAACAAGGATTTGTCTTTCCTTCAGAATATATAGCCATTTCCTGTAATAATCACAAGTTGGTATAGGATTTCTTTACTTTTAGTATTTACATCCTGCTTTAAAGGAGTTGTCCGACATAACAAAAATTTTTGAGTTTAAGCTAATCTGTGCTGTATTGTCATATAAAACACCCCTACATTGTTATTTTTTGTTTACTAACTTTTGTTACTCTTGAATTATGACTTTATTCTCTGCAGCTCTTTGTTTACATTCAGCACAAGCAAACTGACCACTTCCTGTGCCAAACCTACCAGTCACAGCTGGCACCGCCCAGCCTCAGTGTCCAGCCCCGCCCCAGTGTCCAGCCTCGCCCCCTGCACACACACATTCCCTGTCAGTATTCTGCCCCAGCACTGACCTCTCATCACTACAGCATTGCAAATAACAGCCCCACATCGGGCTCTGCACCCCCACCACATCGGGCTCTGCACCACACACACATCGGGCTCTGCACCGCACACAGCACCGCACACACACATTGGGCTCTGCACCGCACACACACATCGGGCTCTGCACCGGACACACACATCGGGCTTTGCACCGTATACACACATCAGGCTCTGCACCGCATACACACATCGGGCTCTGCACCGCACGCACACATCGGTCATCCCCCCCTGTGCTGAAGAGAGCACAGACAGCGGGACAGTGATGAGAAGCGCAACCCTCCTTCTCATCAGCGCTTTCAAATATACCGGCATCTGTGATCTGTGATGCCGGTACATTTGAATGTGTGATCCTGAGCAGGGGATCCGGTGATGGCGGTGACACCACGGCAGCCGCCGCCAGACCCCGCCCCCAGGTCACGGGTCCCACAGAAGTGCAGGGGGAGGTTGCAGGGAGAGTACAGGATGCGGGGGAATGTTTGGGAGGGTGCAGGGAAGGGGGCGGTGACTCCACGCACTGTACCCGCCCAGCAGGGCGGCGACATGCTGTTTCCAGATTTGCATGTCAACATGGCCCTGCCCATGTTGACATGAAATGACCGGAAGCAGCAAAATCGCGGCAGGAGCACTCTGAGCCGGGGGAGAGGGGCTGAGAGCAGGGCAGGTAAGTGGTCTCTATCTACTTACCTGCCCCAATGTAGCCCAATAGGGTAATAATGAAAAAAACTAAAATAACCTAGTTAAAGGGGTTATCCGGCTTGAGTATTAAAAGGCTAAAGGATTGTCTCTTATCAGAAAACGTTTTGCTGTAAGCTGCTGTAGTCATAAAAATAAAAGTAAGGATCATTTAGGTCCACCATAGGCTTTCCACCACTATATCATCTCCCCATCATTGAGCTCAGCGGCTCTGCCCATGTAGATGGCCTGAGCCACTGAGCTCACTGATTGGCTGCAGCACTGTCCACGTGACGTCAACTTACGAAGACAAACAATAGGGACCGTGTAGTGGTGAAGACGTAGTGCTGGACCCAGGCATGGTAAGAAATTGGGTGTAACTTGCACAACTTATAGCAGTAAGTTTCCTTGAACGGGAAAACGTCTTTAACCTTTTATATAAATTATACACATAAAACTTTTCTGGGTTATATAAGTATTATTACAGTATGAACCCTTTTACGCAATATAACGTATACACTATTGCAGGGTTGCCCATGTGTACAGAGGGCTCATGTCATTAGCTCTCTTTACATGCAGTAGAAGCTATATGACACACCCAACATCTGTGTCTTACAGCAATAAGCAGCACTGAGCTCTAATCTTTGGTGTTAAACATTTGCATACTGCTGTCAATCTCTGACAGGGGTGTTTAAATGGAGAGGTTGTTGGTGCTTGCGTACACCATCTACCATCAGCCCGCTGAGATGCTCTATGATTGTGTGTCGCCCTGGGCAAGCCAGGGGACACAGGTCACACACCACCACACCCCACACTCCAGGTAGGCACATCACAGCTAACCTACAAATCCTTGTTGCCTTCCTCCAGGAGTTTGATGATGCACACCAGGGGGTGGGCCAGGCGGTTGGCTCCGCCCACCGAGGAGCTCACAACTCTGGAGGCAGGAAGAAACCAGGCAGATGAGTCCAGGAGGAGGAAGTGGAAGGAGTAACAACAGAGAGTAGCCCAGGCAGGGCAAGAGTGAAGTGACAGAGGAGAAAGAAGCCTGAAGGGTCCAGCTTTGTGAGGGCCAGATCAGCAAGGTCAGCAACGGCGGTGACTGTCTGGAGGGGGACCGTTTGGAAGTTCCTGGAAGGACCCCGTTGGCTGTGTGCCCGGTGGTCTGGAGCAGTGTTCCGAAGGACAGTCAGCACCAGGGCAGGGGCCTCTCGGACCCCGGCAAGGCTAGGAGTCGCCAGATTTGCCAAATCCGTCAGTGACGGGGACGCAGATCCCCCAACAACCAAGTCCCGATTGAAGGCAACAGCCCAACCCGTATTGGAGAGACACCACCACGGCACCAGTTTCTCAGGGCCAGCGCCTGCGGGCAAAGTGTAGAGCTCCTCCGGCCCAGATTGCAGCCGGGGAGCGGGTAACCGGAGGGAATCCACCGCTACAACAAGTCAAACAAAGGTGCAAGGAAGAGGGACATCACCGTCACCTACCGGGAGTGCAGGTGCAGCCGTCTGTGGGACCGTCCTACCAGCCGTTTGGTTTACCGTACAAACTGTGTCCACGTCTCAGACTGAGTGAGTACCACAGTGCCGCAAGGCACAGCGCTGCCCCCGCGTCCCTGCGCCCACCAGGCCCTACACTTTACATCTCTTCACTGGGCCCCGGGATCACCAACCCCTACCCACGGAGGGGCAACACAACACCTGGCTGCTCCGCATCACCATCCCCGGGACCCCCATACTGAGCAGCGGTGGTGCAATCACCACAACCGTGGGTGGCGTCACGAACTATAACAATCCCCACACCCAACAAACACCCCCTTTCACTCACGGGCGAGGAGTGTCGCTCGAGAAACCCCGGGATCCGGCCCACAGCTCTTGCCACCAGGAGCAGCTGCCGGACCCGAGCAGAAGGGGTGAGCGCGGTGTGCTGACACCCTCCTCCCCGCCCGCGACAATTGCACCAATTGGTTACCATTGGAGACCATCTTCAGTGCCATTTTGGGACTCCTGTGATTCTCAGACACAGGCTGAGTTTCATAGGAGACCATGAGTTTCACTATATACTGCAAAACTCTGATATTGTAGTATATAGTGTAAAGTGTATGTGCCCACGATCCAGGATTAGGGTTTGGGAAACTGCGGACTTTCTCTCTGTTCTCCTGCTGAGAACACTTGTGGCTCGGCAGCAATAAATTGACATGCTGTGGCCCGAGAAGCTGCACCACAGGTCAGTTTACACTGTGGGGAAAACAAGCACAGTGGGTATGGGATTTCTAGAAATCCCATCCACTGTGCTTGTACTGTAAAAACGCAGTGAACCCTGATCGTGGGAATGCAGCCTAACTGATAAGACAATTGTCAGTTGAAATCCCATAAAGGGGTGGTCCTAAGTCCAAAGTAATTTTTATCCTAAATTCCTATTTTATGCCATAATATAAACTATTTTCCAATATATTTGAATTAAATAAAACATCTCTACTGTTTTCAGACTACACTAACTGCGTTTTTATTTTTTTTTTGTTTCTTTTTGACGACACTTATGTGACGCCCTGGCAAAACCAGGTAGTCACAGATAGGCCCCTGCACAACACCTTCCCTCACCTAGGCAACACACAGCCGACCTGAAACCCTTGTCACCCCCCTTAGGGAAAGATAGACACACCAGTGTGCGGGACCAGGCGGTTGGACACGCCCACCCAGGGGTCTAGACAGCCCGGGGCGGGAAAACAGTAGTTAGTTCAGTTTGGAGTTCAAGTGGAGAGGAGTGTGGGCTGGAGCTAAGTGTAGCTTCAGCAGAGGAAGTACAAGTTGAACGGTGCCAGGGTCGGAGCCCTGGTGCCTTTGGCTAGGTGTCAGACGGTGGTCTCCGTCAGCAGGAGACGGGAAGACGGCTCGGCAGAACCAATGTGGACAGGGACAGGATTGTAGCCCGCCGGTACCGACCCGGGGAACCGACTCGGAAATCATAGCACTAAAGGGGGTACTCAGACCCTGAAGCCAGGACCGGAAACCAGCGGCTTGGTTAATTAACAGATTGAGGCCAGGATTATAGGTCCTGTCCCACCCAAAGTCCCTCATAGAAGACAACAGCCCACCGATAGGGATAGGAGGTCACCGTCAGGGCCCATAGATCCCACGGGCCAGCGTCTGCGGACACGGCTCCTTAGACCACATCCAGCCGGGAGCGGACTCCTAAGTTCCAGACTAGGCAGTCCACCGTACACAAAGTCAGTGCAGAGGAAAAGGACAGAGATCACCAGCCCTGGTGGAGACCTGAATGCAACCAGCTGCAGCGGCCGGCCACCAGCACCTTGGTTTACCAAAGACTCGTGTGATTTATTTGCTGTGAGTAACCAAACATTCCCCTGCTGTCGCCATACCCTGCACAGTTAACATCTAGCTGCCACTACATCTCCCCCGGGTGCCCATAATAGCAGCGGTGGTGTCCCACCTCACCACACACCATGGGTGGCGTTACGAACTTAATATGGCCTAGCCCGTACCTCTACGCCCCCCCTTTTATTTGGCGTGTCCGCGAGACCCCCGGGTCCGGAAACCCTCGAGCCACCCCCCCTAGAAGGTCCGGATCCGAGCAGCGGCAGCTGCTGGCATGGCGGAGGCACACCCCGAAACTTGGCGTCACGAACAGGATACTTACCCATCCACTTACCTGGTGGAAGTGCGCCTTAAATTGGACAGTCAGCGGTGATCCGTTGAGAAATTTTCAGAAGACACCATTTTTGCTGCCATTTTTAGACGCAAAACTGCAGCCCAGCGTCTTCTTCCCCAAGAAAAGGGCGCAAAGCTGAGGCCCTGCCCTCCGGGAGCACGGCCGGAAGGTGAACCCCGAGGTCGTAAAACGAAACTAACAAGGCGAAAAAGAGAGTGCTTGCAAAAGACCAAGGGGGGGCGGGTGAAGAATCTGCAGCATGTGACCTGTGCAGATAAAGGGAAGAGACTCCAGGACTCTGCCACCCTTTTGTTCCTGGACACCGACAACGCAACATGGCCGACCAGTCTGGCAAGACCGCAGTGAAGGAGCATGTACCCGGAACAGCTGATTGGGTGCAAGCCCAGACCGAGCGCATGTGCCGCAGGATCCAGGCTCAGGCGAGCTTCTTGCTGAAGCGATGGACGGCCGAGATGGTGGAGTTAGCTGCAGCCGTTCGGGCCGTGAAGTGGAGGCAGCCTCGGAGGAGCGGGTAAGCAACCCACGCCCCTATGTCGCCTAGGGACTGACCAACCAGGCTGAGGGACCTGGTCTGACCCTGCCCGTCACGCTGCCTCCCTCGCCGCCCGCACCTGTTGCTGACACCCCGCTCGGTCCGCTGCCACCAACAACGGCAGCGGTACCCGTCCCGTCTGCCCGTGAAGACACGCCAGCGGAAGCCGCCGGCAGCGAGCCCATCACCACCCCAGCACCTGTAACAGCTCCACGCCAGATTAAAGCCCGCAAGGTGTCCCGTCCGGTCCTGAGCCCGGCAGCAAACCTGACGACATCGGTTCCGGTCCCGGAGGAAGCAACGCCCGTGATGACGACGGTCCCGGCAGTCCGCCCGGCCACAGCGGAGACAGTCCCTGACCGGAAGCCAGCACCGCCCAAGACGCTGACTGCTCCCAAGCTCCCGGCCTTGGCTGAGGCACAGTGGGGATGCAGCTGCGGGGCAGCAGAGCGGGCCATGTCACAGCGGGGCCCTCCACTGCCAAAAGTGCCAGTCGTAGCCGGCAGAGAGGGACTCCGGCTGGGCCCGGCCCCTGCGCAGGTAGAAGCGGAGCCTGCAGCAGATGCTCCGTACTAGGAGAGGCAATGGCACCAGCTGGGCAAAGAGATTGCAGCCCGGGGGAAGAGGAAGGCGGAGGTCCTGTCCCGGACCTACAGTGAAAAGGACCATCTTCGAAACGCCACTTTCCGGGTGAGGGGCCCGACATATCAAGGCCAGGTCCGACACTTCAACCCCCAGAATGGGTGGGGCATTATTTATGAGCCGGGCCTGGAGGCCGAGATCTTCATGTCCCGGAGGGACGTGGCCCCTCACTTACCTGTTGGCCACCGAGACCGGGACCTGGAGAGCTAGTGTCGTACACCCAGCATTGTGGAGAGAGGGATTGGTTCGCCCTAGATGTAAAGAGATGGGTGAGCAAAGGAGAAAGGTACTACCTCCGTCCCTCTCCGCCACTCTCCAGCCTCGAAGATGATGTTTAGGTAGCGGTTCCCAGGCTACCCCAAGTTTGAAGTCCCCGTTGGAACCGTCTTTTGTTTTACAGTCCCGCTTTGTAGTTAAAGGACCATGGCCGTGAACTGGCAGGCCAACCCAAAAACTATTGGGTCTTGTAAATAGTCCCTGACCAACCTTCTCACCCTACCTGTTACGGTTGCTGTGGCACTGGAGACTATGTTCGGATTTCTTGCTACTGCACATGTGCAAGCGCTGGAGACAAAGTCCTATCTTGGAGCCATTGCACATGTGCGGGTGACATCATCGCTGACACGAGGTCACAAGTCTCTGACACCTTCTAAGCTGATTGGCCGCTGGTCATGTGCTTGTGACACATGGTCACGTCTCTGACACCTTCTATGCCGATTGGTCGTTGGTCATGTGCTTGTGACGCTTTGCTCGGTGATAGGCCAGCGTGACGTCATTGCTGTCATTCTGGCAGCGGATTGGCTCTGGTGTCCTCCATCTTGGATGAGGCACAGAGTCTATATAAGACCCTGACGCACGCCGCCCGGCGCTCAGTCCTCTTGGTTCATGCATGAGAGTAGACGCTCTGTCCCTCTAGGCATCTTTCTGTCTATGCTAGGTGAGCGCTACCGGCAGGGTAGCGTTCTTATACCTTACAGCTTCGGCTGCAGTCCGTATCCTTACCTCTTAGTGGAGCGGACATAGGCAGGTGCCTGAGGCACATGGTCCGGCTGGGCCTTGTGATTCTACTCGTAGGTGGACGTTGCCGCTAGGGTAACGTTCCTTATACTGCATCTGTTGTGAGGCTTACGCTGCTGTCCGTCTCCTGGCACCGCTAAAGGAACGGACCTTGGTAGGTGCCATTTCACACTCACTGCTTTTGTCTCTGTGACCATTAACAGAGACCATACCACACACCCTCCAAGTAAGGGAGGAATTGCTTTATTTTCTAATTATATTCCTCTGTGAGTTTAACAGAGGTATTGCACTCTGCACTTGGGCTATTACTATTTACAGTGGCACACTTATATACCCCTTATCCTCTGCCATAGTCTTCAGCAGAGTCTTTGCACGGTGGACCATGACTGTCTGATATTCCTTTGGGTTTTATTATCAGACAGCCCCCCATAACAATACCGCAGTCTCTGGAGAGGCTGATTGGAGGATGGGCCTGCGGTAGAGTCGGCCGAGGCCCAGTCACCACCGAAACCGGTGACTAACCTCCGGGTCAGGGGTCCCCTGGATGTGGGGTCCCTAAAAAAGGACTCCTGGGTAAGGAACTTTTTACGGGACAGGGTTGTAGCCCGCTGGTACCGACCCGGGGAACCGACTCGGAAATCGTAGCACAAAAGGGGGTACTCAGACCCTGAAGCCAGGACCGGAAACCAGTGGCTTAGTTAATTAACAGATTGAGGCCAGGATTATAGGTCCTGTCCCACCCAAAGTCCCTCATAGAAGACAACAGCCCACCGATAGGGATAGGAGGTCACCGCCAGGGCCCATAGATCCCACGGGCCAGCGTCTGCGGGCACGGCTCCTTAGGCACACATCCAGCCGGGAGTGGACTCCTAAGTTCCAGACCAGGCAGTCCACCATACACAAAGTCAGTGCAGAGGAAAAGGACAGAGATCACCAGCCCTGGTGGGGACCTGAATGCAACCGGCCGCGGCGGCCAGCCACCAGCACCTTGGTTTACCAAAGACTCATGTGATTCATTTACTGTGAGTAACCAAACATTCCCCTGCCGTCGTCATACCCTGCACGAAGACACTGGGCCCCGGGGCAACCATCCCTACCCACGGAGGGGTTAACATCTAGCTGCCACTACATCTCCCCCGGGTGCCCACACTAGCAGCGGTGGTGTCCCACCTCACCACACACTGTGGGTGGCGTCACGAACTTAATATGGCCTAGCCCGTACATCTATGTCCCCCTTTTATTCGGCGTGTCCGCGAGACCCCTGGGTTCGGATACCCTCGAGCCACCCCCCCTAGAAGGTCCGGATCCGAGCAGCGGCGGCTGCTGGCACGGGGGCGTCACACTTAGTTTGAGAATCTCAGTGCATACTGAGATACTGAAACAAAGTGTCACCAGGGGGCTGAGACTGCAGTCACTGTGACAGGCTTTGCCTCCTCTCTGAAAACAAGCGTCATCAGTGAAGCTTGTATCTGGCTGGGCTTGTCCCTGCACGTGGTACACTGTGCGATGTGCAGAATAACAGTGTACTCACTGGTGCTGGCTCAGATTAGCAGTAAGGACTCGGCAGGAGAGTGTGTTGTCAGAATACCCGGTGAGCAGAGACCAGTGACATCACTTGCTGGAGCGGCGCTGACTGCTGCTTTCCTTGTATTCTGAAAATGCTCTTTGATGCGACACAGTAATGCTGATCTCAAGTGGCAACATAGAGTGTGCTGTCATTATGCAGGGAGGGGCAGAGGCTGTGGTTGCTGTTGCAGTCTGATGGTGCTTTGTTTGCGTATTAAAGTATACACTGGAATTCTCAGACAAAGTGTCATTGAAAAAAAAGTGAAAAACAAACAAACAAAAAGTTTAGAGTGTAGAGTGTAGTTAGGGAATGGAAAGGAATTTTTAATTCAACTGTATTAAAAAAAAACTTTTTAGATTACAAATATATAGGGATTTAGAATGAAAATCACTTTGGACTTCAGACCACCCCTTTATAGAGGCTGAAAAAATAAAATGAAAAATTGAAAATAAATGTTATTAAAAATATAAAAAAAGTGGAGTAAAAGGAAAAAAGTGACACATTTACATATTTAGGGTTTCTGCATGTGTAAAAGTACAATCTATCTGATACTAAAATGTACTAACCTAAACAGTTAAAGCTGTAATAACAAAAAAAATTCAAAATACCAGATTTGCAGTTTTTTGGTCATCCCTCCTGCCTAAAAACAGGGGTGTAACAATTACTATTGCATAGGGTAAGACCACGACCAGGCCATTGGAAGAAGAGAGCCTGCCATTGTCATCACTGTTTTCAACAAAATGTGCATCCTCGGACACAGATTCAGCTAAAAATGTATTGCGGTGCAGGAAACCACCTGATACCTACATCGGTATAGCTATACAAGACACTGGTCAATCAGAGGCCGGCAACTGACATCTATTACAGGATCAGGATAGGGTCCGGTACATTATAATAGGATAGGTGACATTACTACAGGATAGGGGCAAGGTGTCACATGGTGTTTTGCATAAACTTCGACGGCTTTCATGGCAGCATCCAGCTCTGTTCACATTGCAGATTCTGACACTCCACCCAATGGTTTTTCTGGTGTCTCTGATCAACACAGACAGACTTGCGCATCAACCTGCTGTGTGCTCACTCATAGTTAGGCTAGCATGAGTTAACCTCTGCTAGCCTGCTTGTTAGGCTCCTTTAACCCTTTCACGACCTTTGACGGATGTATCGGTCATGGTGCCCTGGTACTTAAAGACCCATGACGGATATATCCGTCATGGCGAAATCGGTTTTGGCCGCGATCGGTTTTGAAAAACTGTAGATTCGGGAAGGAGAGGACCTGTACCTGACCTCAGGAGGAGTGGTGTCTCCTCCTCGGATGTACGGAGCCTGTGATTGGCTGACGAACGCCGCTCCGCCAATCACAGCCAGTGTAATGTTTCAGCCTTTGAAAATGGCTGAAACAATGAAATCCAGCTATGATCAGTGCAGCTGTAGCACTGGTAATTGGCTGGAGCTGGGTGACCTTTGCTGCACCCGCCCCCAGCTCTGATTGGAGAGCTCGGCCTTATGACCGATCTCTCCAAGCACCATGCATCTGGGACCAGTGAGCTGTAGGAGATCGCTCTCCTCAGCGTCTCCCGCCGTGGAAGCTGAAAAGAGCGATCCCTGCGGGTGCCCATCTGTGAGTCACAGCCCCCGATCCACTGCTGCCCTCCTCCATCTGCTTTGCTCATGCACCACCGCTGCTCTACCGCTGCACCCCTGCATCTGACGCCGCTGCTCTCCAGCTGTGCCCCTACATGTGATGCTGCTGCTGAGCAGAAAGAGAGCAGCGGCATCAGATGCAGGGGTGGCGCAGTGGCGTCACATGCAGGGTCGCAGCGGGAGGAGAGCAGCGGCGTCAGATGCACGGGGGCATCTGATGCCACTGCTCTCTTCCCGCTGCGCCCCTGCATGTGACGCCGCTGCGCCCCCCCCTGCATCTGACGCCGCTGCTCTCTTTCTGCTGCCTCCTTGTATCCGCCGCTGCGCCACCCCTGCATCTGCCACTGCACTCTCCCCATCAGCCACTGCACTCTCCCCATCAGTCACAGCACTCTTCCATGAGCCAAAGCACTCTCCCAATCAGCCACAGCACTCTCTCCATCAGCCACAGCACTCTCCCCATCAGCCACAGCACTCTCTCCATCAGCCACAGCACTCTCTCCATCAGCCACAGCACTCTTCACATTAGCCACCGCACTCTCCCCATCAGCCACCACACTCTCCCCATCAGCCACCGCACTCTCCCCATCAGCCACCGCACTCTCCCCATCAGCCACCGCACTCTCCCCATCAGCCACCGCACTCTCCCCATCAGCCACCGCACTCTCCCCATCAGCCACCGCACTCTCCCCATCAGCCACCGCACTCTCCTCATCAGCCACCACACTCTCCTCATCAGCCACCGCACTCTCCTCATCAGCCACCGCACTCACCATCAGCCGCTGCACCCCTGCATCTGCCACCTCACTCCCTCATCAGCCACTGCCCCCTCCCCGATCTGCTGCCTGCGCTCTCCCATCCCCTTAATCCTCTGCCCCCTCTCCCACCTCTCCCCCTCCCGGATCTGCTGCCTCCTCCATCTGCTGCGATCCTGCTGCCTAGAACCATCTTGTAAGGTAGCTATCCCCAATTTCACCTTCCACTCCCCTTCCACCCTCAACCCAACCTCCGCTGCTCCTGCATCCGTTGCGCCCTCACCCATCCTCCGCCGCTCCTCCATCTACCGCGCCCTCCCCCCAGCCTCCGCCGCTCCTATATCCGTTGTGCCCTCTTCCATCCTCCGCCGCTCCTCCATCCGAGGCACCCTCACCCATCCTCTGCCACTCCTGCATCCGTTGCGCCCTTTTCCATCCTCCATCCATTTTTTTTCCCATCCCACCTACTCCCCCCCCCTTTTTGCAGTACAAATAAACTTAGTTTAGGGCCAGTAAAATTATACTGTAGTAATCTACAGTATTTTTACTGAATATTGTAAGGGTCAGCCCAGTGACACACATGAGAGCGTTGCACGAGTCTCACATTGCATCATCCGGCATGGTCGCTCTCTTCCAGACAAGAGTGTGCAGCTGTGCCGGGTGATGCAATGCGAGATTCGTGCATCGCTCTAACGTGTGGCACTTACTTTAGTATCAGTTGCAGGCGCTCATATTTTTTTTTTTCTTTTTACTGACGTCCGTATTTTATATTTCGCCAAACTAATATTTTTTTGTATGGGTGGGGTCTAGTTTCCAAAATGGGGTCACATGTGGGGGAGCTCCACTGTTTGGGCACATCAGGGGGATCTCCAAGTGCAATATGGTGTGGCTAACGATTCCAGCTAATTTTCCATTTAAAAAGTCAAATGACGCTCCTTCCCTCTGGAGCTCTGCCGTGCGCCCAAACAGTGGTTTTCTGCCACATATGAGGTATCAGCGTACTCAGAACAAATTGCCCAACAAATTTTGTGGTCCATTTTATCCTGTTACCCCTGTAAAAATTTAAAAAATTGAGCCTAAAATAACATTTTTGTGGAAAAAAGTACTTTTTTGTTTTTATGGCTCAATGTATGAAGCACGTGAGGGTTCAAAGTGTTCATTACCCATCTAGATTTATGCCATGGGGGGTCTAGTTTCCAAAATGGGGTCACTTGTTGGGGAGCTCCATTATTTAGGCACCTCAGGGGGTCTCCAAACGCAACATCGCATCCGCTAATGATTCCAGACAATTTTGCTTTCAAAAATTCAAATGATGCTCCTTCCCTTCCAAGCCCTGCCGTGCACCCAAACAATTGATTTCCACCACATATGAGATATGGGTGTACTCAGGAGAAGTTCTACAATTAATTTTATGGGGCATTTTTCCTTATACCCTTGTGAAAATGCTAAATTTTATGGCTAAAGTAACATTTTTGTGTAAAAAAGTAAAATTTTCATTTTTTCCTTCCACATTGCTTTGGTTGCTGTGAAGCTCCTAAAGGGTTAATAAACTTCTTGGATGTGGTTTTGAGCAGAGTGAGGGGTGCAGATTTTAGAATGGGGTCACCTTTGGGTATTTTCTGTCGACTAGGTTTCTCAAATCACTCTAAAATGTGATGTGGTACATAAAAATGTTTTTTTTGTAAATTTTGTTGGAAAAATGGAAAATTGCTGATGAACTTTGACCCCTTCTAACTTCCTAACGAAAAAAAAAATTGTTTTGAAAATTACGCTGATGTAATGTAGACAAGTGGGAAATTTTATTTAGTAACTATTTTATGTGACATATCTCTCAGATTTATGGGCATAAAATTTCAAATTTTGAAAATTGCGAAATTTCCAAATTTTTTGCCGAATTTCCGAAATTTTCACAAATAAATGCAAAACATATCGTCCTACATTTACCACTGACATGAAGTACAATATGTCAGAAAAAAACAATGTCAGAATCGCCAGGCTCCGTTGAAGTGTTCCAGAGTTATAACCTCATAAAGTGGCACTGGTCAAAATTGCTAAAAATGGCCTGGTCTTTAAGGTGAAAACAGGCTGGGGGCTGAAGGGGTTAATCACATGTTGTGAGAAAGCCAATTGCATCTGCTCCTCTCATATTTAAGTTTGATGAAAGCTTCGACCCATGCCAGCTATAGTTATACTGTGTTGGTCTGTGTTGTGGTATCCCAGATAGAGATGAGCGAACCCGAGGTCTGATGTTTAGTGTTTATACCAAACAGATTTTACGAAAAAGCAAACTTGGAAGTTCAGGTGCTTTGCATATGCAAATGTGGCGCCACTGAGTGTCAGGTGCCACAGCGTACTACATCTAACCCCGGATTCCTGGAAGACCAGTGCCAGTAAACAACACAACACACACACAAATCCATGCCCTGTTCCCTAGACTGGGTAACAGACTAGAGACGGAACTGATGGATGGCCACCTATTGGTTGGGACTAATCCAATCCACTGGACACAAACCTGGGAGGGGCTAGTCAGTGGAGTGATGGGAGATGGACATCTTGTCAGATAGAAGTCAGTTAGATGTTCAGTCAGTAAGACGTTCAGTCAGAAGTCAGTACACAAACGGAAAGTGTAAAGTGACTGATTGAGTAAAAAGAGTATGGTTGCCAGGGTGAGTATGGTGCGAGTACTCACTGGATCGAGCATCGGCAGGGTACAGAGCCCTAGTTCAGGAAGATGCTTCAGGCTCACCTGATAAGAATCTGCCCAGTAAGGGGACCATCAAGGACCTTACCGACATTAGTGTCCGGGGCACAGCAGCAAAGAGGGAACCTGGGAACAGGGACAGAGGTCCGACCCAAGAGAGTTTCAAGCTGCCTGCCATATGGGCCAGGACTGTGACAACCGGAGGGGATCCAAAAATGCTCCAGGCCACGGGGACCCACCAATTACAAACGGGTGCATGGAAGTAAAGCTCACCAGGTCACTACATCGGCACTGGAACAAAGGGATTACCGGATTGATAGAGACCAGCATCAGTCGGATTGCAGCCACTCCAATCCAGTGAGTAAAGCACAAGTTAAACCGCAGCCCCTGTGTTGTCTGAATTCTTCCTACATCTCTGCATCAATATACTACAACCACCATCATCCTCCCCTGGGGCCTAGGCTAATACCTAGCTGCCTAATACCACCAGCCTCAGCAGTCATCATTTTTTCTGTCTGTAGACAGGCTTTTCTCAGCACTCGGGCTTATCTATGATGATCCAAACAAAGTGTCTTTAGTAGAGGTGAGCAAACAGCCCAAGGTTCAGTTCGTGTTCGCTGACTTCACCTGTGTTCAGTGAATGGTTCGCCGAACATATCTGAACCCATTGAATTTAATGGGAGGCAAACACAAAGGCATAGACAACACCTTTATGAGAGCCCAAAACAGCTCAAACCGTGTTAGGCCTATTCACACATCATCCATGTCTCCCGTACATGTAGCGTCCGTTTTCACACGTACCGGAGACACGGACACACGTAGGCCCATTAAAATCAATGGCCTTGTGCACACGTCAGTGTTTTGACATGGACTGTGTGTCTGTGTGGAGCACATGCTGACATGTTCATTTTCTGCCAGCAGCACAGATGTTACACGGACTACACTCGGATGTGATCCATGTGACATCAGTGTGACACATATCAGAGGAAATACATGTTACTTCGAAATAAATGTGTTTTATGCTTGCCTGTCTCTGACTCTGCTGTCACACTTGCTTCCAGGCCCACTCTTTATGCTAATGGGTATTCACTGCACTGACTGCAGACCTGGAAGCAAGTGTTAGAGCAGTGCCAGGGACAGCAGGCAGTGTCAGAGACAGGTAAGTAAACAAGTTCATGCTGTCAGTGGGCTATCCGGGTAGCACACACGGACACACAGATGGACATACGTACCTACACCGCAGACCATGCAAAACGTTAATGTAGCGCCTCTGACTATATCAAGGTGCTAATGTGTCGCCCTGGACAAGCCAGGGGACACAGGTCACTGCACCATCACACCCTACATCCCAGTTAGGAACACCAAAGCTAAACAAAATCCTTGTTGCCTTCCTTCAGAGGCTGGGGTTCACACCCCACCGAGGAGGACACAGCTCTGGAGGCGGGAAAAACCAGTAGTGCAGTCAAGCTAGGGAGGTGAAGGAGTAAACAGCTAAGATGAGCTAAGGAAGTGAAAGTAGTGAAGTGAAGTGGTAAAGGAGGAGTAAGAGAAGCTGAAGAAAAGTGAGAACAGTTACAGAAAAGAGGCTTGAAGTGTGTCCAGCTGTGTGCAGGACAGAGTCAGCAAGGTCAGCAACAGTGGTGATTGTCTGAAGGGGTGACCGTGTGGAAGTTCCTGGAAGGGCCGCGGACGGGTAGTGACCCGGCGGTCTGGAGCAGCGTACCAAAGGACAGTCAGCACCAGGGCAGGGGCCTCTCGGACCCCGGCAAGGCTAGGAGTCGCCAAATTTGCCAAATCCGTCAGTGAAGGGGACGTAGATCCCCCAACAACCAAGTCCCGATTGAAGGCAACAGCCCAACCTGTACAACAGAGACACCGCCACCCCCAGGGCACCAGTTTCTGAGGGCCAGCGCCTGCGGGCAAAGAGTAGAGCTCCTCCGGCCCAGCTTGAAGCCGGGGAGCGGGTTACCGGTGGGAACCCATCGCGACCAACAGACAACATTAGGTGCAAGGAAAAGGGACATCACCACTACCGACTGGGTGAGCAAGTGCAGCCGTCCGTGGGACTGACCAACCAGCTGTTTGTTTACCAAGAACTGTGTCACTGTCTCAGGCTGAGTGAGTACCACAGTGCCGCAAGGCACAGCGCTGCCCCCGCGTCCCTGCTCCCATCAAGCCCTGCCCCTGCACTCCATCACCGGGCCCCGGGATCACCAACCCCTACCCACGGAGGGGCAACACAACACCTGGCTGCTCCGCATCACCATCCCCGGGAGCCCCATATTGAGCAGCGGTGGTGCTACAAATCACCACAACCGTGGTGGCGTCACGGACATTATCCCAACACCCAAATCCCCCCTTTCACTCACGGGCGAGGAGTGCCGCTCGAGAACCCCCGGGATCCGGCCCACAGCTCGAGCCACCACTGAGCAGCGGCAGCCGCCGGACCCGAGCAGAAGGGGCGAGCGCGGTGTGCTGACGCCCTCCTCCCCGCCCGCGACACTACAGGGAACTGCATCCTGTCCCTCAGGGTGCAGGACCCAACCCCCATGGTTTCAGGTTCCCAATCACTGGTGTCGCACAATCAGCATCACAGAAATCTCAATCACACCTCACATCAAACCTGTCAGACACACCAATGAGATTAGTTAAGCTGGCATAGGGTCCCCCACCTAGGGGTCAGGCAGACTGGTGGGAAGGAGGAAGTCAGCTTAGAATCAGTGGAGTGAGAGCCCTCAAGGAGTGAGGAGCTGGGAGTTGTAGCTCCCAGGGAGCGAGACCAAGGTTGGGTTGCAGGACCACAGGAGTCGAGGGACCGGTAGCAGTGACATTGGAAACGGGTGCGACGGACATAGTCTAGGAGGACTGTTGGCATCAGCGCAAGCCCAAAAGAACTTACCGGTACCGAGCACAGCGGGGTACAGGACCCTAGGTCAGGAGCAGGTTCAGCCGTCCTGATAATTAACCAATTAACCTGGGAGGGAGAGTGTCTTCACAAACTTCCCTAAGAGCTCAGAGATTGAAGGCATCAGCACAACGCGGGGGATAGGGTTTTCCAGAAAAGCAACCCAACTGAAGTGCCAGCCATCAAGAGCATAGCTGCCATACACACGGGTAGCGGGGCCCCAACAGCTTCACGCCAAGGGGCCACAACGGACACTAAAAATTGTGCACAGAGGTAAAGGTCCGGGCTATCAAACGACACCGGTGGGAGTGGACACCTGGATGGGCTCCCCTATAGTGACTGTGATGCACAGAGACTTTGGTTTATCTTCAGTGTGAGTGTCTACTTTACAATCCTCACCCAGCACCATGACTACCACAGTGAGTACACTGGTCCCTTGCACCCTGCGCTCCCAAGCAACCCACCAAAAACCCCAGAGTCCGGGGCCTTCCCTACCTGCGGAGGGACTGACACCTTGCTGCCCCACACCATCTGCCCCGGTACTCCCTCCAGCAGCGGCGGTACTCCCATTACCGAAACCCGCAGGTGGCATAGCGAACTTCTCCCCTGTAAATATCCCCTTTTCAAGAATCAGAGTGTTAGCCAAGCCCGGGTTCAGACCCCTCAAGCCTCGACCATCCTGGATCCGAGCACCCCGGTCTGCGCCTGGTCAGGCTTGCAGGTGGCTGGAGAGATGGGTGGGTCTGGCCACCTACATACCCCGCCCATGGGTGTGTCACATGCCATGTAATGGAGTCCTCTAGTTTGCACATGGGCACAGTGTGTGTGGAAGTCAGTCTGGGTAGAGACTGGGAAGAGACTGGTGTGGAGGCTGTCATACCTCCAGTATGGACTGTTAACAGACTGGGAAGCCCACGGTATGTGGCTGTGTTGATTTTCCTTTAAGCCAGCTTTGTTGCATTTGTTTAGCAGTTTATGCGGAGTCTTTTAAATAAACTGCTGGACTTTCAAAAGAGACTGTGTTTCCTGCGTCCCTGCCTATGCCTAACAGAGCTAAACCCCCACAGTGGATGGATGAGTGACAGCTGTAGGCTTGTGACTCGCCCACCCCAGGGCTATGGGACACCCGGTGCCGGGCCGGACTAGTCCGGGGGTTGTCAGTGGTGGCGGGGCCCGACTCCGTGACCCTGGTGAGTGTCAATTAAATATGGCTGGTGATTTGGGGGTGAATAACGTTTATGGTTGTCGTGACGCCACCTGTGGTTTGCGGCTATTAAGCCGCCGCTGCTGTATGAGGCCTCCGGGGCTGGTGATATGGCAGCTTGGGTGGTCCTGCTCCCCACAGGTGGAGCGGTGCCCCGGGGCAACAGTTGGTGCTCGTAATAGTCTATGGTGTGATGGAAGTCTCTGGTGATGTTGTGTGAATAATACGGTGCAGGGCCGACAGGGCAGTGAAAGAAACAGGCACAAACAGTAGTCTCTTTACCTTCTCCTCTTTTACTTGGCAACAGTTTCGTCCTGGGAGACCGTCACAGGTGGTAAAGATGATCCAGCCGGCCTGGAAGTGCCTGGGGGTGATCTCTTTGGCCAGTTGAGTGTGAGGCCTACTCCCTGCTCTTTCTTTTCTTCTACAGGACCCTGCACTCTGAATTTAGCAATGGCCCTCTTGCTGCTGGGACCGATAGTTCGTCCCTTTTTCTGTATGGTAGGCTATGCAGGCCCTCTCGGGTGCTTCTCTGCTGGAGTCCACACCGGGCCCTTGGAATGCAGCTGTACCTTCAGATTGCTTATGGGCCAGTGGGCATGCAGCTCTCCTGCCCTCCGGATTCGGCTACCAGGGAAGGATTTTACACCCTGGCAACCACAGACTCCGATGTCGGAGTCTCTTCTGTGCCTCTCTGCAAATCCTGCTTCACTGGGCCAAGCTATTCTAGCTCCAGGCCCCAGTCCACAGGACAGCACTAACTCTGCGTCAGCACTCTCTGCTCTCTCTACACAGACTGAACACTAACTCCTCCCTGAGGTCAGACTTGAGGAATGCTCCCTGGAACTCCAGGTTCAAAGCTCCCCCTGCTGGCCTGAGGTAGAAACTGCGTTGGATGGTGGTACCTACTGGCCAATGATTCCCCCAATTACCTCCAGGCTCAGTATTAACCCTTTTGAGGGGGCAACACTGTTGTGGCGACCAGGTTCTGGGGCACCACACTCCCCCTTAGTTAAACTCAGTACTCCCGGACTGAAGAAAACAAAAAAAACATAACATGTCAGAACATTTCATCCCATTATGGGAGGAACATTACTTAAACGTTGCAAACTTAAATAACAACTATAAAAGTCTAGTGTGGCTCCCTGCCGGGTGTCCATTACACTGCTCCATGGGGGACCCGCCGCGATAAAACCCCCAACGTAGGCTCTGGGCGTGCGTCAGAGCATTGATGACCCCACTCTATGCACGCCGGACGGGTTTTTCTTCAGGGGTGCTGAGCACACTGGTGCTAACTATGTACAATTTAAGTGTTGGCCACCCATAGTCCAGTGGCCCAATTGTCCATTTACTTAATCACCTAAAATAAAACATTATAGACAGACATTTTCACATAACTATTTACACTCTGATTGGTATTCTATATTCTATACCTTGGAGGGGGCTGTCCCCGAGTGCTGCGTTGGGACCTGCGTAGCTCTGGTGTTTGTCCCTGACTACTTGGAGTGTCTGCTACCTCAGTGCTACTGGTAGGCCTAACCCTGACAGGTATGCGTGATGGTTGCCTACGGGGTGTTAGATTCGCCGAGGGTACGATAGGTTCACCACTGGCAGGCGGTTGATTCTCCTGTTCCACTGCTGGCGGGACATCTATTGTTGGGACCGACTTGTCTTCAGGTGGATCCGGGACCTCTTCTGCTGCTGGTTCGACCATTTGCGGGAATGTCAATACTGGTACCACTGTAGCATTATTTATTCGGGTCCATGTTTTAGGGAATTTTCCAAGTATTGTTTGGATCATTTCTTCCTCTTTTTCTTGAATTTGGGGATTTTCTTGTACTTCTTCTACTTCTTTTTGGATTTTGCACCGTTCAGGGCACACTTTCAGACGGTCTCTAGAAACTGCTTGGTAGGTCTTGCCTTCATCTTTGCTTATGAGACATACTTTACTATTGTCAAAGTTGGAGGGAATAATGGTGTAGGGTTCATTCTCCCACTGATCATCTAATTTATGCGCTCTCCGCTTTTTCTTGAGGACCTGTTCTCCAGGTGCTAAGGGAGTTGCTGGGGCCGTTTGATTGTAGTTCTTTTCTTGTCTCATTCTTGCTTGGGACAGGCTCTTTTCTACGCATTCCTGAACTTTGCGGTACTACTGTTGTCGCTCTGTATCCCAATCCTCTATCTCTTGGACCGCTTCAGGTGACACAGTTCCCATCTCAAAGTCTACAGGTAACTTGCCAGGTCTTGTTCGCATCAAGTAAGCAGGGCTGCAGTTGGTCGAGTTTATTGGGATATTATTGTACAAGTCCACTAGATCTGGTAACTTCTCTGGCCATTGATTTCTTTCTTCTAGAGGTAGAGTCCTGAGCATATCAATAACCACATGGTTCATCTTCTCGCACAATCCATTGGTTTGGGGGTGGAACGGTGTTGTTCTGATTTTCTTACAGCCGTACATGTTACAGAACTCTTGAAACACTTCTGCCTCGAATACAGGACCTTGATCAGTCAGTACCCTTTCAGGATAACCGTGAGGTCG
This sequence comes from Anomaloglossus baeobatrachus, assembly GCF_048569485.1. Lineage (NCBI taxonomy): Eukaryota > Metazoa > Chordata > Amphibia > Anura > Aromobatidae > Anomaloglossus > Anomaloglossus baeobatrachus. Next base: position 282,418,901 of record NC_134354.1, on the reverse strand, counting down.
ACAAAAGTATGCCTGAAATGCTCTAGCTGCTGTTCTGGCTGTCTGGTCTTTCACAGGCACTACTACCAGGAAACGAGAGTAATGGTCCACAATGGTGTGGGCGTAAACATAGCCTGACCGGCTTGGTGTTAACTTCACGTGGTCCAGGGCCACCAACTCTAGGGGCTGCTTCGTGACAATTGGCTGTAGGGGAGACCTCTGGCTGGCATCATCCTTCCGCCTCAGGTTACACGGACCACAGTCTCGGCACCACTTCTCGACTGCCTTTCTCATGTGCACCCAGTAGAACCGATCGCGGAGTAGGGTCTCCAACTTCTTCCACCCGAAGTGTCCTGCTTTATCATGGTAAGCTGCTAGGACCATTGGAGCATCCCTCTGTGGGACCACTATCTGCCAGACGAGATCATTCATTCGCCAGTTGACATATCTCTTGCATAGCTTGCCTTGGTAGGTGAACAGTCGTCCCCTCTCCTTCCACAGCTGCTGGGCTTCTTGTGGAGCATCTGGACCGAGATGGGCCTCACCTTGTGCTAGCTTTTCTTTGACCAATCGCACGGCCGGGTCACCGTTCTGTGTCTCTTCCCAATTATGGTGGAGTAATGGGTTGACCGAGACCTCGTGCTGGCTCCAGCGCTTCCCTCCTACAGAATGCTCACACTGGAAGACACCTTGGTGATGGAAAGCCGGTAACTCTATTTCTTCGAGTTCATCCAGGTCTTCTCCAGACTCGGGTAAGTGAGGCATTCTGGACAGCGCATTAGCATTGTTATTCTTCTTGCCAGCCCGGTACTTGATGGTAAAGTCAAAGTTAGACAGCCGGGCCATCCATCGCTGCTCCAACGCACATAGCTTGGCTGTTGCCAGATGTGTCAACGGATTGTTGTCCGTGAAGATGGTGAACTTGGCCGACGCCAGATAGTGCTTGAAGCGTTCAGTCACTGCCCAAACAATAGCGAGGAACTCCAGCTTGAAGGAACTGTAGTTTTCTGGATTCCTTTCTGTGGGACGAAGCTTCCTACTGGCATAAGCTATCACCTTCTCTCTGCCTCCCTGCACCTGGGACAGAACTGCTCCCTGTCCCACGTTGCTGGCATCTGTGTACAGTACAAACGGCTGGCTGTAGTCAGGGTAGGCCAGAATTTCTTCTCCCGTGAGAGCCCCTTTCAGCCGGACAAAAGATGTTTCTATTTGGCTGTTCCATTCAAATGGAGGGCTTTGCTTCTTAGCCTTCTTTGGCTGGCCCACCAGGAGATCTTGAAGAGGCGCTGCTATCTTTGTGAAACCATCAATGAACCTTCAGTAGTAGCCCACCAGCCCAAGGAACTTCCGCAGCTCCTTTACCGTGGTGGGTCTTGGCCAGTCCTTGATTACGGTGACTTTCTCCGGATCAGGTGCCACACCATCTGCGCTGACCACATGACCCAGGTACTGTACCTTTGGCTTCAAGAGGTGACATTTGGACGGCTTTATCTTCAGCCCATACTCCGACAAGGACTCAAACACTTCTGCTAAGTGCCTCAGGTGGTCTTCGTAGGTCTTGGAGTAGACTATGACGTCATCCAGGTACAATAGCACGGTTTCAAAGTTGTAATGGCCCAAGCAGCACTCCATCAATCTCTGAAATGTCCCTGGGGCGTTGCAGAGCCCGAACGGCAAACAATTGAACTCGCAGAGACCCATTGGTGTCGTGAATGCAGTCTTCTCCTTGTCCGCTTCTGCCACGGGAACCTGCCAATACCCACTGGTGAGATCCAGGGTGGAGAAATAATTAGCTGATTTTAAGCTGTTAGTGACTCTTCTATTCTGGGTAGTGGATAAGCATCTTTATGTGTAATGCGGTTAATTTGCCTGTAATCTACGCACATTCTCATTGTACCATCTTTTTTCTTTACGAGCACTAGTGGAGCTGCCCAGGGGCTACAACTATCTCTGATAACCCCAGCCTCCTTCATTTCCCGTAACATTTCTTTGGCACGCTGATACTGTGCTGGGGGTACAGGGCGGTATCTCTCTTTAATAGGGTGATGGTCACCAGTGGGGATTTGATGTTTAACCCCTTTTACCTGCTCAAAATCTAGGGGGTGTTTGCTGAAGACCCGCTCATATTCCTGTACCACCCGGTAAACCCCATGCTTCTGGTGTGAGGGGGTGGAGTCGGTGCCCACATGTAATTGTTGGCACCAGTCCTCCAGCTGTCCCTTGGAGCCATTGTCTTCCGCCTGGTCGGACGGGATCAAGGGTTCCACTGCTTGGATGGTATTGTTACTGACAGTGTACAGTTTTGCTACAGTGGCGTACCGGGGCAATTTGGCTTCCTCCCCCCACAATTCAGGACGCGGACGGGCACTCTTCCCTTGCGGACGTCTGCTACCCCTCTGGCTATCAGGACTCCAGGCCTACTTTCTGAATACACAGGTTCCACCAGGGCCTGGTAATCTTGACCCTTGAGGCCTATTGCTGCCCGACACCATATCAACATTTCACTTCTTGGGGGTATTGCAATGGGGAGGAGGTCACTTACCCTCACACTGCCAATTTCTCCTCCGGCCAGCTCTACCTGCTGCCTCCTCATCAGGGCTCTGATCTCCCTCTGTAGGGCACGCTGCTGCCCGGAGCTGGCAGTTTCAGACGCCTGCTGCAACAAAATTATCACTTCGGCAAGACAATTTTCCATCACATTTGTACCAATGGTTAGCAGTGGGTTAGATTCTTTGTGATCAATATCTACAATTATCATCCCCTGACATGGCAATTCTACCCGCCCCACTTTAATGGTTACTTCCTTATACCCAATTTGAGGCAAGGGCTGACCATTACTGGCCACAATTGTTAAATCATCATCTGGGCCATAGTCAATGTCTGAATCAGCCCAATATCTTTTGTACAGTTTATAAGGGATGGTTGTTACCTGGGACCCCGTATCCAGGAGGGCATTCAAAGGGATCCCATCCAGCACAATAGGAAGGACCGGTCGTCCTCCCACATACTTGCTGCGACTGGGGGTTGAGCCGGGCTTCCTTACACCTGGGGGTTGGCTCCTGGCCCCAGGTTCGGCCCATTTTAAGGACAGTGTCTTGCAATGTGGCCCGCCTGGCTGCAGCGGCGGCAGATCGGTTGTCCAGTTGAATCATACCGGTCTGTGTCTTTTCCTCGGGTCGGCGGAATCCTCCTTTGCCGCATCCACGGGACGTCATCTGGACTGGAGGCCAACTCGATTCTTGCAGGTGATGGGGTCACTTGTAGAGACTGCACTGTTTTTGCGAGGGCAGCCACTGTCTTGGTCAGTTCTTGGACCTGCTGTCTGAGCTCTGCAGTGGGATCTTTATCCAGGGTCTGCGCCTCAGCCCCTGCAGCGGCTCGTGTTGCAGGCACCACCTCTGGGTATGTGATAGCAAGTGGCCGGAGGGGTACTGGGTCATTTGGTGTAGATTCTCTCAGTACCCGGATGGCCTGGTCCTTAAACTTTGCAAAGTCCAGAGCAGGGTTCTGCAGGACCATGATACGCAGCTGTGTCCTGTGGGCGTCTGACAGGAGCACTTCTATAAACTGCTCAGTTAGGAGCTTGTCTTCTTCACGTACACTCTCTGGGTCCACCTGTTTACTTGCTCTCAGGGCCTCCTGCAAGTTTAAGGCATAGTCCCGTATGCTGTCTGTGGCCCGTTGTTTGCACCCAAAGAATCTCATCTTTATTTCTGCTGCGGTGCGGGTGTCAAAAGTACTCTTTAACTTAGCCAGTATCTGGGTTGCTGTCCCTTTATCTGTGTCAGGCCAGGACTTCACTTCACGCTGGGCCGCGCCAGCTAGCTGCCCAATTAATATGCCCACCTTCTGGCTCTCAGTCAGAGGATACACTCTAAACAAGCTGTGCAGCCTTTCTTTGAAGTCGCTCAGGGTATGTGACTCCCCGGAGTACTGCGGCAGCCATTCTGCTTCCGGGATATACGGCATTGTGATCAGCATTACCGGCGCTACAGCGGGGGCTGGGGCGACGGCGACTGGGATTACTTGGGCCGGTGCTGCGGCGTCTCGGGCTATGGCAGCCACCTGCTCTCCCTCTGTGTCGGACATCTTCCTCCCCCTTAGTGGACCTTACCAGGCTCCGCTTTCTTTTCAAATCCCTTCTGGGTAGCGCGGGGTTAACGGCTCCCCGCTCTGCTGGCGCGCTCGCGTCGCGCTCTTTTTCGGGCACGCCCCCTTTCTTCCTGCGCTCAGTGAGGCTAATGGCGGTGGCAGTTTTCACACAGGAAAAGTCTCTTCAGCACAGTTTTACAAGGCGCACAGTACCTGGTGGGACCGGGCACGAAATCCTGTTCACAGCGCCAAAATTTGACTCGCCCACCCCAGGGCTATGGGACACCCGGTGCCGGGCCGGACTTGTCCGGGGGTTGTCAGTGGTGGCAGGGCCCGACTCCGTGACCCTGGTAGGTGTCAATTAAATATGGCTGGTGACTTGGGGGTGAATAACGTTTATGGTTGTCGTGACGCCACCTGTGGTTTGCCGCTATTAAGCCGCCGCTGCTGTATGAGGCCTCCGGGGCTGGTGATATGGCAGCTTGGGTGGTCCTGCTCCCCACAGGTGGAGCGGTGCCCCGGGGCAACAGTTGGTGCTCGGAATAGTCTATGGTGTGATGGAAGTCTCTGGTGATGTTGTGTGAATAATACGGTGCAGGGCCGACAGGGCAGTGAAAGAAACAGGCACAAACAGTAGCCTCTTTACCTTCTCCTCTTTTACTTGGCAACAGTTTCGTCCTGGGAGACTGTCACAGGTGGTAAAGATGATCCAGCCGGCCTGGAAGTGCCTGGGGGTGATCTCTTTGGCCAGTTGAGTGTGAGGCCTACTCCCTGCTCTTTCTTTTCTTCTACAGGACCCTGCACTCTGAATTTAGCAATGGCCCTCTTGCTGCTGGGACCGATAGTTCGTCCCTTTTTCTGTATGGTAGGCTGCGCAGGCCCTCTCGGGTGCTTCTCTGCTGGAGTCCACACCGGGCCCTTGGGATGCAGCTGTACCTTCAAATTGCTTATGGGCCAGGGGGCTTGCAGCTCTCCTGCCCTCCGGATTCGGCTACCAGGGAAGGATTTTACACCCTGGCAACCACAGACTCCGATGTCGGAGTCTCTTCTGTGCCTCTCTGCAAATCCTGCTTCACTGGGCAAGCTATTCTAGCTCCAGGCCCCAGTCCACAGGACAGCACTAACTCTGCGTCAGCACTCTCAGCTCTCTCTACACAGACTGAACACTAACTCCTCCCTCAGGTCAGACTTGAGGAATGCTCCCTGGAACTCCAGGTTCAGAGCTCCCCCTGCTGGCCTGAGGGAGAAACTGCGTTGGATGGTGGTACCTACTGGCCAATGATTCCCCCAATTACCTCCAGGCTCAGTATTAACCCTTTTGAGGGGGCAACACTGTTGTGGCGACCAGGTCCTGGGGCGCCACACTTGTTGCTCTGAGAACCCTATCACGACAGACAAGATGCAAATTACAAAACATAAAGGTTACGAGAACTCAGTGAGACTGGAAAAAATTAAGGGAGCCTTAAGAGAACCTTTAAGAGAGCCTTTACGTTTCTTCAAGTTCCCAGTTGTTGGGACACCTGGAGGCTTTGAACTCTGGTAACAGTTCACAGCCTCCAGATGTCCTAGCAGCTGAGAACTCAAGGAATGTTAAAGGTTGTCTTAAAGGCTTCCTTAAGGTTCCTGGGTTGAAAACTGCCACAAGACCCGAAGGCTGTGAGCTTTGGAAACCTATGGTTACCTGAGCTTACAGCCACCGTGTCTCCCAGCAGCTGTGAGGCCCGGTAACCTTAAGGGAGCCTTTAATAGTGCTTCTAAGTTTCTTGGAGATCCCAGCTGTTGGGACACCTGGAGGCTTTGAACTCTGGTACCAGTTCACAGCCTCCAGATGTCCTAGCAGCTGCAAACTAAAGAAAAGTTAAAAGTTCTCTTAAAGGCTCCCTTAATGTTACCGGGTTGAAACCTGCCACGAGACTTGATGACTGTGAGCTTTAGTTACCTAAAGGTTACCTGAGCTCACAACCACCGGGTCTGCCAGTAGGTGTGAGGCCTGGAAACTTTAAGGCTATGTGTCCACGTTGCTTTTTACCTGCTTTTTTGCTGCTTTTTCAACTGCAGTGTTTAATGACAAAATGGATGTGTTCTGCTTTTAAAGCATAGTCTATGGGAATTTGGGTTTCTTGTGCACATTATGCTGTTCAAAATGCTGCCTTTTTGTGGCAGAAATTTGGGCAAAAACTCTGCTTTGCAGTTCAAAATGCAAATGGCAAAAACAATTGATATGTTGCTTCTTTGAAAAGCAGAGTTTTTGCCCAAATTTCTGCCACAAAAAGACAGCATTTTGAACAGCATAGTGCGGACAAGAAACCCAAATTCCCATAGACTATGCTTGTGTGGCGCCCTGGACAAGCCAGGACGTCACAGGTACTGCAACAACACCCCGGCTAGGCACACCGAAGTCAAACAAAAATCCTTGTTGCCTCCCTCCAGGGGCTGATGTCCACACCAGGGGGTGGAGCCAGGCGGTTGGCCCCACCCGTTCACAGTCCTGGAGGCGGGAAAGGTAGGGCAGATGAGTTGAGATCAGTTAGAGAGTTGGAGAAGTGAAGTGGTAGAGGAGCAGCCTGACTGTGTCTGGGTGCGTGGCTCAGGCACATACAGCAAGGTTGGCAGACGGTGGTGACTGTCTGCAGGAGAGGCTGATTGAAGTGAACCGTAAGGACCGGGGATGGGCGGTGGCCCGCCGGTACCGGATCGGGGAGCGAAGAGAAGCCAGCACCATTCGGCAGGGCCTACGGACCCCGACCAGGCTAGGAGTCGCCGTAAAACTGGTCAAATCCGTTAGCGAAGGGAACCTCCGGGGTTTCCCAGCAGTCAAGACCCGATTGAAGGCAACAGCTCAAACCGTGAAGGGGAACACAGTGTAATACTATTGTATGTTTTGAGGATTTCGATAGCGTTAGGGCAATGACAGCCAGAGACGAGTTTGTGGTACAAGATGTTTATGATATGTAACCACGGTAGATACACAACGGAAAATACACAGTATAACAAACACATGAAAATACCTTTCCGAAACGGAGCGAAGGGGATTCCCGGGGCCACGCACCGGACTCCCCCAGGGAGACCACCAGAGCGAACCCCTATACAGGGACTGTCCGGCAATCAACCCCGGAAGGCCTAAATGCGCCGCAGCCGGGACACAAGGGGCAAGCGGTAAAGTCCAGAAGTGTCCGTACGGGATGAAAGTCCAGAATGGTTATGAACCGGAAGAAACCGGGCAGACGTGCTGACCAAAGACGGCAGACGGAGTCCGGGCACAGTTTGAAGAAACCGGGTATGGTCCAGAGTCGGTCGGTAGATTTTCAGGAGGATCCAAAGGTAATCAAGCAGCAGCAAAGCAGGAGCACACAGCAAGCAGTATACTCAGGCACTGGACTAGGCTTAGAGGCGGCCTTTTAAGCAGCTGGACAGGAAGTAGGGCAACAGAACATAAAACTCCATGTTAACCAAGGGCAAGCTCTTTCAAAAGAGGACTGGAAAACCCGGAAACCTGACACACAGTCACCGCCAAGGCTACAGTTCCCAGGGCCAGAGCCTGCGGGCAAAAGGGGCTCCCTCAGCATCCATCCAAGCTGGGGAGCGGGTTACCGGTGGGAAGCCACCAGAACCAAGTACACAACACAGGTGCAGGGAAAAGCAGTCACCACCAACCTACCGGGAGAAGAACAACCGCAGCCGTCTGTGGGACCCGTCCATCCAGCCGTTTGTTTTACCGGAGACTTTGTGTTCATCATTGGCTGAGTGAGTACCACTGTGCCGTGCGGCACCGTGCTGCCCCTGCGACCCTGCACCTCACCAGGCCCCGTAACCCGCCTCTCATCCCTCCCCTCACCGGGCCCCGGGACAACCAACCCCCCTACCCACGGAGGGGAGAACCAACATCCAAGCTGCTCCCTGTCATCGCTCCCGGGATCCCCGTCCAGAGCAGCATGGTGTCACAACCTCACCACAACCGTGGGTGGCGTCACGGACAATATCCCTAAACCAAACCACCCCCCTTTTACTCATGGGCGAGGAACGCCGCTCGAGTCCCCGGGATTCGGCCCACCGCTTGAGCCACCGAGCAGCAGCAGCGCCGGACCCGAGCGTGGTGAGCGCAGCGTCCCCTCCCCGCCCGCGACAACTTGGCGTCACGAACAGGATCTTACCGCTCTGCCGTCTGGTAGAGGTGCGCCTTGTGACCGCCGGAGGTGTTCGGCCGAAAATTTTGGGAAGCCGCCATTTTGGGCGCGAAAAGTCCCCGCTCGAGCGTCTCCTCGAGCAGTGGAGGCGCGAAAGCCGAAACCCCGCCCCTGTAGAAGAGGAGCCGGAAAAAGACTAAGGGGGACGGAAACAAGATGTCTGCGCCCGACGGAGCTGCTGGAGGAGCGGCGGTCGCAGCCGCAGTGGCACCCGTGGATGGGAATGGGCCCGCCCAGGTCCCGGCCGCACTCGCGGGAGGCGCCGCGTCCCAAGCTCTCGCTCAGGTGATGCCGTTCTCCTTGCCCTATGTGCCCGGAGCTACCTGGCTGCCGCAGTACGATGGGAAACCTGATGCGTTGCAGGTCTTCCGGAAGAAGCTTAGCCCGCTTCTAGAACTGTACCCCTTGACTGATAAGCAACGTGCAGCGGTAGTGCTGGGGCAGCTAACCAGCGCGGCTGAGCAGGAGGCGGAGACCTGGGCCGAGGGGGACCGGTCCTCTGTAGCCACCATCTTTGAGAAACTACAGACTGCCTTTGAGACCCGTACCGAAGCCGAGCTGCGGATGCAGTTTTACCAATGCCGGCAACGGCCTGCAGATAGTATTCGGGACTACGCCTTGCGTCTGCAAACTGCCCTCCGCACACTGAAGCGGGTAGACACCATTAATGATGCAGACAGCAACAAAATGTTAGTGGAGCAGTTTGTGCAGGGGATGAGATCCTCAGAGGACCGCAAGCAACTCCGGCTGTGGGCCCTAGAATACCCTGATGTGGACTTTGCCGTGCTAAAGGAACGGGCCATTAAAGCTCTGCAGCCCCCAGCATCGGAAGTCCCTGAGGCAGCCCCATGGCCAGCTGAGACGACTCCTATCGTGGTGGCCCCTACTCTCCCAACGCCTCCGGTACCTGCAGTCCCAAGCGGAATGATGGCGGAACTAGCTGCCCAGGTCCGCCACATGGATGGGGACCTCGCCAAGATCCTCGCCGCACTCCAGCCTCCGACGAGATCCCAGCCTTCGGGGAAGATTGAAAAATGCTTGTTTTTATCTGTTTTACTCTTTTTCAGTTGTGAAAATAAAACCGGTGATGGACGGGCAGCCCGCGGACGGTCTGCATTTTACTAAGGGGGAATGTGGCGCCCTGGACAAGCCAGGACGTCACAGGTACTGCAACAACACACCCCACTCCCCGGCTAGGCACACCAGAGTCAAACAAAAATCCTTGTTGCCTCCCTCCAGGGGCTGATGTCCACACCATGGGGTGGAGCCAGGCGGTTGGCCCCACTCATCAAGGAGTTCACAGTCCTGGAGGCGGGAAAGGTAGGGCAGATGAGTTGAGATCAGTTAGAGAGTTGGAGAAGTGAAGTGGTAGAGGAGCAGCCTGACTGTGTCCGGGTGCGTGGCCCGGGCACATACAGCAAGGTTGGCAGACGGTGGTGACCGTCTGCAGGAGAGGCTGATTGAAGTGAACCGTAAGGACCGGGGACGGGCGGTGGCCCGCCGGTACCGGATCGGGGAGCGAAGAGAAGCCAGCACCATTCGGCAGGGCCCACGGACCCCGACCAGGCTAGGAGTCGCCGTAAAACTGGTCAAATCCGTTAGCGAAGGGAACCTCCGGGGTTTCCCAGCAGTCAAGACCCTATTGAAGGCAACAGCTCAAACCGTGAAGGGAAACACAGTCACCGCCAAGGCTACAGTTCTCAGGTCCAGAGCCTGCGGGCAAAAGGGGCTCCCTCAGCATCCATCCAAGCTGGGGAGCGGGTTACCGGCGGGAAGCCACCAGAACCGAGAACACAACACAGGTGCAGGGAAAGGCAGTCACCACCAACCTACCGGGAGAACAAACGCAGCCGTCTGTGGGACCCGTCCATCCAGCCGTTTGTTTTACCGGAGACTTTGTGTTCATCATTGGCTGAGTGAGTACCACTGTGCCATGCGGCACCGTGCTGCCCCTGCGACCCTGCACCTCACCAGGCCCCGTAACCCGCCTCTCATCCCTCCCCTCACCGGGCCCCGGGACAACCAACCCCCCTACCCACGGAGGGGAAAAACAACATCCAAGCTGCTCCCTGTCATCGCTCCCGGGATCCCCATCCAGAGCAGCGGTGGTGTCACAACCTCACCACAACCGTGGGTGGCGTCACGGACAATATCCCTAAACCAAACCACCCCCCTTTCACTCACGGGCGAGGAACGCCGCTTGAGTCCCCGGGATCCGGCCCACCGCTCGAGCCACCGAGCAGCAGCAGCGCCGGACCCGAGCGTGGTGAGCGCAGCGTCCCCTCCCCGCCCGAGACACTTGAAAAGCAGAACACATCCATTTTGGCATTAAATGCTGCAGTTGAAAAAGCAGCGAAAAACAGGTAAAAAGCAGGTAAAAAGCAATGTGGACACATAGCCTTAAGGAGCCTTTAAGAGAGCCTTTAACGTTCCTTGAGGTCCCAGCTGCTGGGACATCTGGAGGGAGACATTTCTGCACCCAATATGCATCTCTTGCAGAAAAAACACACAAAATCTAAGGGGTGTTTTGCCAGGAGATGGAGATTTGTTGCTGAAATTTATACTGCAAATTCCTGAACCAAATCTGCATTTTGTGGTAAAAAAATGCTTTTGTGGTAAAAAAATGCAATTAGGTAGTGATGCGGTATTGATGCCTTTTTTTGCCAGAAAATGCAGGTTTGGTGCAGGAATTTGGTGTATAAATTTCAGCACCAAATCTGCATCTCTTGGCCAAAAGAACGCATTTTTCTGCCAGGAGATAATCCACATTCCAACAGTCCGGCATCGGCTTCAAAGTGAAAGTGCTGCCAGAGTGCAGGTTGTGGCTGTGCCTTGCACTCCAGCAGTGACTTTCACTTTCAGTATACGTGCACACATTCAGGACATGCTGCATCCTAGACACAGTTGTGTCTTTTTCCACGGGATCGCGAGTGTCCTCTGCAGGAGACCGCAGCTGCCCGTGCCCATGATCGGGGTTCGGGGTACTGCAGTCTTTCAGTGTATTCTCCCGCCAGAGAACACACACGTCTGCGCAGCATAAATTGACATGCTGCAGCTCTTAGAGCCGTGCTGCAAGTTAGTTTATGCTGCAGCGAAAAGAAGCACAGTCTGCATTGGATTTCTATAAATCACATTCACTGTGCTTCCACTGCACAACGCAGCAGTTTGAACGCAGTGGAAACACGCTGAATCCAAATTGTTGCTATTAATGATCGTGGCAGCTAACAAACTCCAATTGTACTGGGATAGTCAAAAATTATAAATTCGTGAAAAAACAAATCCCTCTAAAATTACTTTTTATTTATTCAATATTAAAAAATTACCCAGGTGAGTCACCCGCACACACTGTTAATACAGGGAAGTATAAATATATTCCAGGGATAATAAATACCAATCTTTTTTGATGTTATTAATTTCTTTGTATATATATTGTATACATTTATCAATAGAGGTCAGAATTTAGGGAAAAAAATGTTTTCTCAAAAAATATGGATAACAATGACCTTATTATATTTCTATAACTGACCCCTACCTGCCAACGGAGGGTATGACACCCTAACGTAACTAGTCGCCCCCGTTCCTCGATGGCTATCCCTCACTTCCCCTTCACTTATCCTACAATATGAGGCCAAAATATTGGGCTCCTAATGAGGTTATATATATCAAAAATCATTACGATACAATAATGGTGGGTTTTAAGGGGGCTTTACACGGTAGCAATATCGGTAACGATCGGTACCGATATCGCTAGCGTGCATACCCGCCATCATCTTTTGTGCGACATGGGCATATCGCTGCCCGTCGCGCACAAAATCGCGCTCCCCTGTCACACGGCTTACCTGCCCTGCGATGTCGCTCTAGCCGGCGACCCGCCTCCTTTCTAAGGGGGCGGGTTGTTCGGCGTCACAGCGACGTCACACGGCAGGCGTCCAATAGAAGCGGAGGGGCGGAGATGAGCGGGACGTAAACATCCCGCCCACCTCCTTCCTTCCGCATAGCCGGTGGAGGCAGGTAAGGACATGTTCCTCGCTCCTGTGGTGTCACACATAGCGATGTGTTCTGCCGCAGGAATGAGGAACAACATCGCTAATTAGAAATAAACGATTTTTTGGTTTTAGGACGAGTTCTCCACGGCAAATGATTTTTGCCGCTTTTGCGATCGTTTTAGATCGCACAAAACTGTTACACGCTACAATATCGTTAATGACGTCGGATGTGCGTCACAAACAACGTGACGCCGACGATAAAACATTAAAGATATCGTAGCGTGTAAAGCCCCCTTTAGTCTTCCTATCAACAATATACAGATAAGGCCTATATCTGCACAAACATTAAGGAGACTATACTTTGATAGATTCTGCTTCAATCTCTGGTTTTAACACATTAGCCAGCTCAATATATCAAATTAATATAAGGTAATACATCTGATTATATGATATAAGGCTTTCATCTACATCAAATCATGATAATCACCAAAAACCAAACATCACATGTAGGTCCAGACCAACCAAATTAATACATTAACACTTATTAAGCTCACATTATAGCTTGGTGCAATGCCAGTTCAACATCATTGTTATAATAAACAAATGTCATAATTGTGAAAATTAATCACTTCCCTTAATTAAGTGCATCTGCACAGCCTTAACGCGTTTCTCCGCCCTCTTTTTCGGATTATCAGGAGGCCCAGGGAGAAAAGGGAATGACGACCATTCAGATGTTCAGATGTCTTCTATGTCTGCGCAGCATAACTTGACATGCTGCAGCTCTGAGAGCCGTGCTGCATGTTACTTTATGCTGCAGCGAAAAGAAGCACAGTCTGCATTGGATTTCTATAAATCACATTCACTGTGCTTCTAATTTACAATGCAGCATTTTGGACGCAGCGGAAACACGCTGAATCCAAAATGCTGCTATTAATGATCGTGGGCACATACCCTCAAAGTGTGGTTGGAGTGTGGGGCATGACCGTGACCCACACTGCTGCAGTCACTTTCAAAGTGCAGGAGGTGTGTGGGCCATGGCTGTGCCACACACTCCGCCTGCACTTTGAAAGTGACAGTAGCTGTCGGAATGTAACGTAGCCAGGGCCGGTATATGCGGGTGAGGGATGCAGTCCTGCACCAGCCCCGGCACGCTACAGAAAGGCGGAAAAGAGTGTATAGTGGAGTGAGTGTGGAGATATTACCTGGTCGCAGAGGGACATCCTGGCCGTTAGACAGCTGTTCTGGATCATGTTCGCACCGTACGATGTTATATTCAGCATTACTACAGATGTATAATCACCAGCAGCGTATAGCCTGGTGATTACATGGTGGCATGGGCCCCCTGACAGTATGTTTATAGGTGTTTCAAGTTTAAGTTGTGGCATTGAGCGGTGCCAAATTCAGTATGGGGAATGAAGGGTTAATTCCCTTCATGTGGTAACACGAGCAGGCTGCTGTGATTGGTCAGCCTGCTGCGTGGTGGTAATGGAAGTTGTTATGATGGGAATTTATGGGGTTAATCTGCCCCCTGTGAGTAACGCGAGCAGGCTGTGTGATTGGTCAGCCTGCTGCGCGCCAATTTTAAAGTCTGTCATTGGTGGACAGAGGTAAATATGCAGGAGACTTGCCTTTATAAGGAGCCAGCTGTGAGCCAGCTGTGTCAGTTTCCAGCTGTGAAGAAAGAAGAATCCAGATGGAGTCCCTCCTGGAGAAGATGATGGCTCGGGTCGGCGCAGCGGACGGCGAGGAGTGGCTGAAGAGGTGTCTGGCGCCGGTGAACGAAGCCGCCGAAGTGGTCCTGGATCCAGCTTCGGATCTCGCCGGCGTTCCTGCGCGGAGGGAAGAACTTCTGCGGCCCGGAGAAGGAGAAGACATCCGGAGATCCCTGCGGAAGAAGAGGAAGAAGAGCGACGTCTACTCACCGCCTGCATCATGTTCTCAGCGGTCCGCCGGAGGGAGGAAGAGGTCGGCATCTGCTCGCGGTCGGCGCGGCGATGGGAGGAAGACGCCGGAGACATCGCGAGAGGCGGGAGTTCCGGCGAGAGGAGGGTCCGGAGCATCGCGAGACCGCCCAAGAAGCCGACGAGATTTGGCCGCGTCATCAGGGCGCGACTCCCAGAAGGCTCGGCGGGCGATTATCCCGGAAGTCGCCGTCGGGAGTTCCGCTCCGGCTGTTGTGGCCGGGTATAGCGGAGATCCTGGGTCGCTCACGGGCCTGTACGCGCCGCCAGCCCCATTGCAAAAGAGCTCAGCTGGGGCTTTGGCGGCGGCGACGCAGGTCTGGAGCTCGACAGAAGAATCCGAAGAGGACGTCGCAGCGAGCGGAGGTCGTCAACCCCAGTACAGCGCGTTGGATGGACCCGGGAGCGGAGGACATGGTGAGAGCCCCCTTGCTGGAGCACCCAATGTTAATTGTGTAAAGGACATGGTCATTAGGACTTTGTCTGAACTGCTTGGGGGCCATGTAGTGCTACCCCAGGCACCTGTTGCTGAAGTTTCTATTCAGGACAGGTTCTCTGGGGTGGCAGAGTCTCATTTAAAGGAAGCACTGACATGTGATGTTTCCCCTTTGGGTTTTCATCTCAGTGCTTCCCTTAAGGAAAAGATTTGGAGACAAGAATATGTAGAGATCTTTTCTCTGTTACCGGTTGCTAGGGAACTGCAGCATAAAGTGGAGAAACCGGATGGAAAACAAGAGGTTGAGTCAGAACGAAAGAAAAATTTTAAATCATTTTATTCATGGTTACAGGCTTTCTCCATTTATGCTGCAGTTCTTGGGGAGAAGTTTCCTAAATTGTGTAGTGGTTTGTTTCAGCACCAAGATTGTATTCTGGAGGCTTATCGTAATTTCGGTGGCTTAGCGTGGCTGAATTACGATGAGTCTTTCAGGCAGAAGTTGGCGGTTCACCCTGCTGTCAAGTGGGGTGTTAAGGATGTCGGGTTATGGCTGAATTTAATGCTGCCTCAGCGACAGAACCCTCACAGACAGCAGGTGAATGTCAATTCAAAAAGGGGGGTGTGCTTTGCATTCAATGAGTCCTCGTGCAAGTGGCAGGGTACCTGTCGCTTTCGCCATGAGTGCTCGTTTTGTGGCGGGGCTCACCCCTTGTTTAAATGTTTTAAAAAGCATGGTCAGTCCACGGTACAGCCATCTGGTGTTAGGGAGCAGTTTTTCAAAGGCTCAGACTCCAGTGAGCCTGGAAGGAATGCTCCCGTGGCTAGACCGTTTTCCAGACAGGTCGAAGGCAGCTCTGGTTCGTAGTGGGTTTCAGGCAGGTTTTCCTGTACCTTCTTTTGAAGGTATAGGTTGTAATGTAACTAGGAATTTACAATCAGTTGATAGCCATAAGGAGGTAGTCAGGGCACATATTGAAAAAGAGCTGTTGTTAGGCAGGGTGTCTGGTCCTTTTGAATTTCCTCCGTTTACAAATTTTAGGATATCACCTTTGGGGGTTGTCCCCAAGAAGGAGGTTAATTCTTTTAGGATCATACATCACCTGTCTTATCCAGCAGGTAGCTCACTGAATGATGCTATTGATCCTAATGCATCTTCGGTGAGTTACACATCCTTTGATGAGGCTGTGGATTTGCTACGGAAGTTTGGCCCGGATTGTTTCCTGGCCAAATCTGATATCAAGTCTGCCTTCCGGCTTCTGCCAATTAACCCCTTGGGTTTTAATTCTTTGGGTTTTTGTTTTGAGGGCTCTTTTTATTTTGACAGGTGCCTCCCTATGGGTTTTTCTTTATCATGTTATTATTTTGAGTCCTTTTCCACGTTTTTGCATTGGTCAGTTCAAGAGGGGTTTCCAGAGGGGGGTATGTTACATTATTTGGACGATTTCCTTTTTGTTGGTAGGTCAGGACGTTGTTTGCAATTGCTAAATAAATTTTTGGGTTTGATGAAGTTTTTTGGGGTGCCGTTAGCTCAGGATGAAACAGTTTTCCCTTGTACGGAGCTTGAGTTTTTAGGGATTGTTCTGGATTCACAAAAAATGGAATTGAGGCTCCCTGGCCAGAAGATTATGAAGTTAAAAGGCTGTATTGCGAGTTTTTTAGTGAAGAAAAAGTGTACCCTGCGAGAGCTCCAATCTCTGCTGGGTGGTTTGAACTTTGCATTAAGAATTCTGCCAATGGGGAGAGTGTTTTCCAGACGTTTGTATGATGCAACTAAGGGTGTTAGGTGTTCAGGTTCACACATTAGAATTTCGTGTGAGATGAGGAAGGATTTAAGAATTTGGTATGAATTTTTAGAAAGTTTCAACGGGATTAGCTGCGTTCAACAGGATTTTATGTTGTCTCAGGATCTCCTTTGGTTTACAGGGGTGTCTAAGGAAGTGGGGTTCGGTACGATTTTTCGTACACACTGGTGCTTTTCTTCATGGCCTTCATCTTGGTTGTCGGAAGGTTTGCTGGAGAAGCAGGTGTTATTGGAGCTTTTTCCGGTTTTTGTTTCAGTGCATATTTGGGGTAAGGAACTAGCGAATAGGAGGATTATACTCATATCGCATTGTCAAGGTTTGGTTTTTGCTTTGAACACCTTGGTGGTGAAGTGTAGGTTTCTGGGTGGTGTGTTGCGCAGATTGGTTCTATTGTGTCTGAAGTGGAATATTTGGTTGAAGGCTCGTTTTGCTCCTGAGTGCAATAATGCTTCCGTTTTTTACCTCTCTTCTCAGCGGTTAGAGGAATTCAGGAAGAGTTCAGGAAAGATGGATCCCCTTTTGACTGCATGCCCGTCCCAGTTGTGGGAGGCAATTTTGGATTAGTAGCAGATTCCATTAAAAATTCTATTGCACCAGGGACTTGGAAGGCATACTCGGCTGCTTGGTTGGCATGGAATCAATTTTGTGATTCCAGGAATCTGGTTCCCCGCAAGTGTGATGTGTCGACAGCACTTGGTTTTTTGAATTTTTATGTTGGTTTAGGTTATCGTTATAATTTTTTGTATAAAACATTTTGTGGAATTTCTTTTTTCTTAAAATTATATGGTGAGGAGTCTCTATTAAGCTTATTTGTGGTTCGGCAGGCGCTAAAGGGTTGTAAAAAAGGTTGTGTTGTGCCTGATCGCCGCAGGCCTATATCCGTGAATCTCTTAGAAAGATTATGGTTTATGTTGAGTGAAGTTTGTTTTAACAATTTGGAGTTATGTTTATTTCGTGCAGCTTTTGTGCTTTGTTTCTTCGCAGCACTCAGAATTAGTGAGTTGTTGTCCCATAGTCGGTACAACACCTCGGGTTTATATAGAAAGGATGTTTATGTATCTGACTCTTGTGCGGTGTTATTTATTAGTAGGTCCAAAATGGATCAACTTGGTAAAGGGTGTTCTGTGAAGTTGCGTCCTTTATGGGATTCATGTATATGCCCCGTCACCAATTTATGTAAATGGCTTACTGGACGGGGGGATACCCCGGGTTTGTTGTTTTTACATGTAGACGGTTCGCCTGCCACTAAGTTTCAATTTAATGCAATATTAAAAAAATGTATGGTTAAGTTGCAGCTAGATAGCTCCAACTTCTCATCACATTCTTTTCGGATCGGGGCGGCAACCGAGGCAGCAAGAGCTGGCCTCTCGAGAAAAAGAATTGGTAAAATTGGCAGATGGGCGTCAAAACGCTATCAGTTGTATATACGCCCGAATTTATTATAATTAATTTATTCTGTCTCTCTCCAATTCTAGGCCCAATGGTGATTTGGCTTGTAGGCCATTCGTTTATACACTGGGCGCAGAGGAGAGCGGCTTGTAGAAGTTACACAGAAAACTTATCTTTTCAGTATGAACTGATAAATGTTTTTTGGTACAGTATAAGGGGTCTGAAATTTTCTAATTTACTTGGCACCTTAAAAGGTATGCTGTTGACTCATCCGTATCCTGACCTTATAATTTTACACATTGGAGGGAATGACTTGGGTAAAATAAAGACTTTGGACTTGTTATCTAATTTCCGCAGAGATTTTGCGTTATTAAAGAATCTTTTTCCTTATTCAGCATTGATTTTTTCTGAAATTGTTCCGAGACTGGTTTGGAATGGCCAGCTTGCCTTTTTGGAAAAAATAAGGAAACGTGTCAATCGCGACATGGCAAAATTTTTTGTTAGTTTGGGCGACTTCTCATATCGCCATAGTGATCTGGAAGGTTTTACGGTTGGCCTGTACAGGTCTGATGGGGTACATCTCTCTGACGTTGGTCTGGACATTTTTAATGTGGGTATCCAGAATATGATAGAAAAATGGCTGCGGTGTTTGGGGGGGGCCTCGTATTGTTAATACTCGGCCGTTTGGGAAAAAATCGCCCAACTATGTTGGGTGGATTGTGGTTTTATAAGTGGTTAATGGTACTTTATGGTGGTATTTATGGAATTTTATGGTTATTGAATTTCAATAATATGGTGAATTTAATTTATCAAGTTACCAATAATAAAACACCACGGCCATTTTTATCCAAATGTCATGTGTCTGAGTATTTATTCTTTATTAATGGTAAGTTAATTGGTTATAGTGGGCTTTATGCTACCATGTATAATCACCAGCAGCGTATAGCCTGGTGATTACATGGTGGCATGGGCCCCCTGACAGTATGTTTATAGGTGTTTCAAGTTTAAGTTGTGGCATTGAGCGGTGCCAAATTCAGTATGGGGAATGAAGGGTTAATTCCCTTCATGTGGTAACACGAGCAGGCTGCTGTGATTGGTCAGCCTGCTGCGTGGTGGTAATGGAAGTTGTTATGATGGGAATTTATGGGGTTAATCTGCCCCCTGTGAGTAACGCGAGCAGGCTGTGTGATTGGTCAGCCTGCTGCGCGCCAATTTTAAAGTCTGTCATTGGTGGACAGAGGTAAATATGCAGGAGACTTGCCTTTATAAGGAGCCAGCTGTGAGCCAGCTGTGTCAGTTTCCAGCTGTGAAGAAAGAAGAATCCCCCGCCCGCCCTCCCAGTGTAAAGTCATGGTTTTTAACTGTTTATTATTTTTGTCGTGATGTTTTATTAGTTGGGAAAAAATCGCCCAACTATGTTGGGTGGATTGTGGTTTTATAAGTGGTTAATGGTACTTTATGGTGGTATTTATGGAATTTTATGGTTATTGAATTTCAATAATATGGTGAATTTAATTTATCAAGTTACCAATAATAAAACACCACGGCCATTTTTATCCAAATGTCATGTGTCTGAGTATTTATTCTTTATTAATGGTAAGTTAATTGGTTATAGTGGGCTTTATGCTACCATGAGTCCACAACGGTTCCAAACTTTAAATGCTTTGAACACGTTTTAAACCTTGTTGCATTTTACTGATAGCAGACCTTATCACTAAACATATAAATATACAGTATACACTTACTACAAATATGGAGGTTTTCAGGGTGTGGCATGTGACAGTTCCCCTTCCTACATTCCTCCCTTCTTTAACCGTGACTGTCTTCAGCCAAGTGGAAATCTGCAACAAATTACAATTGTGCAATAAAACTGACATAAAATCTCTATTAGCTCTTTTCTTCTCTGTGATCTCAACATTTTCTCTCTTCATGCCGCACCAACCTAAATCTCCGAAACAAAGAAAATCTTCTGTGTTCTAAAAAACAGGCCCATGGGCCAACAGTTACCCTTCCAGTCCAAGGTCACAGTCCGCGTGACGCCGTAACGAAGACCAGCATGTGGTTTTGTCCATGTCTCCCACCTGCCACAATGGTGGTGGTACAGTCCTTAAAACTATTCATACACAAAAAATAGGACATGTAATGACCGTCCCCCCTCCCTCCACTCATGATTCACGGGACAGGGCACAGTCTCTCAGGGGTTAGTTAGGGTAATATCCATAGGGACAGGGTGTAAATGGACTAAGTCCATGGAGGCAAACTTCAAACGGCAGTTTGGAGGAAAAGATCCTGAGAGCTGCAAGGGGCAAGTCCTTGTCTGAGGGTGTATCCTCCTATAGCCCAGATATAACTGGATGATGCTCACCAGCTCTGCTTCACTTCCAGCATAACTCATCTTTTCGTCTACTCTCAGGTTATCAGGGCAGCAGCTGCTACTTTTCCTGCGTCCGACACCAAAATGATGCCAGCCCATGATGTGACACTATCTTCCGCGGGCATGCCCTTCACTCCGCCCTCACTGTGGCATAACCAAACACAGATTGCTATACACAGAGTGTGGCCAGGGAAAGCATTGAAAATTCCTGACATTTAATATGTGGGCCTGGAAGAAAGACTGACTGTAATAATTTCCCTGGCCCATCACAGTCATGCCAATACTTGACATGGCTGTGATGGGGCCGGCAGTGGATGGTTTCTGCAAACTGAACACTTATCAAACAAAATTGAACATTGCAAAATTGCAAACCTAGCCCTCCCAAGAATAAATAAAGCAGGTTGCAGCCTCATCAGAAGTGGCGCATTCATTAGAAACGCTAATCTTGGTGCTTCGCCTTGGCTCATCTCATTGACCTGGTGCAATAGCAAATGGGGCAATATATGGGGTTGATACCAGCTGTGAATTGCCAGCTGGCATCAAGCCCTAGGATTAGTAATAGGTGGGTGTCTAACAGACACCCCCATTAGTAATCCAGTATTTGTACATTGAAAAAAATACAACAAAAATGTTTTATTTGTAATAAAACTTTCCAACACCAGCCCTCATTCACCAATTTATTAGAAAAAAAAATCTTTTTAGGTCCACCGTTATCCACAAGGAGGTCCCACAATGTTCCTCCGAAGTGAACCTTTAAGACATAAAAAGAGAGAACTATTAAAGAAAAAAGACAAGAGTCACGCTCATTCACCAAGTTATTACCCTTCAAAACCCTAATCCAGGTCAATAAGGAGGTCCCACGATGTCCACAGACTAGCTGTTCCAGCCTATAAAGAACAGAATGTTCCCCATTGGCTGTAACAGCAACCACTGCAGCCTCACACACTGCTGTGTGAAATCCACAGCAGTGAACTGCGATGACCTCATGAGGTCAACCCAGGTCACAGCAGCAGGTCACACAGTAGCATGTGACCTGCGGCGGGCATTGATGGGCAGTGACGTCATGAGTTCACCACAAGTCAGTGCCCGCGGTGGTTCTCACACAAATTAGTGCAAGAGTATCGATGTATTCCACCGCAGGTCCTCTAGTTCCACAGCTTCCCAGCTCACCAAACCAGTGCAGTATCACCGGATGTGTGTATGGTGTTCGTGCGTTCCATTGCAGGTCCTCCATGCATTGGACTGCAGATTCTCGCTTTCCACAGTGTCTCAGTCTGGTGAGTATGATTGCGGGGTCTGTGTTCTTTCTTTTGGGGGTGTCTACAGTATTCTTTAACTTGTTTTGCTGCATGGTCCTCTGACCTCTCCCCACCCCCTCCTCTCATTAATCACCTTCCCCCTGCTCATCATACAGCACCACTATCCTAGCCAAAGTCATAATAAGGTAGAAGAAAAACATAAGTGCAAACGCAAAGAGCTATGAAACAAAGGCCGAATTTTGATGATTTTGAGAAAAGTGTTTGGGAATCTGAATCAGCATCCGAATGGGTAAGGCTTGTGACGAATTTGAGATTTTTGATTTTTTTCAAACAAGTTCTCTTACCTCTAGCTGCCACCACTGTGTTTCACTTTTGGGATCGTGTTCCTGGGATGATGAGCTGTGTTGGTTTGGCGCCAGACGTAGCGTTTACCTTGGTGGCAAAAAAGTTCAATTTTGGTCTCATCTGACCACAGCACTTTCCTCCATATATTTAGTCTTCCACATGTCTTTGTACAAAACTTAAAATAAGCCTTCCAATTTTTGGCTGTCAGTAAATGCTCTTTCTTGTCCACTCTTTGATGAAGGCCAGCTCTATGGAGTGTACGGCTATTGTAGTCATATGGACAGATACTCCAGTTTCTGCTAGGGAACTCTGCAACTCCTCCAGGGTTATGTTTGGTCTCTGTGATCTTTCTCTGATTAATGCCTTCCTTGCCGCACAGAGCCCCGCAGCCACAGGCCGCACAGATGCCCGTCAACACCGGTCGCACAGATCCCCGCCGCACAGATCCCCACAGCCCCGGCACAGAGCAGCACCCGCAGCATAGAGCACAGCATTGCCCCAACCTCCTGTGACCCCTCTCCACAACCCCGCGGTAAGCTACATTCGGATTTTCCTCCCAAAGTTTTGGGAGTTAAACTGCGTCTTATAATCCAAAAAATACAGTATATACTGACAGACCATGTGACACTTAAGGCCCCGTTACACGCAACGACATATCTAACATATATCGCCGGCGTCACGGATTCCCTGATGCACATCTGGCATCGTTAGCGACGTCGTTGCGTGTGACACCAACGAGCGGCCATTAACGATGGAAAATACCATATCGTCCATCGTTGACACGTTGTTCAGTTTCAAAAAATCGTTGATTGTTGAGGATGCAGGTTGTTCGTCATTCCCGAGGCAGCACACATCGCTATGTGTGACACCTTGGGAACGACGAACTACAGCTTACCTGCGGCCGCCGGCAATGAGGAAGGAGGGAGGTGGGCGGGATTTTACTATTCGGAGATGTCATCCGGAGATGTCATCTCCGCCCCTTCGCTTCTATTGGGTGGCTGCTTAGTGACGCCGCTGTGATGCCGAACGAATCTCCCCCTTAGAAAGGAGGCGGTTCGCCGGCCACAGCAACGTCGCTAGGCAGGTAAGTCTGTGTGACGGGTCCTAACGATGTTGGGCACCACGGGCAGCGATTTGCCTGTGACGCACAACCGACGGGGGCGGGTGCTTTGACCAGCGACATTGCTAGCGATGTCGCTGCGTGTAAAGCCCCCTTTTGATTATACAGATTGTACACAGGTGGACTTCCTTTCACTAAGCATGAGACTTATGAAGGTAATTGCTTGCACCAGAAAGGAGGGTGTGCAGTGGGGTGAATACTTTCAATAGGTATTTTAATAGTGTTTTTAAATATACAAAATGAAGCCTGGTACAATAACCTATCTATACCCCTTCCATTTATCTTCTCCCATTCCTTAAGGCCACTTTACACACAGCGACATCGCTAGCGATGTCGCTGCCGATCGCACTCGCCCCCTCGTTTGTGCGTCACGGGCAAATCGCTGCCCGTGGCGCACAATATCGTTAGGCCCCCTCACACATACTTACCTGCCTAGCGACGTCACTGTGGCCGGCGAACCGCCTCCTTTCTAAGGGGGAGATTCATTTGGCGTCGCAGTGGCCGCCCAATAGAAGCGGAGGGGCGGAGATGAGTGGGACGAACATCCCGCCCACCTCCTTCCTTCCTCATTGCAGGCGACTGCAGGTAAGGTGATGTTCCTGCGGTGTCAAACGTAGCGATGTGTGCTGCCGCAGGAACGACGAACAACCTGCGTCCTGTAACAGCAATGATAATCGGGAAAAGAACGACGCGTCAACGATCAACGATTAGGTAAGTAATTTTGATCGTTAACGGTCGTTTGTGCGTTTCACACGCAACAACGTCGCTAATGAGGCCGGATGTGCGTCACAAATTCCGTGATCCCAACGAGATCTCGTTAGAAATGTCATTGCGTGTAAAGCGGCCTTTAGTTGAATGTGATGGACGTGTCTTTTTTCTTCTTTTTTCTGTCATTTTATTAGACATAAGGTTTACTCTAACCTTTTTATATCTTAGTACGTGTTACTGGAATATATTACATTAAACTGAGTCATGGAGTATTAACTGAGTCATGACATGATTGATATGGCATGTTAAAATGCTGACAAATGTTACTTGGTGGGCATTACTCAAAGCTCTGTCATTGATCTCTTGTGGTAGTCACTGAGACTTTACTAATTATTTTATGCACTTTAGGAAGACATACAATGCTGTGGATATGAAAATGGAACAGTCCCACATATAACCCAATTTCGCAGCTTATTCTTGGTCAATCAATCATCTAATGCAGACAAAGAGGTACACAAAACAATCCTCTCAAAATAAAGTGGACGATCCTGATGCACAGGCCCTGGATTGAATGTCAAAATCTACCAAAATACAATAAGCTGTTTATCTCCTTGAGGAATCCACCCCTGCTCCGCCTCCACCCCGTAAACTTTCCACAGTCGGCCACTACTTTTGGAAAAAACATTATATATATATATATATATATATATATTATACAAGCGTACTGTACATGATCGGGAGGAACAGCTTCTGCACCTCTGACCATGCTCTGTAGCCGGGACGTGTGGGTGGGTGAGCACAGCGGCGCGCATGTGCAAAATTTCCAGGAGCTAGCAGTGACGCCGACTTGTGGAAATCATGTTATTATGCCCATAGCATGGAAAGATGGCCGACTAGTCTGGGGAAACAACGACCCTTGCAACTAGTCACAGGTCTAATTAGCGCAGAAACAGCTGGTATCAAAGCTGGTGAGGCACGGAATTCTGAGATATATATATATATATATATATATATATATGTATAAGTTTGGCGACCCCTATTAATGTTAAAGGGGTTATCCGGCTTATTTTGACCTTTTTTTATTATTTCCCTATTGGGCTACATTGGGGCAGGTAATTAGATAGTGACCACTTATCTGCCCTGCTGTGACCTCATATGACCGCTTCTGCCATGATTTTGCTGCTTCCGGTCATTTCATGTCAACGTGGGCAGGACCATGTTGACATGCAAATCTGTGAACAGCATGTTGCCGCCCTGCTGGACTGGTACAGTGCATGAGTCCCCGCCCCCTTCTCCGCACCCTCCCACACATTCCCTCGCACCCATACTATCCCCGCAACCTCCCCCGGCACTGCTGTGGGACCCGTGAGCTGAGGGGAGGGGTCTGCTTGCGGCTGCCGTGGTGTCACCGCCAGTACCGGGCCCTCTGCTCAGGATCGCACATTCAAATGTACCGGCATCACAGATCACAGATGCCGATATATTTGAAAGCACTGATGAGAGGGAGCGCAGCTTCTAATCATTGTCCCGCTGTCTGTGTCTGACAGTTTAGGACAGCGGTGATGTCACTACTGTGCTGATACAGTATGTCCAGACCAGACAGCGGATGAACATGCAGAAGCGGCGGGGACCGAGGATGGGTAAGTATATATTCCCTACATGTGTTCCCTATGGGGGTAGGGGGGTCGGTACAGAGTGTGTGGGGTGCAGAGCCCTATGTGTATGTGGTGTGCAGAGCGCTATGTGTGTGTGGTGTGCAGAGCCCTATGTGTGTGTGCGTTGCAGAGCCATATGTGTGTGGTGTGCAGAGCCCTATGTGTGTGTGTGTGGTGCAGAGCCACATGTGTGTGGTGTGCAGAGCCCGATGTGTGTGTGCGGTGCAGAGCCCTATGTGTGTGTGCGGTGCAGAGTCCGATGTGTGTGTGGTGTGCAGAGCCCAATGTGTGTGCGTAGTGCAGAGCCATATGTGTGTGTGGTGTGCAGAGCCATATGTGTGTGTGTACCACCCTGAGAGGGGCCCGGCCGCTCTCCGCTGCTCGGGCCAAGCCGCTCGAGGTCCGGGCTCGGGTTTGTCGGTGGCACGAGCGCCTCCGGACCGGGGGCCACGCCACTCTGTTAAAGGGGAGACAGTGGGGTGGTGGTGTGGGATGACGTTCGCAGCCAGGGGAGGCCGCGCGGTCGTTGTACGGGTCGTGACGACACCCACGGGTTGTGGTGACGGGATGCACCACCGCTGTGGCTGGAGTGATAGGGGCTCGTCCGGGATCGGTGTTGCGGCCGCAGCCTAGATGTTAGCCCCTCCATGGGTAGGGGCGGTGAGTCCAGGGGCCCGGTGGGGACGTGCTGGCGACGGTGTTGTTGTCGGGGTGCAGGGTGCCGTGCTGCGGTGCAGTGTTGTGCCCGGATGGCACTGGTGTACTGACGATTAATTCACACTCAGAGTCACTTGTGAACCAAAGTTCGGGTATGGTCGGGTCCCGCAGCCGGCTGCTTGTGTCCCTTGTGAGGCTGATGGTGGCCCCTTTCCCTTGCATCTCTTGTTGTGGTTTCTGGCTCTCGTGCCTGGACAGTGGTAGCCCGCTCCCCGGCGTTGAGCTGCTGGAGGAGCCCTTGGTTGCCCGCAGGTGCTGGCCCGTCGGATGTTTGGCCCTTGGCGGTGGCTCTCACAAGGTATCGGTGGGCTTTTGGCTTCTTTCGGGACTTTGGGTGAGAATGAACCCGTGAGGTCCAGACTGCAATCAGTTAATTTGCCTATACTCAGTGGCTTCTAAACTAGGATGGGACGGCCACCACCGTCTGCCTGCCTGATGCTACGGGGACCCCAGGCTCCAACCCGGGTCCCTGACAGTTCTGCTCCTCTATACCTCCTGTCACTGTCACTCTCTACACAGTTCTCCAAACTGTACTTAACTGAAGTGTACTTCCTGCCTCAGGACAGTAGTCTCCTCGGTGGGCATGCCTTTCTGCCTGACTCCGCCCACCTGGTGTGCCCCACTGGCCCTGAGAGAGGCATCAGGTCTCCCTTTCGGGTGACGGGTGTATCCTCACAAGGGATGAGGGTGTGTGTGTAATGTGGTAGGTGTTGTTACCTGTGACCCTTAGGGTCCAGGATGTCACATGTGTGCGGTGCAGAGCCCTATGTGTGTGTGGTGTGCAGAGCCCTATGTTTGTGTGCGGTGTAGAGCACTATGTGTGTGTGTGCGCGGTGCAGAGCCCTGTGTGTGGGGTGCAGAGCCATATGTGTGCGTGCGGTGCAGAGCTCTATGTGTGTGTGGGGTGCAAAGCCATATGTGTTACGAGGGGGACCCGGGGAAACGTGCCAAGATGGTAAATGGACAGCTTCCGCCGGTCAAGGTCCACTGTGCAGTGTAGGGGACCGCTGCTATGGTCAGGAAAGAGGCAGGGGCAAGACCTGCAAACCAAGTGCTGCCTAAGCAGCAAGGGCCAAGCCCACAAAAGACAATAATGCCTGAGCAGTGGCGTGGCAGCACGCTGCCAGACATCCAAACATGGACAAACGGTCGCGTGCCGCCATGATGGCAGGGGGAGCTTTTAAGGGAGTGTTGCTCCACTCAAGGGCGGGCGCGAGGCAGATGTGACCCAGTCAGAATCCAGCACATCACCAGCCTCGTCATCGGGCCATGTGATATCAGTGAGCGAATCAGAAGACGTCACGTGGGGCACATGCTCATCTTCCTGCCTCTGGGTCATAAAGGCGAGATCCTCGGTTTCATAATGTTCAGGGATAACAAGATTCTTGCTGCTTCCCTGAGTAGCTGTCCTCTGCACATGGTGTAGTCTTCTGGACCTTTGGTGCTGCTGAGCAGTAGGGCTTGTGGCAAGCAAGGAATGGGAGACCACATCATTCCTTGCAACAGAGGAGCCATGAGGTGTAACACATATGTGTGTGTGTGGTGTGCAGAGCCATATGTGTGTGTGGAGTACAGAGCCCAATGTGGTGCGGGGTGCAGAGCCCGATGTGGGGCTGTTATTTCCAATGCTGTAGTGATAACAGGTCAGTGCTGGGCAGAATACTGACATGGAATGTGTGCATGCAGGGGGTGGGACTGGACACTGAGGCTGGGCGGTGCCAGCTGTGACTGGGAGGTTTAGCACAGGAAGTGGTCAGTTTGCTGGAGCTGAATGTAAACAAAGAGCTGCAGAGAATAAAGTCATAATTCAAGAGAATATGAAAATATAGCACAGATTAGTTTACCAAATATTTTTGAGTTTATGTCGGACAACTCCTTCAACCTTTTTTCTTTATAACAAATTGGGTTTTTGCAACAGCTATTTCAGTTTCATATATCTAATAACTGATGGACTGAGTAATATTTCTGGATTGAAATGAGGTTTATTGTACTAACAGAAAATGTGCAATTCGCATTTAAACAAAATTTGACCGGTTCAAAATTATGGGCACCCTTATAAATTTCTTGATTTGAACACTCCTAAATACTTTTTACTGACTTACTAAAGCACTAAATTGGTTTTGTTACCTCATTGAGCTTTGAACTTCATAGGCAGGTGTATCCAATCATGAGAAAAGGTATTTAAGGTGGCCACTTGCAAGTTGTTCTCCTATTTAAATCTCCTATGAAGAGTAGCATCATGGGCTCCTCAAAACAACTCTCAAATGATCTGAAAACAAAGATTATTCAACATAGTTGTTTAGGGGAAGGATACAAAAAGTTGTCTCAGAGATTTAAACTGTCAGTTTCCACTGTGAGGAACATAGTAAGGAAATGGAAGAACACAGGTACAGTTCTTGTTAAGCCCAGAAGTGACAGGCCAAGAAAAATATCAGAAAGGCAGAGAAGAAGAATGGTGAGGACAGTCAAGGACAATCCAAAGACCACCCTGCAGCATCATCTTGCTGCAGATGGTTTCAATGTGCATCGGTCAAAAATACAGCACACGTTGCACAAGGAGAAGCTGTATGGGAGAGTGATGCGAAAGAAGCCGTTTCTGCAAGCACGCCACAAACAGAGTCGCCTGAGGTATGCAAAAGCACATTTGGACAAGCCAGTTACATTTTGGAAGAAGGTCCTGTGGACTGATGAAACAAAGTTTGAGTTGTTTGGTCATACAAAAAGGCGTTATGCAAGGAGGCAAAAAAACCACGGCATTCCAAGAAAAGCACCTGCTACCCACAGTAAAATTTGGTGGAGGTTCCATCATGCTTTGGGGCTGTATGGCCAATGCCGGCACCGGAAATCTTGTTAAAGTTGAGGGTCGCATGGATTCAACTCAGTATCAGCAGATTCTTGACAATAATGTGCACGAATCAGTGACGAAGTTGAAGTTACGCAGGGGATGGATATTTCAGCAAGACAAATGATCCAAAACACTGCTCCAAATCTACTCAGGTATTCATGCAGAGGAACAATTACAATGTTCTGGAATGGCCATCCCAGTCCCCAGACCTGAATATCATTGAACATCTGTGGGATGATTTGAACCGTGCTATCCATGCTCGGCGACCATCAAACTTAACTGAACTGGAATTGTTTTGTAAACAGGAATGGTCAAATATACCTTCATCCAGGATCCGGGAACTCATTAAAAGCTACAGGAAGCGACTAGAGGCTGTGATTTTTGCAAAAGGAGGATCTACAAATTATTAATGCCACTTTTATGTTGGGGGGCCCATACTTTTGCACCGGTCAAATTTTGTTTAAATGCGGATTGCACATTTTTTGTTAGTACAATAAACCTCATTTGAATCCAGAAATATTACTCAGTCCATCAGTTATTAGATATATGAAACAGAAATAGCTGTTGCAAAAACCCAAATTGTTATAAAGAAAAAAGATTAACATTAATAGGGGTGCCCAAACTTTTTCATATGACTGTATATATATATATATATATATATATTGTAAGGATGCAATGTGGTAGATGGCCGGTATGTGTCACAGAGGGGGAAATCCTCTGTGATCTGAACCTGGAATGTTTCTCTGGGACTTGTAGTTCCATGAGGATTGTTGTACACATTCAGGGCTGGGTCCATGGGATGGTCAGAAGTGATGGGCGGGACTGACCATCCACATACCTCCCATACGTAGGTGTGTCTCATGGGATTTAATGGAGCTGTCGTTTGTCACATGATCTCTGTGTGCTGGTGGGAGCCATCTTGGTTGGAGCACATGTGCAGGAGATCCTGTGCATACAGAGCTAGTGAGGGCTCTGAAATGTCAGGGAGCTGCAGAATCCACTGAGGCTGTGAGGAATTGGAACGTGTCCATGGGCCGGGATGTTGAGCCCAGTGTGAGAGTCTCCCTGGACTGGATGGAGGCAGACTGACAGCCTGCAAACCTACTGGCAGGTAACACCCCAGAAAGGGGACTATACTGGCTGATGCCAGAGAATGAACTGTATGAACAATCAGCAGTTTAAACAGACAGTGAGACATTGTCCTGCGGGAAAGTGGCTGTGGCCCATTACACTGCGTGGTTTATGAGGATGTGAATAAATCACCGAGATTCTTTAAGTGACAAAGTGCTTGTGTGTGTCTTGATCCCGCTGCCAGACGTGTGCCCCAAGACGTTCAGGGCCCAGGTCGTCACATTATGGTGGAGAATGCGGGCATATGGCCTGGTTGCTAGGGGCAACGCAGCCTGGTTGCTAGGGGCAACACAGCCTGGTTGCTAAGGGCAACGGCCTAGGACATATTCTTGTGGATACGGACTGCTTGCTGTGGATCGGCGGGTCCACGAAAAAATTTTTTGAAGCGGTTTGCGGTGGATCGGCGGGTCCACGAAAATTGACGGCGCACTCAAGCAGCTTGCGGTGGATCGGCGGGTCCACGAAGTTCCGGGAAAGCTGAGCGACCATGAGTGGAGCCGCAAGCCTGGACGTTATGGAGGAGCTGTACCAGTTCCTTGTGTGTGGACAGCAGGAGCTGTCAGTGCGCAGAGATGTGGCAGCAGTGGACCAGTTTGTGAATTCCCTTCTGGGGCCAGTACGGGCACAGGGTACCCAGGGAGATAAAGGGGAACGGTGTGAACTGGGATCTAAGGACACTGCAAGGAAGCCACAGAAAGCCCATAAAGGGGTGGTTGCCCATAAAGGGGTGGAGTCCCATAAAGGGGTGGTTGCCCATAAGGGGGTGGAGTCCCATAAAGGGGTGGTTGCCCATAAGGGGGTGGAGTCCCATAAAGGGGTGGTTGCCCATAAGGGGATGGAGTCCCATAAAGGGGTGGATGCCCAAAAGGGGGAGGAGTCCCAGAAAGCGGTGGTCCCCCAAAATGGTGCAGAGCATCCCAAATCCAAGGGTGAAGTGGCGCAGATGGACTGTAGCCAGGGACAACAGTGTTCATGCCACAAGTGCCCGGTTTGCGGTATAGACCACCCATCCGACGAGAAGCCACGTCTGTGTTCCGTGGAAGTGGATGGGGAATCTGTAACAGGGGTCGTAGACTCAAGGAGCTTGGTGACCCTGGTGAGGGCCACTTCTGATGTCAACTTGATTCCTGGAAGGAAGATCCACGTCAGCTGCACCCACAATAATGAGACAGAATACCCAGTATCCAGCGTGGTCATAAAGACAGCCAGGGACAGTGGTTCTCATGATGTTGGTGTAGTCTCAGATTTACTGCACCCAATTATTATAGGTTGGGACTCTAAATTATTTGTGCACTTGTGGAAGCAGGGGGACGTATACGGTTGCTTGTGTAAGAGCCAGAACAGCCCAAAGGAAACCCTACCACATTGGGAGGTGAAAAGGGGTCCTTGTTGTGGAGTTATGTGTGGTAAGGAGGAGATAGTACCTTCTAAAATTGACTGTCCTAAGTTAGGGGTGACCAAAGAAAATGGACGGACCCAACTTGGTGACATAGGGACTAAGGGAATAACCAATAGTGTGACCGTTAAAAACGGGGTAGCTCCAGAAAGGGAGGCAGATATCTGGTTAAGTGGGGACATGATAGTCCAGGACGCCAGGGGGAGTGACGATGACTCCAGAATGGACACTGACTCTTATAAAAGGACAAGAGAGTGCAGTGAGGTACAGACAATTGAGAAGGGTAAAACCTCCTCCAGACGCCGGAGACGTAATAAGCGCCAAAAGCTTGTGCAAGGTATCCCGTCTGAGGGTGCAGAGAAAGTGAAGTACCTGGTCGAGGAAAACACATTGCCAGTAGCAACTGCTAAGGTAGAGTCAGACAGCGATGTCCTACACAAGAAAGAGGTATCAGAAACTGAACTGACACATTGTAACGACAGACATCAGCAGGGTGAAATGTCAAAAAAATGAGCCAACCAAAGCAGTAATGGTGGTGTCTCCTATAGATTCCAAGCATGAAGCAGAAGGTCTGTCGGACAAGAGCACTGTGGGAGGTGAAATCCTAGAGGGTAATACAGGACAAGGAATCCTGGAGAAAGTTGGTGAAGTACAAATCCATAGAGGTCATGGTGAGCAGACCGGTAAATTACCCAGTGTTGGGGTGATGAAGGGTGAAAACGGGGCCAAAGGTCTAAGAGGAACAAAGTACCACGCTGAAGGGTGTGACACCCTTGCAGAAAAAAAGAGGACTGAATGTGACACTGCAGAGACCCGCAAGGAAGTTGAAGGTAACGCAGTGAAGACCCAAGAGACAGCTGGTGCTGCAAAAGTGAAAAGAGCCTCTGAGGAGGTGAAGTCTGGACCAGAGGTCTCATCAGGAACTGATAGCCTGAGTGACCTGCCTGGTAAGACCAAGATGGAAGACATAGAGATTGTCTTGGTTAAGAAGAGTAGCAAACCCAAAGGCTCTGAGGCTGGAGCTGAACCGGAAGAGTGTGTAACTCAAGAGGTGGAGCCGTGCATGAGAGAAAAAGATAGATGCAAGAGACCAAAGGAATGGTCTAATTTCCTTGAAGGTCAAGAAACCGGTCCATTCTTTAAGTGCATGGTAGATGTGCCCGAAGACCTAAGAAAAGCCTGTGCCCATAAGTCGATGCATGAGACGTTTAAGAAGGCTGTAGGGGCCTGTGAAGTGTACTTTGCCCCAGAGACTTGTCGGTTGGTGGTGTGCTCTGCCAGTAATGTCACAAAGAAGCGGGTGGCTATCCTGAGTGACATGCACCTGCAGTGTCTTCGCACGAAATGGCTCATCTCGGCACAGATGGAAGAAGACACCAGACGCTTGGAGTGTATGAAGCAGCTCACTGCAGAATTTCAGGAAGTTGTGGTGGTGAAGAAATCATTAATTGGGCTCGCATTAAGAGCGCTGAAAAGTAACATTCAGCAAGCCAGGAAGGTTCCAGGTATTACAGCGATTGAATTAGAAGAGCACAGTGGAACATTCCAAATCTATGGGAAAACTGAAGAAGCAGTGAAAACAGCTCGAAGGCTGTTGGACTTTGTGGAAGAGGTCACACAAGTGCCCAGAGAACTTGTCAAGAAACTGATTGGCAGAAATGGAAGAGTCATGCAGGAGATGGTTGATACATCCGGTGTGACGAGAGTAAGACTTAAGGTTTATCATAAAGCCAGGTTACCCTGTGAAGTTGGTATGGTTCCATGTGTCATGGCGGGAACAAAGGAGTGTGTTGAAAACGTACGAGTTCTCCTAGAATACCGCCTGGGATACCTGGAAGAACTAAAGCAAATGGATCTTGAAAGACAGAAGATTGCAGAGACACTTTGTCAAGTGAGTTTGAGGTCACGACCGCTTTCGGGCCAGGGCCCAGAGAAGAAGTGTGGTCCACCTGATGAACGTGTTGCCTTCACTGGCAAGGAAAGTAGGTCCTGTAGGGAAAGGAGCCAAGGTCATAGAAGACCTACCTATAAATCAGGCTATGGCACAGACTCTGAAGGGTCCAAGCCCTCTAAGACAAAATCTGAAAGAAAAGATGGAGGGAGTGACTGGTCCATAGCCAAAAGTGGTGGTGGGAAAAGGCGGAGATGGAAAGGTGACCTAAGACGTCATAAGAGAAGAGGCCATAGTAGATTGGCAAACAGAGAGTGTGCAGGGTCTAGTTGTGGGAGATCTCCTGTCGGCTCGGTTGTGAGGTACCTGGACAAGAGCCCCTCTAGTGGACTGGTTAGCGCAGAGTCAGGCTGCACGGTAGTTTTGACTGATGGGGTGTCTCACTACCACACTGACCGTTGGAGACAGTTATGGAACGATATGTCGGACCGGCGGACGTGTCTGAGAAGAGGGTTCACTGAGGAGGGTTTGGTGACAGTGGCGGATGGTCGGTCAGGAGCAGAAACTCCAAGTTTTCGTAGAGGGCCCATTCGACTGGTAGGGTATGGTTTCCCTAATGCCCTGTCTCAGGGTCACTGTAGGTTGTCGAGTGTTCCACCCTACAAGTTGGAACAGAGGGGGGGGATATGTAAGGATGCAATGTGGTAGATGGCCGGTATGTGTCACAGAGGGGGAAATCCTCTGTGATCTGAACCTGGAATGTTTCTCTGGGACTTGTAGTTCCATGAGGATTGTTGTACACATTCAGGGCTGGGTCCATGGGATGGTCAGAAGTGATGGGCGGGACTGACCATCCACATACCTCCCATACGTAGGTGTGTCTCATGGGATTTAATGGAGCTGTCGTTTGTCACATGATCTCTGTGTGCTGGTGGGAGCCATCTTGGTTGGAGCACATGTGCAGGAGATCCTGTGCATACAGAGCTAGTGAGGGCTCTGAAATGTCAGGGAGCTGCAGAATCCACTGAGGCTGTGAGGAATTGGAACGTGTCCATGGGCCGGGATGTTGAGCCCAGTGTGAGAGTCTCCCTGGACTGGATGGAGGCAGACTGACAGCCTGCAAACCTACTGGCAGGTAACACCCCAGAAAGGGGACTATACTGGCTGATGCCAGAGAATGAACTGTATGAACAATCAGCAGTTTAAACAGACAGTGAGACATTGTCCTGCGGGAAAGTGGCTGTGGCCCATTACACTGCGTGGTTTATGAGGATGTGAATAAATCACCGAGATTCTTTAAGTGACAAAGTGCTTGTGTGTGTCTTGATCCCGCTGCCAGACGTGTGCCCCAAGACGTTCAGGGCCCAGGTCGTCACAATATATATATATATTGTGAGATGCCGAGGAGAGAAGTACTAGAGAACAGGTATGTTTCCCCTCGGTTCATTTCATATGTCTCCATGTATTGATTGTGGAGCGGTTGGCCCATGCAAATGGGCTGGGAAAAGTTGGGAAAGTTATATCTGGCTCAGCAATAAGTTAGTCACTGAAGCCTGTTTATTTCATTTTAATTTTGGGCTCGGTTTTTCCTGGAGCAATCAGTAGGAATGGCAGTGGGACTGGTTGCTCCCTTCTCCACATTCAATCCAGGGTTTTGATTCCTCACTGGATCAGCTGAAATAATCAGGAGGCATTCAGAACAGAGAGGCTGCTGAGGAGAGGTACAGGCTCATGGCTGCTGGGGCTGAGACTCCATACCTCCACTGGCTGTGCTGAGGAACCCACACAGTAAGAGTAAACACACTGTTTTGTTTGTTACATAGGTTTATTTTGTAATTAGTATTTTGTTGTTAGTTAGTGGCCAGACGGCCTTAGACGTTTATTTTCCTGTTTTTGCATGTGTAACACTGAGGCATAAGTGTACACAATAAACACGGCAGTGGCCGTATCTGTTTGGAACCTGCCAGTCTGCCGCTGTCATCTGTGAATCCATAGCCACTCGCTTGGACCAAAGCAAAGATCCCAGCTGAGGTATATTCCCTGTCTCACAAATGGTGTCTCGAATGCGGGCATTAGTGGCTATTGGACTGTGACTGCAGATAAACCATTCTATGGGCATTGTCTCTTGTTAATGTCCTGGCTGAAAGCTCCTGTGCTGCTGAAGAGCCAAGAGACCAGCAATATGGAGGAGCTGCTGAAACAGTTGGTGCAGGCCAACATTCACCAACAACAGACCAATGCCCAGCTACAACAGGCCAATGTCCAGCAACAACAGGCCAGTGCCCGGCAACAACAGAGCAATACTTACCTCCAGAAGGCGCTGGAGCAGCAGTATCAAATGCACCAAGAGCAGTTAAATGCAATAAAGCAGTCCTTGGTTCGGCAGCCGCGAGACGCGGAGGACCGTGCACAAAGCCCTGCCAGTGCGCGGAAAGCTGTACAAAAGACTTTACTTAAAATGACTGCTGATGATGATGTGGAATCATATCTGGCAGTGTTTGAATGTATTGCAGAACGTGAGCACTTACCGGTGGACAAATGGGCTGAAGTGGTCGCTCCATTCCTGATCGGAGATCCGCAAAAGGCATTTAATGATCTAAGTGGAGCTGATGCTATGGACTATAGTAAACTAAAAGGCGAAATCCTGGCAAGGCTGTGAGTAAACACATATGTACGGGCACAGAGGGTACATCTATGGACTTTTGTGGCACATCAGCCAGCTCGTTCACAAATGCATGACCTCATCCATCTGGTAAAAAAATGGCTGCAACCAGAAACTTTGACGTCCGCACAGATGGTGGAACGTGTTGTTCTAGACAAGTACCTGCGAACCTTACCGGCTAAGATCCAGAGGTGGGTCGGACTAGCGCTGACCAGTTGGTGAATATTGTCGAGCGTTACAGCGCTACTGAAAGCCTACTCCAGGGGACGCTTTCACCTTGCCGGGGTTCTAGGAAATCGCCTGAAAGTCCTGCTAAAACTACTCCTTTTCCAAAAGAGAATGTTGCAACTAGGGGTAGCAGGTCCACAAAGGACTATGTTAGTGGTGTAATTTCTCAGCAAGTCAACAGGCCCAGACTGAGGTCCCCAGCTGGGAGGCAAGGGCCTATACAGTGTTGGCGATGTCGTAGCTGCTAACTGCCCATTAACTACAGAGCCTATGGACTGTAACACTACAAGGCGTCTGTCATTATACGTACAGTCAGTCTGTGCTGCGGAGATCCTCACAGGAAATGAACAACATGTGTGTTGCATTGAGGTCAACGGCTATAGTGTGAATGCCATCTTAGACTCTGGCAGTCAAGTAACCTTGGTACATTGCTAGCTTGGTGGACCCTGGAGTAATAACAGGTTCAACTGTGGGCATTAGTTTCATACATGGCGATACTAAAAACTACCCCACAGCCTGGGTAACTCTTGCCACGCCCTTGGGGGCCAAAAGACATCAGGCGGTGATTGTAAAGACTATGTTGCATAGTGTAATCCTGGGGAGAGACTTTCCCTTATTCTGGGACTTGTGGAACGTTAAAAATGGCGTGAACACCCCAGTTGAAGAAAAACTGGTGAACGATAACCTGGGGTTAGCCCCTGAGCCACTGGAGCAAGATGATAGGGGACCCACCACAGGGGTAGCACCAGAATCTGTAGACTCTCCTCTGGCTGTGTTTGCAGGCGAGGCGGACACGCTAGAGGATGTTATAGAGATTCCAGGTCTTGAGGTGGCCCGTGATAATTTCGGGACCGCTCAACACCAAGATCCTACTTTAACAAGGGCATGGGAAAATGTGAAGGTCTCTGAGGGAAACCCAGTGTACCCAGGGGCTCAAAATGTGTTTCCACATGTGGCAGTGCAACAGGGCATGCTATACCACATTGACAAGATGCGAGGAGTGGTGGTGGAACAGCTAGTGGTACCCAAATCCTTTCGTCAGGTGGTTTTAGACCTGGCACATAAACATCCCTTGGGGGGCCACCTGGCTGGAGAAAAGACAAAAGACCGTATTCTGCAACGTTTCTTTTGGCCGGGTCTGGTGGGAGATGTAACTCGGTACTGTCAGTCCTGTCCTACATGCCAGTTGACTGCGCCTATGTCACATTTTAGAAGCCCCCTGGTACCCTTGCCAATAATAGAGGTGCCCTTTGAGAGGATAGCAATGGATATAGTCGGTCCATTAGTTAAATCTGCCAGGGGTCATCAATACATTTTGGTGGTACTGGATTACGCCACCCGTTATCCGGAGGCTGTACCCTTATGGAATGCCAATGCAAAAGCAATTTCAAAGGAGCTTTTGAACATGTTTTCTCGCACAGGCATTCCGAAAGAGATACTTACGGATCAGGGGACCCCCTTTATGTCTCGTATTCTCAAAGAACTATGTAAATTACTAAAAATCTCCCACCTGCGTACCTCAGTGTATCACCCTCAGACGGACGGTCTGGTCGAGTGATTTAAAAAAAAAACCCTAAAGGGGATGTTGAAAAGGGTGGTGGATAAGGACGGGAGGGATTGGGATACTCTCCTGACATATCTCTTGTTCGCCATACGAGAGGTACCTCAATCCTCCACGGGCTTTTCACCTTTTGAATTGGTCTATGGGCGCTGTCCCAGAGGCCTGTTGGATATTGCCAAGGAGACTTGGGAGCAAGAGGTGACTCCTTACCGCAGTGTAGTTGAACATATAACACTTATGCAGGACAGAATTGTGGCAGTTATGCCAATAGTCAAAGAATGTTTGGAGCGCTCACAACGCGCCCAAAGCAGGGTGTACAACCGGGCGGCTATAACCCGAGTTTTTCAACCCGGGGATCGAGTGTTAGTCTTGGTACCTACTGTAGAAAATAAATTTCTTGCAAAATGGCAGGGGCCATACGAGGTGCTGGAAAGAATAGGTGAAGTGAATTATAAGGTACACCAACCAGACAAGAGAAAACCCCAACAAATCTACCACATAAACTTGCTTAAGTCCTGGCGGGACAGAGAGAGTCTGGTAGTGGAAACTACCCTTGATAGTGGGCCTCGAGTGGCACCAACATCTGAGGTAAGTGACCCCCAGATAGTACCACCAGAGGTGGGTATTGCAGACACGCTATCCAAGGCCCAAATACAAGAAACCAAGGAGTTCGTACAGAGAAATGCAGATATTTTTTCAGAACTACCTGGCCGTACTCCCCTAATTAAACATGACATTGTCATCGACCCTCAGACACGAGTACGGTTAAAACCATATCGAATTCCTGAGGCTCGGAGACAAGCCATTGCCCGGTAAGTAGAGAAAATGCTGGCGCTCGGGGTTATTGAGGAGTCCCGGAGTGAGTGGGCTAGTCCTATCGTGCTGGTGCCCAAGCCCGATGGGACTATCCGGTTCTGTAACGATTTTCGCAAGTTGAATGAGGTATCGAAATTTGATGCCTACCCAATGCCAAGAGTTGATGAACTTAAAGGGAACCTGTCATCAGAAATTTCGCCCAAAAGCTAAAAGATTCCCCCTCTGCAGCTCCTGGGCTGCATTCTAGGAAGGTCCCCGTTATTATTGTGCCCCATGTGAGACCAAAATAAAGCCTTTATAAAGTTCTACCTTTTTGTATGCAGCTTCTGTAAATCCGTCACGGGGGCGGGCTCTCTGGCGTCCGTTATTCTGCCTCCTGGTCCTGTATGCCGCCCCCATCGCTCCTTTCCATATCTGATGCACCGCCCACTGCTCCAGCCATCCCCGCGCATGCCCAGTGCCAGTCTCACAGGACTGAGCAGTGTGACCGCTGGTGACGTGTGCGCAGGCAAGTGATTATGGACGGGACTGTGACTGTTATCAGCAAGTACCCGCCCATAATCTCGTGAGCGCGCAAACCTCTCCAGCATTCACACTGAGCTCAGTGTAGATGCTAGGCTGTATGGGCTGCTTCCAGGGATGACGTCCCTTTGTCATGTGATAGTATTTTGAACACGCCCCTATCACATGACAAAGGGACGTCATCCCTGGAAGCAGCCCATACAGTCTAGCATCTACCCTGAGCTCAGTGTGACCGCTGGAGAGGTTTGCGCGCTCACGAGATTATGGCCGGGTACTTGCTGATAACAGTCACAGTCCCGTCCATAATCACTTGCCTGCGCACACGTCACCAGCGGTCACACTGCTCAGTCCCGTGAGACTGGCACTGGGCATGCGCGGGGATGGCTGGAGCAGTGGGCGGTGCATCAGATATGGAAAGGAGCGATGGGGGCGGCATACAGGACCAGGGGGCAGAATAACGGACGGCAGAGAGCCCGCCCCCGTGACGGATTTACAGAAGCTGCATACAAAAAGGTAGAACTTTATAAAGGCTTTATTTTGGTCTCACATGGGGCACAATAATAACAGGGACCTTCCTAGAATGCAGCCCAGGAGCTGCAGAGGGGGAATCTTTTAGCTTTTGGGCGAAATTTCTGATGACAGGTTCCCTTTAAAGAGAAACTAGGTTCAGCCAGATACATATCCACTATTGACTTAACAGGTTATTGGCAGATTCCCCTCACTGACTCTGCCAAAGAGAAAACTGCCTTTGTTACGCCACAGGGACTGTTCCAGTACCGGGATTTGCCATTTCCAACGACTAATGGATATTGTCCTAAAGCCCCATGTCCAGTATGCATCCGCATATTTGGACGATATCATTATCTTTAGTGATAACTGGGAAACTCAATTGCCAAAGGTGCAAGCTGTCTTGGACTCTCT
Organism: Anomaloglossus baeobatrachus; assembly: GCF_048569485.1. Lineage (NCBI taxonomy): Eukaryota > Metazoa > Chordata > Amphibia > Anura > Aromobatidae > Anomaloglossus > Anomaloglossus baeobatrachus. The sequence continues at coordinate 282,378,921 of NC_134354.1, read as the reverse complement.
AAAGGCTGCCGGGTTCACTGCCAATCCCAAGAAGTGTACATTGGGGTTGGAAGAAGCTCGCTATCTGGGATACATCATTGGTAGAGAAGTTATAAAACCTCAGGCAAACAAAGTGGACGCCATTCAGAATTGGCCACAACCGGTCACCAAAAGACAGGTCAGAGCCTTTTTGGGGATCGTTGGTTATTACCGGCGGTTCATCAAAAATTTTGCTACCGTCGCAGCCCCACTCACGAATCTTACCAAGGGGTCAACCTCTGTCTCAATAAAGTGGAACGCAGAAGCAGAGGACGCCTTTCAAAGGTTGAAAATGGCTTTATGTGACCAACCAGTGTTGGTTACCCCAAACTTTACACTGGAGTTTATTGTTTAAACAGATGCCTCTGGTGTTGGCCTCGGCGCGGTGTTTTCACAAGAAGTGAGCGGCGAGGAACACCCAGTGGGCTATCTAAGCAGAAAATTTACGGAGGCAGAACAAAAATACAGTGTGGTTGAGCGAGAAGCCTTAGCTGTGAAGTGGGCCCTGGAAACCCTGCGCTATTATTTACTAGGACGCCGATTTACGCTAGTGACGGACCATTCACCCCTGACATGGATGTCCCAGGCAAAAGAGGGCAATGCGCGGGTGACACGCTGGTTCTTGGCGTTACAAAATTTTAAATTTTCAGTGGAGCACAGAGCAGGCACGGCGCATGGGAATGCAGACGCATTGTCTAGAACGCACTGCTTGCTAAGTCATTGTGTCCGACCCCACGGGCTCGAACAGAGGAGGGGAGTATGTGAGATGCCGAGGGGAGAAGTACTAGAGAACAGGTATGTTTCCCCTCGGTTCATTTCAAATGTCTCCATGTATTGATTGTGGAGCGGTTGGCCCATGCAAATGGGCTGGGAAAAGTTGGGAAAGTTATATCTGGCTCAGCAATAAGTTAGTCACTGAAGCCTGTTTATTTCATTGTAATTTTGGGCTCGGTTTTTCCTGGAGCAATCAGTAGGAATGGCAGTGGGACTGGTTGCTCCCTTCTCCACATTCAATCCAGGGTTTTGATTCCTCACTGGATCAGCTGAAATAATCAGGAGGCATTCAGAACAGAGAGGCTGCTGAGGAGAGGTACAGGCTCATGGCTGCTGGGGCTGAGACTCCATATCTCCACTGGCTGTGCTGAGGAACCCACACATTAAGAGAATACTGTTTTGTTTGTTACATAGGTTTATTTTGTAGTTAGCATTCTGTTGTTAGTTAGTGGCCAGACGGCCTTAGACATTTATTTTCCTGTTTTTGCATGTGTAACACTGAGGCATAAGTGTACACAATAAACACGGCAGTGGCCGTATCTGTTTGGAACATGCCAGTCTGCCCCTGTCATCTGTGAATCCATAGCCACTCGCTTGGACCAAAGCAAAGATCCCAGCTGAGGTATATTCCCTGTCTCACAATATATAGTGTATATATACACAGTACAGACCAAAAGTTTGGACACACCTTCTCATCTCTAGAACAACTATTAAGAGGAGACTTTGTGCAGCAGGCCTTCATGGTAAAATAGCTGCTAGGAAACCACTGCTAAGGACTAGAGTTGAGCGCGGTTCTAGGTTCTCCAGTTCTAGGCTCGAGTGATTTTGGGGCCTGTTCTAGATCGAACTAGAACTCGAGCTTTTTGCAAAAGCTCGATAGTTCTAGAAACGTTCGAGAACGGTTCTAGCAGCAAAAAAACAGCTAATTCCTAGCTGGCTTTCCGCTGTAATAGTGTAAGTCACTCTGTGACTCACACTATTATGAAATTTTAGTGTATAGTGTGCGTGAACAGCGCCTTCAGATCACTCCTGTTTGTATAATGGCGATCGCCATTTTTTTTTTTTTTCCTTGTCTTCCTTCCCTAAGCGCGCGCGTGTAGTGGGGAGGGCCATTATGTCAGCCAATCCCAGACACACACACACAGCTAAGTGGACTTTTAGCCAAAGAAGCAACGGCATGTGTGATAGGATTTCCATGTCACATGTCCCTGCATTATAAAAACGAGTATCTGGCCGTCCGGACGCCATTATCTCTTCTGCGTCCTTGGTGTCAGACATCACTGGCGCAGCTCCGTCCTTTGTCCTATCGCTGATACTGCTGTATGCGCTCCATTCACAGCGCTGGACAGCATAGGGATAGCACTTTCCATCAGTCCTTTTAAGGGCTCGTACCGGCAGGGTGAGAGTTAAGGTGACAGGTCCTGAAAACAGAGACAGCGTCTGTGTAGCTAAGGTCAGGGATTTTGTCGCTGCATTTCCCCATTAGGAGGGAATAGAAAGGCAGGCTTCCATTCCTCTACCCAGAGCCCCACAATCCTGGCACTGTACCCTCCTGTCCTCTGCACACTCCAACTCATTATAACTAAGCCATTATACTAGCAAACACTCAGTGTACCTAGTGGCATCCTAAACGTGGCTATTGGACTTTTGTCTAGTCCCACTAGTGCAAAGACATTTGCAGCACCTCTACCTGCATTGCACACTCCAACTCATTATAACTAAGCCATTATACTAGCAAACACTCAGTGTACCTAGTGGCATCCTAAACGTGGCTATTGGACTTTTGTCTAGTCACACTAGTGCAAAGACATTTGCAGCACCTCTACCTGCATTGCACACTCCAACTCATTATAACTAAGCCATTATACTAGCAAACACTCAGTGTACCTAGTGGCATCCTAAACGTGGCTATTGGACTTTTGTCTAGTCCCACTAGTGCAAAGACATTTGCAGCACCTCTACCTGCATTGCACACTCCAACTCATTATAACTAAGCCATTATACTAGCAAACACTCAGTGTACCTAGTGGCATCCTAAACGTGGCTATTGGACTTTTGTCTAGTCCCACTAGTGCAAAGACATTTGCAGCACCTCTACCTGCATTGCACACTCCAACTCATTATAACTAAGCCATTATACTAGCAAACACTCAGTGTACCTAGTGGCATCCTAAACGTGGCTATTGGACTTTTGTCTAGTCCCACTAGTGCAAAGACATTTGCAGCACCTCTACCTGCATTGCACACTCCAACTCATTATAACTAAGCCATTATACTAGCAAACACTCAGTGTACCTAGTGGCATCCTAAACGTGGCTATTGGACTTTTGTCTAATCACACTAGTGCAAAGACATTTGCAGCACCTCTACCTGCATTGCACACTCCAACTCATTATAACTAAGCCATTATACTAGCAATTGATGCTGCCAGTTTAAGGGCCGTAGTTGCATTGTCAGGGATATTTATTCTTTATTATTCTGCTGTTAAAGCTAGACCACCGCTGCAATCTACACCACCTCTCAATTTTTACTACCACATTTTAAGTGCACAATCTTGTTGCAATCAACATGAGTGGCAAAATGACAGATGCAGGTGGAAAGGGGAAGAGGCGTGGTGGAAAAGGAAAAAAAGGGTTTGTCCGTGGGGAAGGTGGCAAACCTCCATTATCATCTGCTGAAGAGAGACCATCTACCAGCAAAAGTAAGATGTCTACTACTTACCGTGGACAATCCGATGTGCTCCCTTTTTTACGGACACGAACAACAGGAACAAAGGTAGATGATGGCCAAAAAAGGAAAATGCTTGAATGGATCTCAAGTGGTCCAACAAGTGCCCTCTCAGCCACTTCAAGTACCGCATCCAAAAAACACCAGTCCTCTGAGTTGTCATCCCAATCAAACTTGCTTTCTCCCAGCTCTGAAGTCTCCATCAGCCCTGCACAGTATGGTGGAACTGAGATGGCTGAGTCTGCAGAGCTGTTCAGTCACACTATAGCCTGGGAATCAGAGGTCTGCTCCCAAGCTACAGTGAGTACAGAACAGGAAATGGTCTGCAGTGATGCCTAGAACCTTTGTGACTCTGATTCAGGCCGTGAGGACCAAGTTTCTGAGCATAATGTTGACCCTTTGTCACAAACTGTAACACCTGTGGTTATAGGCAATGAGGAACATACTGATGAAGATGAGACGCAGATACCCGATTGGGATGACAACTTAAATATTCGGTCAGGGAAAGAAGAGGCTCGGTCTGAGGGGGAGGGGAGTGCAAACACAACAATTGATGATGAAGTTCTAGATCCCACCTACTGTCAACCCACAGTCAGGCACTCGAGGAGGTCAACAGAGGTGGTGGAGGAGGATGCAACTGATGACGAAGTTACCTTGCGCCTTCCTGGACACAGTCGGAGTACTGGTAGCACGTCTACAACTGCATCCTCAGCCACCATTCTGCCTCTGAGCATTATTCGGGGTGGATCAACAGGTCGCATGGCCTCTAAGCCTTGCCTAGCCTGGTCCTTTTTTGACATAGAAAAAGATCGCCCAAATTATGTGATCTGTAAAATTTGTCATGGTTCTCTTAGTAGAGGTCAAAACCTCAGCAGTTTGACAACTTCTTCCATGAATCGTCATATGAATAAATATCATATGTCCCGGTGGGAAGCTCACCGTGCTGCAATGCGGCCTAGCGGAGCGAACCATCCACCGCCTGCCCCTTCCAGTGCATCCGCGCGCTCTTCATCTTCTAGGACTGTGGGGACAGCTGTCACACCTGTTTTTCCACCCACAACTTCCACCACTGTAACCGCAACAGGCAGTTTGCTTGGTAGGTCGTCAGTTGGTTTGGAAGGGGAAACAAGTGAGTGTGTACAGCTCTCTCAGACATCGATAGCACCAACGTTGGATGAAGGCAACATCATGTCTCCGCCTGCACTTTCCTCACAAACCTGCATTTTTCCAGGGACACCCTACTCAACACCGTCTACACACAGCAGCCAGATCTCTGTCCATCAGATGTGGTCAAATAAAAGGCCACTTCCTGCGACCCATGACAAAGCTAAGAGGTTGACTCTATCCCTCTGTAAGCTGTTGGCTACCGAAATGCTGCCTTTCCGCCTAGTGGACACACAGGATTTTAGAGACCTTATGTCTGCCGCTGTGCCCCAGTACCAGATGCCTAGTCGCCACTACTTCTCTAAGAAAGGTGTGCCCGCGCTACACCAGCATGTCGCACACAACATCACCGCTTCCTTGAGAAACTCTGTGTGTCAACGGGTGCATTTCACCACCGATACTTGGACCAGTAAGCATGGACAGGGACGTTACATGTCGCTGACTGGGCACTGGGTAACTATGGTGATAGATGGTGAAGGGTCTGCTGCACAAGTCTTGCCGTCCCCACGACTTGTGTGTCAATCCTCTGTCTGTCCAAGTTCCACCACTGCTTCTGCATCCTCCACCTCATCTGGGTCCTCCACCTCCGCCCTAAGCCTGCCTGGTCAGGCCACCAGCATTCTCACTGCGCAGAAGGAATCACGCACCCCTCATTACTATGCTGGCAGCAGAGCGCAACGGCATCAGGCGGTCTTTAGCTTGACATGTCTTGGGAATAAGAGTCACACAGCTGAGGAGTTGTGGTCAGCTCTGCGGTCCGAGTTTAATAAATGGTTGTCTCCACTCAACCTGCAGCCTGGTAAGGCCGTGTGCGACAATGCTGCAAACCTGGGTGCGGCCCTTCGCCTGGGCAAGGTGACACACGTACCTTGTATGGCTCACGTGTTGAACCTTGTCGTCCAGCAATTTTTAACACACTATCCCGGCCTAGATGGCCTTCTGAACAGGGCACGAAAACTGTCTGCTCACTTCCGCCGTTCAAGCACCGCAGCTGAGCGACTTGCATCGCTCCAGAAGTCTTTCGGCCTGCCGGTTCATCGCCTGAAATGCGATGTGGCGACACGCTGGAATTCAACTCTCCACATGTTACAGCGACTGTGGCAGCACCGCCGAGCCCTGGTGCAATACGACATGACGTATAGTCTGAGCCAACGAGATGCAGAGGTGGGTCAGATCACCCTGATGGAGTGGTCTCAGATCAAGGACCTATGCACCCTTCTGCACAGTTTCGACATGGCGACGAATATGTTTAGCGCTGACAATGCCATTATCAGCATGACAATTCCAGTCATTTACATGCTGGAGCACACGCTAAACACTATTCGGAGTCAGGGGGTGGGACAACAGGAAGGGGAGGAACTACAGGAGGATTCATATGCGCAAGGGGCAACAACATCACCAAGGTCCAGACGTTCATCATCACCAACGCAGCAGGCATGGGACCATGGGGGACAGGGATCAACAAGGGCGCATAGTAGCAGGCGAAATGTTGAGGAAGGTGCAGGAGAACATGAAGAAATGGAGGACGAACTGTCCATGGACATGGAAGACTCAGCAGATGAGGGAGACCTTGGTCAAATTTCAGTTGAAAGAGGTTGGGGGGAGATGTCAGAGGAAGAAAGAATGGGTAGCACCTCTATGCCACAAACACAGCGTGGACTTGGTCCGCATGGCTGCGCAAGACACATGAGTGCCTTCTTGTTGCACTACCTCCAACATGACCCTCGCATTGTCAAAATTAGAAGTGATGATGACTACTGGATTGCCACACTATTAGATCCCCGGTACAAGTCCAAATTTTGTGACATAATTCCAGCCATAGAAAGGGACGCACGTATGCAGGAGTATCAGCAGAAGCTATTACTCGATCTTAGCTCGGCTTTGCCACCAAACAACCGTGCAGGTGCAGGGAGTGAATCTCCCAGTTGTAACTTGACAAACATGGGATGGTCTCGTCATCTTCAACAGTCTACCCAAACCAGTAGGACCGTATCTGGTGCTGGTAACAGCAATTTTATGGAATCTTTTCATAATTTTTTTAGACCCTCTTTTGCAAGGCCACCAGAGACAACAAGTCTGACACATAGTCAACGGCTGGAAAGGATGATACAGGAGTATCTCCAAATGAACATCGATGCCATGACTTTGCAAATGGAGCCTTGCTCCTTTTGGGCTTCAAATCTAGAAAAATGGCCAGAGCTCTCCAGTTACGCCTTGGAGATTTTGTCGTGTCCAGCTGCCAGCGTTGTCTCTGAACGTGTCTTCAGTGCTGCTGGGTGTGTGCTGACAGATAAGCGCACGCGTCTGTCCAGTGACAATGTGGACAGACTGACGTTCATCAAAATGAACAAGTCATGGATCCAGAAGGAATTTACTACCCCTGTTTTCATCCTGGGGAGAGTAAATGCTTGTGGATTTGGAATGTGCTTGATGCAAATCAAAACATCCTGTTTGCAACTAGGGCACAACTGCTGCCACTGAAGGGGTGGGTGTGTGTGGGGCCCAATTTTTTGAAAAAAGGGAGACTCCGCTTGGAGTAACCCTTGATTACATTGTTTTTAAAAGGAGCCAAGATGAACAGAGCTGGGATCAGGAAAGACTTTGCTACCTACCCCGGTGTCATCCTGGGGACGGTTAATTATGGCGTATTTTTGAATGTGCTTGATGCAAATCTAGCTGTGAAGTGTACAACTGGGGCACAACTGCTGCCACTGAAGGGGTGGGTGTGTGTGGGGCCCAATTTTTTGAAAAAAGGGAGACTCCGCTTGGAGTAACCCTTGATTACATTGTTTTTAAAAGGAGCCAAGATGAACAGAGCTAGGATCAGGAAAGACTCTGCTACCTACCCCGGTGTCATCCTGGGGACGGTTAATTATGGCGTATTTTTGAATGTGCTTGATGCAAATCTAGCTGTGAAGTGTACAACTGGGGCACAACTGCTGCCACTGAAGGGGTGGGTGTGTGTGGGACCCAATTTTTTGAAAAAAGGAAGACTCCGCTTGGAGTAACCCTTGCTTACATTGTTTTTAAAAGAAGCCAAGATGAACAGAGCTGGGATCAGGAAAGACTTTGCTACCTACCCTGGTGTCATCCTGGGGACGGTTAATTATGGCGTATTTTTGAATGTGCTTGATGCAAATCTAGCTGTGAAGTGTACAACTGGGGCACAACTGCTGCCACTGAAGGGGTGGGTGTGTGTGGGGCCCAATTTTTGGAAAAAAGGGAGACTCCGCTTGGAGTAACCGTTGCTTACATTGTTTTTAAAAGGAGCCAAGATGAACAGAGCTGGGATCAGGAAAGACTTTGCTACCTACCCCGGTGTCATCCTGGGGACGGTTAATTATGGCGTATTTTTGAATGTGCTTGATGCAAATCTAGCTGTGAAGTGTACAACTGGGGCACAACTGCTGCCACTGAAGGGGTGGGTGTGTGTGGGGCCCAATTTTTTGAAAAAAGGAAGACTCCGCTTGGAGTAACCCTTGCTTACATTGTTTTTAAAAGAAGCCAAGATGAACAGAGCTGGGATCAGGAAAGACTTTGCTACCTACCCTGGTGTCATCCTGGGGACGGTTAATTATGGCGTATTTTTGAATGTGCTTGATGCAAATCTAGCTGTGAAGTGTACAACTGGGGCACAACTGCTGCCACTGAAGGGGTGGGTGTGTGTGGGGCCCAATTTTTTGAAAAAAGGGAGACTCCGCTTGGAGTAACCCTTGATTACATTGTTTTTAAAAGGAGCCAAGATGAACAGAGCTAGGATCAGGAAAGACTCTGCTACCTACCCCGGTGTCATCCTGGGGACGGTTAATTATGGCGTATTTTTGAATGTGCTTGATGCAAATCTAGCTGTGAAGTGTACAACTGGGGCACAACTGCTGCCACTGAAGGGGTGAGTGTGTGTGGGGCCCAATTTTTTGAAAAAAGGAAGACTCCGCTTGGAGTAACCCTTGCTTACATTGTTTTTAAAAGAAGCCAAGATGAACAGAGCTGGGATCAGGAAAGACTTTGCTACCTACCCTGGTGTCATCCTGGGGACGGTTAATTATGGCGTATTTTTGAATGTGCTTGATGCAAATCTAGCTGTGAAGTGTACAACTGGGGCACAACTGCTGCCACTGAAGGGGTGGGTGTGTGTGGGGCCCAATTTTTTGAAAAAAGGGAGACTCCGCTTGGAGTCACCTTGCGGTGTTTTACATGATTTTAGAAGGGCGTGCCATGCCTATATCTGTGTCTCCTCCTCTTTTTCCTTGTCCTGCTCTTTTGTTTTCACATGAGTATATGTCCTTGTCACTTTCTCATGTGTTTGTGTTGTGTTGTGAGTTGTGTGTCACCTTTTGGACACCTTTGAGGGTGTTTTCTATGTGTTTTTATGTGTTTGTGAATGCCTGCCATTGTTTCCTATGCGGTTCGAGTTCGGTTCGTTGAACGTTCGACGAACCGAACTCGAACGGGACCTCCGTTCGGCGAACCGACCTCGAGCCGAACCGGGACCGGTTCGCTCATCTCTACAAAGGACAGGCAACAAGCAGAAGAGACTTGTTTCGGCTAAAGAACACAAGGAACGGACATTAGACCAGTGGAAATCTGTGCTTTGGTCTGATGAGTCCAAATTTGAGATCTTTGGCTCTAACCACCGTGTCTTCGTAGAAAAGGTGAACGGATGGACTCTACTTTCCTGGTTCCCACCATGCAGCATGAAGGAGGAGGTGTGACGGTGTGGGGTTGCTTTGCTGGTTACACTGTTGGTGATTTATTCAAAATTGAAGGCATACATAACCAGCATGCCTACCATAGCATCTTGCAGCGTCATGCTATTCCATCCGGTTTGCGTTTAGTTGGACCATCATTTATTTTTCAACAGGACAATGAACCTAAACACACCTCTAGGCTGTGTAAGGGCTATTTGACTAAGAAGGAGAGTGATGGGATGCTACACCAGATGACCTGGCCTCCACAGTCAGTTTGGGGTGAGCTGGACCGCAGAGTGAAGGGAAAAGGGTCAACAAGTGCTAAGCATCTCTGGGAACTCCTTCAAGACTGTTGGAAGACCATTTCCGGTGACTACCTCTTGAAGCTCATCAAGAGAATGCCAAGAGTGTGCAAAGCAGTAATCAAAGCAAAAGGTGGCTACTTTAAAGAACCTAGAATATAAGACATATTTTCAGTTGTTTCACACTTTTTTAAGTATTTCATTCGACATGTTTTCATTCATAGTTTTGATGTTTTCAATGTGAATCTACAATTTTTAGAGTCCTGAAAATAAAGAAAACTCATAGAATGAGATGGTGTGTCCAAACTTTTGGTCTGTACTATATATATGCATGCGATGCAAATTACCCACGTGTATAGCGGCAAAAGCAGCACAGCCGGGCCTCTCTGCTGCGGCTGTGACTGAGGCCCGGTGAAGAGGGGGGAGGGCCCGGCTGGCCCGGGGCTTAATAAAACTAAGTAATTGTCCCTGGCTCAGCTGGGCCCCCGGGCCACCCCCTCTTCACCGGGCCCAGTACACCAGGCACAGTAGTAATGCCCTGATGGCGGCCCTGGAGGTAGAGGCATAGCTAGGGATTCAGCACGGGAAGGGAAAGGGGTGGTGGTGGCAAAAATCTGAGTGGGCCCCTAACTGGGTAACCATGTGTACAACTGCAGTGGCACAGTTTAATCAGAAGTATAAGCGAAACTCAGCAGATGACCATGCTGTTATTGAAAATCCCAGAAGATTAAAGGGAACCTGTCACCAGATTTTTCCCTATTAAACTAAAAGAATCACCTTTTGCAGCTCCTGGGCTGCATTCTATGAAGGGCCAAGGTGCACCTTCATAGAATGCAGCCCAGGAGCTGCAGAAGGTGATTCTTTTAGTTTAATAGGGAAAATCTGGTGACAGGTTTCCTTTAACACCGATATTACTGCCATACCGTGACCGCATAGTGATCAATACCAGTCCTGTGGAATATATCATAGAATACAGTACAGTTACAGATAGTGACTTATAGGTGACATTCTTTCTGATGGAATCATTCATTTTTCAGACCGACATAACAATTTCTTCCAGTCTCAACTCATCTGCAGAGATTACAACACAGACGCATTTGACTTCACATTTCTAGCACCGTCCCCATCTACTCTTAATTTACACAAATTTCTCATCCTGCAGATACCCAATACTGAGCCACTGCTGCTATAGGTGTCCTAATTACTGATCTTAATAGACCTCATAGTGTCCATCACTGTGCCTATTACAATGAAAATGCATCCTTTGTGCCCTCTAGATGGTAAAATTGCCCCCTAGAAAATATGAATCTCTGTGCAAGTGTGGCGCCCTGGACAAGTCAGGGGCCACAGAGAACAACACCCACACATCCCACACTCCCGGTCAGGCACACCGAAGTCAGACACAAAACCCTTGTTGCCTTCCTCCAGGGGCTGATGTCCACACCAGGGGGTGGGCCAGGCGGTTGGCCCCACCCACCGAGGAGTTCACAGTCCTGGAGGCGGGAAAACCAAGCAGTTTTGGAGGTGAAAGTGGAAGGAAGGAAAGTGGTAGTGGAGCAACTAACTGACAGTGTCCGGGTGTGTGGCCCGGGCGGTACAGCAAGGTTGGCAGACGGTGGTGACTGTCTGCAGGAGTGGCCTATTGGAGTCTACCGTAAGGACCGTGGGCGGGCGGTGGCCCGGCGGTACCGGACCGGTACACAAAGAGAAGTCAGCACCATCCGGCAGAGGCTTACGGACCCCGGCAAGGCTAGGAGTCTCCGTGAATTTGCCAAATCCGTCAGCGAAGGGAACCTCCTGGGTTTCCCAGCAGCCAAGTCCCGACAGAAGGCAACAGTCCAACCGTGAGAGGGAAACACAGCCACCGCCAAGGCTACTGTTCCCAGGGCCAGAGCCTGCGGGCAAAAGGGGCTCCTCCGGCCCATATCCAAGCTGGGGAGCGGGTTACCGGTGGGAACCCATTGGAACCGTTTACAGTACATAGGTGCAGGGAAAGGCAATCACCATCAACCTGCCGGGAGAAACAACACCGCAGCCGTCTGTGGGACCTGTCCATCCAGCCGTGTTTTACCAAGAACTGTGTCCTCATCATTGGCTGAGTGAGTACCACCGTGCCGTGCGGCACAGCGCTGCCCCGCGACCCTGCACCTCACCAGGCCCCGTAACCCGCCTGCCATCCATCCCTACCCCATCACCGGGCCCCGGGACAACCAACCCCCTACCCACGGAGGGGAGAACTAACATCAAGGCTGCTCCCAGTCATCGCTCCCGGGATCCCCGTCCAGAGCAGCGGTGGTGTCACCAATATCACCACAACCGTGGGTGGCGTCATGGACAATAACCAAATCCCCACAATCCAATCCCCACCCTTTTCCCTCACGGGCGAGGAGCGCCGCTCGAGTACCCGGGATCCGGCCACCACTCGAGCCACCACCGAGCCGCAGTAGCCGCAGCAGCAGCGGCCGGACTCGAGCAGTGGTAGAGCGAAGCGTCACCTCCTCCGCCCGCGACAACATGGCGTCACGAACAGGATCCTACCATTCTACCAACTGGTAGAAGTGCGCCTTGTGTGACCGCCGAAGGTGTCCGACCGAAAATTTGGAGAAGCCGCCATCTTGGGCGCGAAAAATTCCAGCTCGAGCGTCTCCTCGAGTAGTGGAGGCGCGAAGGCCCAAACCCCGCCCCTAGAGAGGAGGAGCCGGAAAGAGACTAAGGGGGAACAGGATGGAAGATGTCGGCTCCCAGGTCTGATGCTAGCCCCGAACCGCCTGATGGAGCGGCGGCGCCTGCGGGGGCAAAGGATGGTGAGATGGCTGCAGCCCCTGCTCCGGTCGCAGGAGCCGTGGGCCCCGAGAATGCGGCAGTAATTCCCCGCGCGGCTGCGGACAGCGGCCCGCCTGCCGCGGGAAGGGTGTCTGCCCCGGCAACTCGCCCGACCGTGACTGGAATGGCGGGCGGCGCAGAAGACCCAGGTGGAGCCAGCTCGGGACAGGAGACGACAGATGGAAGTAGCTCAGGGGAAGATACGGAGTCCCTGTCGGGAGATGAGGCCCCGCTCGTCATCCGCGCCTTCAGAGACACATGGATGGCGCGCTGCAGGTACTGTCGGCAGTGGGGGCATTTTGCAGGTCAGTGCCCTGCAAATGGCGGCCTTGAAGTAAGAAAAGTTCAAGCATGGTAGCGGTTCCCGGTTACCTTGCTGTCGGTCCCCATTGGGACTTTGCTGACGTTCCAGATGGCCCTCACGGCTAAGGAGTCCGGTTGGAGGGGCAGTCGTACCCGCATCATCGGCAGCTGAAAATGGAGTCCTGTGGGACAGTGTCACCCCTGTGTGTGGGTGGCGTTGGGGGCTCGTGCTGTTCGGTGGTGGACTGTGGGAAAGCTGCGGAGGAAGTTGTACCGGAGCCAGGTGTTGTGGATGGCCCCTGGGACCCAGCTGACAGTCCCTGTCGGGACCCTACGGCAAGTCTCCGTTGGGATCCTACAGTTTTGTTTGTGGTAGCCCGTTGGCTACGAAGCACTATTGTTCACCTGATTTGCTGCTTGATTAGAACCGGTCGTTGCCGGCAACTGGTCCACGTTGGGACCTCCTTTTTCAAATTATGCGTAGAAACTACTACGAACAGGCCCGAGAACTAGCAGGGCAACCACAAACTTGTGGCATGTAAATAAAAATGTTTTAAGGCTTTCACCGTTACCGCCTCCGGAGAGGCAGATTGGAGGAAGGGCCCGCAGTGGAGCAGGCTGGGGCCCAGCCACCACCGGAACCGGTGGCGATCCTCTGGGGGTTTCAGGGGCTCCCCATGGACATGGGTCCCCTGAAAAGGACAGAACCCGCTCGGGCAACTTGTGCTGGACTGGGGTCAAGGGGTGCTGCTTGTTTGCTTAGGGGCAGCATCAGGGCCAGGTTGCTTGAGTGGGAGAGAGCGGAAGCCGTAACCGTTACGCAACGTTTAAGTAAGAGTACCTCCCGATGTGGGAAGATGTTATTTTAATTGTAATGTGTTTACCGTTTTATCTTTTCCAGTTGTGAAAATAAAACCGGTGATGGACGGGAAGCCCGCAGACGGTCTGCATTTTACTAAGGGGGAATGTGGCGCCCTGGACAAGCCAGGGACCATAGAGAACAACACCCACACACCCCACACTCCCGGTCAGGCACACCGAAGTCAGACACAAAACCCTTGTTGCCTTCCTCCAGGGGCTGATGTCCACACCAGGGGGTGGGCCAGGCGGTTGGCCCCGCCCACCGAGGAGTTCACAGTCCTGGAAGCGGGAAAACCAAGCAGTTCAGTTTTGGAGGTGAAAGTGGAAGGAAGGAAAGTGGTAGTGGAGCAACTAACTGACAGCGTCCGGGTGTGTGGCCTGGGCGGTACAGCAAGGTTGGCAGATGGTGGTGACCGTCTGCAGGAGTGGCCTATCGGAGTCTACCGTAAGGACCGTGGGCGGGCGGTGGCCCGGCGGTACTGGACCGGTACACAAAGAGAAGTCAGCACCATCCGGCAGGGGCTTACGGACCCCGGCAAGGCTAGGAGTCGCCGTGAATTTGCCAAATCCGTCAGCGAAGGGAACCTCCTGGGTTTCCCAGCAGCCAAGTCCCGACAGAAGGCAACAGTCCAACCATGAGAGGGAAACACAGCCACCGCGAAGGCTACCGTTCCCAGGGCTAGAGCCTGCGGGCAAAAGGGGCTCCTCCGGCCCATATCCAAGCTGGGGAGCGGGTTACCGGTGGGAACCCATTGGAACCGTTTACAGTACATAGGTGCAGGGAAAGGTAGTCACCATCAACCTTCCGGGAGAAACAACACCGCAGCCGTCTGTGGGACCCGTCCATCCAGCCGTGTGTTTTACCGAGAACTGTGTCCTCATCATTGACTGAGTGAGTACCACCGTGCCGTGCGGCACAGCACTGCCCCCGCGACCCTGCACCTCACCAGGCCCCGTAACCAGCCTGCCATTCATCCCTACCCCATCACTGGGCCCCGGGACAACCAACCCCCTACCCACGGAGGGGAGAACTAACATCAAAGCTGCTCCCTGTCATCTCTCCCGGGATCCCCGTCCAGAGCAGCGGTGGTGTCACCAATATCACCACAACCGTGGGTGGCGTCACGGACAATCACCAAATCCCCCACCATCCAATCAATCTCCCTTTTCACTCACGGGCGAGGAACGCCGCTCGAGTCCCCGGGATCCGGCCCACCGCTCGAGCCACCACCGAGCAGTAGCGGCAGCCGCAGCAGCAGCAGCGGCCGGACCCGAGCAGTGGGAGAGCGCAGCGTCCCCTCCTCCGCCCGCGACACAAGTGTCCACATTTTGACTACTAGAAATTAATAATTCCCCCAGTGTAACCGTTTCACAATCACAATTCACCTATAACAATAATGCTTTTTAATTGCCCACTTAATATTTAATAATTTCTCCTGAGTCCCCAATATATAGTTATCCTCTACACAGCATAATGCCCCCCTCAGTTCCCACACACACAGCTCCCTATACACTGAATGGAGTCCCACAATAGAACCTTCACACTGTATAATGGCCCTAGGTAGATTCCCTCGCTGTGTGATGGCCCTCAGTAGCCCCCCATATTATGATCGCCCTCAGTAGACCCTTCCCACTGTATGGTGGCCAACAGTAGGCCCCCCAGTGTATGATGGCCCTCAGTTGCCCTACTCATGCTATGAGGCCCTCATAAGTCACTACATACTGTATGGATGCACCAGAGTATTTCCCCCACATTGTATGGATGGCCCCCAGTATATCTCTCACAGTGTATGGATGGCCCCCACTATTTTCCCCTTGTTCACACATTGCATTTTGTATGCGTTTTTTCAGTGCAAATCTTTTACAAAACCTGAAGGATTTCCTGATGCCAGCAAAGTGAATGAGAATTCTGAAGTCTCATGCACAGTGCATATTTTTAACTTAGCTTAGGAGCCTTCACATAGGGTGGATTGGCTCAGGGTAGGCAGGGGGGTGGTTATAACGGTCATGGGACTTCCTGGTCACTGAAGCCAGCCACCTGGGGGGTGAGTTACACCTGGGGTAGAAATAGGTGTAACACACACATCAGCAGCAGACCCGTCAGGACCATAGTTCTGGCAAGACAGCTCTGGACAAGTTGGACTTTACTGGGCCTTGGGCTTGGAGCGGGAGCTCAGCCAGGGTACCTAACTGCGGAGGGGGACACCCTAGAAATAGGACTCTCACTTCTCTCTCCAAACACTGGTGGTGACCCCTTACCGGATCTGGCATTGACTGGAGCCCATCACAGCAGTGACCAGTGTGACCGGGCTGGCAGCTGAAGTTGTGAGTAAACTACACCCTAAACCTGCAGAGACTGTGTTGGCTCGTCCTTACCGGTGCTGCCACCCAGCGTTTAGGTGACAACGGCCATTACAACTCTCATCATCCACCCGTGGCCCGCTCCGCCTGTGGGGAGCGATATCATCTCGGCTGCCATAACACCTGCCCTGGCGAGGAACCTGGCAATTATGGTGTAGCACCCTGGGGTCGAGAGGGTTAATCCGACTCGTCGCCGGGCCGGGGATGCAGATTCTCTGCGCCGTCACGGAGTGGCATGGCCCGGTTTTGTGACCCCGAGGCGTACAGGGATGGAAAGGTGAGGGTGAAGGGAAGGATGGAGGTGATGGAGCATGGAATGACGGTAAGGAAATTCTCTTATTGTGACGCCACCTGTGGTACGCAGCCAAGTAACAGCCGCCGCTGCTGTTGCTGTCCTCTGGGGCAAATGTCACTGCAGCTAGAGTGGTCTTGCTTCCCCCAGGTGAAGTTAAGCCCCAGGGATATGATGATGGTAGAATGGAGTAATACGTTGGGGGTGCAGGACTGATGGCAACGACAAGAACTGGATAACACAGGTTGGAGTCTCCTTTTTCCTTTTACTGGTACGCGGTGTAGTCCAGGAGTTAGTGGCCTGGTCATCCTGGAAGAAACAGGGGGATTTCTCTCTGCCTGATAGTTGTAAGCCTCCTTCTGTGCACAGGTGTAGGTCGCTGTGGCCTGAAGCTGCACAGCGTCCCTCTTTCTATGTGTGTTTGTAGCTTCTGTCTGATGGGTAGTGCGAGCCGGTACTGGGGCCCACTCTGTAGCAGCGATCCCGGGCTCTTTTTTGCCACTTCACCTCCGGATTTCAGATGGGCCAGAAGAGGTACAATCCTCTTTACTATGACGTAACTACTGGGTCACTAGCTCCCATTAGTCTGGGATGCCCGTATACCGCTCTATGCGCTCGGTCCTGAAGAGCTGGGCAGCAGCTCTCAGATAGCAACTGTTCTCTTTGCTTTGTACTACTGTTCTGAGGTCTGGCTTCCTGTTACTCCCTAATCCCTCCTCCAAGTCAGTATTTCCAGAGAGGCTCCCTTCAACACACGATATGAGCTCCCCCTCCTGGTCTGGAGAAGGAAGTGGTGTTGCATGTTAGTGTACCTGGCAGAGATTTCCCCACTGTTTCCAATCATGGCATTGCTCCCAGTGATGAGAACAATGCCACTCTGGCTCCCAGGACAACTGGGGTGCCACATTCCCCCTTGGTTGAATTCAGTACTCCTGGACTGAGAAACATTTTACAGAAATAAGGAAAACGTTACAATTGATATATGTCACATACAAAAGAAGTATTTACATTTGTACACTGTATACATTTAACCGATTCTAAACATCTGTTTCTAGATACTGAGACGGTTTTCGACCCAGGTTACACCGCTGCGACCTACGCAGGATGGACCGTAACCCCTCACTATTTGGTAATTCACCTGGCCTGACCCGGTTGCTTACAGTTGTGTTAAAAGTGTGAAAGGGACCCGGTGTTGACTGGTAGGGCAGGTGGACTCCCACTACTCACTAGCCTCACCGTGGGTATGGCAGATTCACCGTAGACAAGAGGCAGGTTCTCCGGTTCCTCTGCTGTGGTGACATCTGCTTCACAGGCTGGCAGGTCTTTATGCTGGACTGGAGACATTGCTGCTTCAACTGGGGGGGCTCTTCGGGCTGGTCTGTGGTCCCATTGCTGCTTCAAGGAGAACAGGTTGAAGAAAGGTTAGAGCCAGTACCACAATGGCGTGGTTCCACTGTGTCCAGGTTTTGGGAAATGCTCCAAGAACAGTCTGGATGGTCTCTTCTTCTGGTTCTTGAGACTGGGAAGCTTCTTGGGCCTTCTTTATTAGCCTTCAGCTGCTCAGGGCACACCTTGAAGTGGTCTCTTGAAATTGTCGTAGATGTCCTCCCTCCATCCTTGCTGATGAGGCACACCTTCGGTTTGTCAAACTTGGATGGCAAGACTGTGTACGGTTTGGCTTGCCAGTGGTCATCTAAAATATGTGTTCTTCATTTTCTCTTCAAAACTTGCTCCCCAGGTGTTATTGGAGCAGCGGGAGCTGCCTGATTGTAGTTTCATTCTTGTCTTTATCTGGCCTGGGACAGGCATCTCTCCACACATTCTTGGACATGATAGTATTGTTGTTGGCGCTCGGTGTCCCAATCTGTGTCGGGATGGATGGCGTCAGGTACCAGGATGCCCATATCCAAGTCTATTGGTAACTTTCCAGGTCTGGCCTGCATCAGGTACGCTGGGGTACAATTAGTAGACTGCATCGGGATGTGATTGTATATATCCACTAAGTCTGGCAACTTCTCAGGCCACAGGTTTCTTTCCTCCAAAGGCAAGATCTTTAATAAGTCAAGTATTATCTGGTTCATCTTTTCACAAAGTCCGTTACTTTGGGAGTGGTACAAGGTGGTTCTTATCTTCTTACACCCATACAACTGACAGAACGTCTGAAACACCTCGGTTTCGAAAGCTGAGCCCCGGTCGGTAAGTACTTGCTGCGGGTAGCCATGGGGCTGGCAGAAGTACTCCTGAAATGCCTTGGCTGCAGTCCTAGCTGTCTGATCTTTAACTGGGACTACCACCAGGAAGCGAGAGTAATGATCCACAATGGTAAGGGCGTACCCATAGCCAGACCGGCTTGGGGCTAACTTTACATGATTCAGGGCCATCAGTTTGAGCGGCTGCTTTGTAACAATTGACTGTAATGGGGCTCTTTGACTTTCACCATTTTTCCATCTTAAGTTACATGGACTGCATTCTCAACACCATTTTTCAATTGACTGTCTCATACTCATCCAATAGAAACTGGTACGGAGCAGGGCTTCCAGTTTCTTCCATCCGAAGTGATCTGCCCATTGTGATAAGCCTACAGGACCTTCGGGGCATCCCGTTGAGGAACTATGACCTGCCAGACCTCTCTATTGTTCCGGGGATCAATATGTTGTCGGCATAGTGTCTTCTTAAGGCCCAGTCACACTAAACAACATCGCTAGTAACATCGTTAGTAACATCGCTGCTAACGAACAACTTTTGTGACGTAACAGCGATGTTGCTAGTGATGTTGCTGTGTGTGACATCCAGCAACAACCCGGCCCCTGCTGTGAGGTCGTTGGTTGTTGCTGAATGTCCTGGGCCATTTTTTAGTTGTTGCTCTCCCACTGGGAAGCACACATCGCTGTGTGTGACAGCGACAGAGCAACAACTAAATGTGCAGGCAGCAGGAGCCGGCTTCTGCGGACTCTGGTAACCACAGTAAACATCGGGTAACCAAGAAGCCCTTACCTTGGTTACCCGATATTTACCTTCGTTACCAGCCTCCGCCGCTCTCAGCTGTCAGTGCCGGCTCCTGCTCTGTGCACATGTAGCTGCAGTACACATCGGGTAATTAACCCCATGTGTACTGTAGCTAGGAGAGCAGGGAGCCAGCGCTAAGCAGTGTGCGCGGCTCCCTGCTCTCTGCACATGTAGCTGCAGTACACATCGGGTAATTAACCCCATGTGTACTGTAGCTAGGAGAGCAGGGAGCCAGCGCTAAGCGGTATGCGCTAGTAACCAAGGTAAATATCGTGTTGGTTACCCGATATTTACCTTAGTTACCAAGCGCAGCATCGCTTCCACGCAGCGCTGCTGGCTGGGGGCTGGTCAATGGTTGCTGGTGAGCTCACCAGCAACTCGTGTAGCCACACTCCAGCGATCCCTGACAGGGCATAAGCATTTGCATTCTTCTTCCGCCCTACCTGGTATTTGATCGTGAAGTCGTAATTGGACAATCTGGCCATCCACCGCTGTTCTACAGCTCCCAGCCCTGCCGTCTGTAAATGGGTCAGCGGGTTGTTATCTGTGTAAATGGTGAATTTTACTGATGCGAGATAGTGTTTGAAACGTTCAGTGACTGCCCATACCACAGCTAAGAATTCCAACTTGAAGGAACTGTAATTTCCGAGGTTCCGCTCAGTGGGTCGAAGCTTCCGGCTGGCATAGGCTATCACCTTCTCGTGGCCCCCTTGCACCTGCGACAGCACAGCTCCCAGGCCCACATTACTGGCGTCCGTATAAAGGATGAAGGGTTGTCCGTAGTCCGAATAGGCGAGTATCTCTTCTCTGGTGAGCATCTCTTTTCCGGTGAGCATCTCTTCTCCGGTGAGCGCCCTCTTCAGCTGGACAAAGGACTCTTCCTGCTGTTCAGTCCACTCAAATGGAGGTCCCCATCGTTTGGCTTG
This sequence comes from Anomaloglossus baeobatrachus, assembly GCF_048569485.1. Taxonomy (NCBI): domain Eukaryota; kingdom Metazoa; phylum Chordata; class Amphibia; order Anura; family Aromobatidae; genus Anomaloglossus; species Anomaloglossus baeobatrachus. Next base: position 282,358,676 of record NC_134354.1, on the reverse strand, counting down.
GCCTACGAGGAGATCTTGCAGAGGCGATGCCATCTTGGTGAACTTGGTGATAAACCGCCGGTAGTAGCCCACCAGGTCGGGGAACTGCTGCACCTCCTTAATGGAGGTTGGTCTTGGCCAGTTCCTGATGGCAGTGACCTTCTCTGGATCGGGGGCCACCCCTTCAGCGCTCACCAGGTGTCCCAAGTGCTGGACTTTTGGCTTCAGTAAATGGCATTTAGATGGTTTCACCTTGAGGCCAAACCCGGACAGGGCTTCAAACATTTCCGCTAGGTGTTGTAGATGATCCTCATATGTTTTTGAATAAACAATCACATCATCCAGGTATAGCAGGACAGTTTCAAAATTCTTGTGTCTCAGGCAACACTCCATCAGCCTCTGGAACGTTCCCGGTGCATTACAAAGTCCAAACGGCATACAATTAAATTCGCAGAGACCCATAGTTGTGGTGAATGCAGTCTTCTCTTTGTCTTCTTCATCCACGGGAACCTGCCAGTACCCACTGGTGAGATCTAGGGTAGAAAAGTAGTTAGCAGATTTTAAGGCAGCCAGGGACTCCTTTATTCTAGGCAACGGATAAGCAGCCTTGTGTGTGACACGATTCACCTGTCTATAGTAAACACACATCCTCATCGTGCCATCCTTCTTTTTGACTAGAACCAGTGGAGCAGCCCAGGGACTACAGCTATCGCTGATAACCCCAGCCTCCTTAATTTCCCGCAGCATTTTCTTTGCCCGCTGATAGAAAGACTCTCTTGTACTAACCAGTGGACCACCCCTTGTATTTCATGGGGCTGAGTGGAATCTGTACCAATGTGCAGTTGCTGGCAACAATCCTCCAGTGGGCCTTTCTCACTCCCCCCCTCCAGGTCGGACGGGACCAAGGGATCTGCGGCTTCAATAGCGTCATTGTCAACAGTGAGTATTTTGGCAACAGTGGCAAACTGGGGCAATTTAACCTCCTGCTCCCCGCAATTTAGAATTCGGCTGGGCACTTTACCCTGGTGAACTTCAACTATTCCCTAGGCTGTCAGGATGTTGGGCCTGTCCTCTGAATACAAGAATTCCATGATGGCCTGGTAATCTCTACCCCAGGGGCCTACTGCCACTCTACACCAAATCATCATTTCACTCCTAGGGGGAACTAAGATGGGGAAGGAGTCACTCACCCTGACGTTACTGATTTCCCCCCCGGTCTGCTCAACCTGTTGTTTTTGCATCAGGGCCCTGATCTCTTTTTGCCACACCTTCTGTTGCCCTGCCCGACGATAGCAGTTTCAGCCACCTGCTGCAACAAAACAATCACTTCAGAAAAACAATTTTCGATCACATTTGTGCTGGAGGCTACCATTGGAGTGCGCGTCCGGTGATCAACGTCCACCACTATCATCCCCTGCGCTTTTAACTCTACCCGCCCCACCTTGATGGTTACCTCCTTGTACCCAAGTCCATATCCAGGCCGCGGATCAAGTCAGCATTGGCCCAGTACCTGTTGTAAAGAATATGTGGTATTGTGGTCACCTGAGACCCGGTATCCAGAAGAGCATTCATGGGAATGCCATCCAGCACGATCTATAGGACCAGCTGTCCTCCCACATACTTGTCCTGCCAGTTAGAGGAGTCAGTTCTTTTTTGTCCCGGGGCCTGGCTCCTGGTTCCAGAGGATCTGGAGGACAGTCCCGAGCATAGTGCCCTGCTTTGTTACAGCGGTGGCAAATCGGCCGCCCAGCAAAGTCACAGCGATCACTGGTCCGTCTTCGACCAAGTGGTTTCCCCTTCGCTGCCTGGGAGCATTATCCGAGCAGATATGCATCCCGGTGTTCACAGGCTGCGCGGTCATCTGCAGCATTTCTACAGCTTTGGTTAGGGTGGCAATATTTTTAGTTAGTTCGTGGACCTGGAGTCTCAGGTCTACAGAGGGACCGCTTCCCAGGCTCTGCAAGGGTCCAGGTGGGGGATGCCACCTCCAGGTATATGATGGCAGGTAGTCGGGAAGGAATTGTAACACCCGAAGCCATGTCTTACAGCACCTGAAGGGCCCGGTCCTTGAATTGGGCAAAATCCAGGTATGGGGTCTGTAGGGCCAGGATGCGCAGTTTGGTCCGGTGATCGGGAGACAAGAGCCCCCCGATAAACTACTCAGTCAGCTGCCGATGTCCTTCACTCACACCTCTAGGGTCCGCTTGCATCACAGCCCTCAGTGCCTCTTGGAAGTTCAAAGCGTAGTCCCGTACACTGTCCTGCACCCCTTGCTTCCATCCGAAGAATTGTACTTTTAGCTCTGCGGTCATGCGGGTTTCAAAGGCTTTTTTCAGCCGCGCCATAACTTGCTCTACAGTCCCTTCATCCATGTCCGGCCAAGACATAGCCTCCCGCTGGGCTTCACAGGTTATCTGACCAATCAGGTCAACTCTAACCTCTAACTCTCATCAAGGGGTTACACATTAAACAAATCACACAGTCTCTCACGGAAGTCACTCAAGTCATGCGACTTCCCGGAATACTGCGTCAGCCATGTCAATCCCGGTATATAAGGCATGAAAAGCGGCATCACCGTTCCTGTGGTGGTTATGGCAGCCGAGTTCCCGTCTAGATTAGACATCTTCCCTCCCTCTTGGTGAACTTCAGCCAGGTTCATCACTCGTTCAGGGAAGTGGGGGTTAACTTGTAATGGCTTTTACAGCGGACTTTCTCTTCACGCCTTTTTCTTCCTGCACTGCGCAGTAATTGCGTGCGGAACTGTAAAATAAAAAGTAGATTTCACACAGTTTGTAATGGCACACAGTACCCGCAGTCGTGGGCATGAATATGCTGTTTGTGACACCAAATGTAGCACCCTGGGGTCGAGGGGGTTAATCCGACTTGTCGCCGGGCGGGGGATGCAGATCCTCTGTGCCGTCACGGAGTGGCCTGGCCCAGTTTCATGACCCCGAAGCGTAGAGGGATGGGAAGGTGAGGATGATGAGAAGGATGGAGGTGATGGAGGATGGGGTGACGGTGAGGAAAGTCTCTTATCGTGATGCCACCTGCGGTACGCGGCCAAGTAACAGCTGCTGCTGCTGTCACTGTCCTCTGGGGCAAATGTCACTGCAGCTAGGGTGGTCTTTCTTCCCGCAAGTGAAGCTAAGCCCCAGGGATATGATGATGGTAGAATGGAGTAATATGTTGGGGGTGCAGGACTGAGGGCGACTACAAGAACTGGACTTACCTTTTACTGGTACTCCGTGTAGTTCAGCCTGGAAGCAGCAGGGGGATTTCTCTCTGCCTGGTAGTTGCAAGCCTCCTTCTGTGCGCAGATGTAGGTCGCTATGACCTGAAGCTGCACAGCGTCCATCTCTCTATGTGTGTTTGTGTGTATGTAGCTTCCATCTGATGGTAGCACAAGCCGGTACTGGGGCCCACTCTGTAGCAGCGATCCCGGGCTCTTTCTTGCCACTTCACCTCCGGATTTCAGATGGGCCAGAAGAGGTAGAATCCTCTGCCCTCCGGCGTTACTACTGGGCCGTTAGCACCGAGTCGTCACAGTAGTCTGGGATGCTGGTATCCCGCTCTATGCGCTCAGGCCTGGAGAGCTGGGCAGCAGCTCTCAGACAGCAACCGTTCTCTTTGCTTTGCACTACTGTTCTGAGGTCTGGCTTCCTGTTACTCCCTAATCCCTCCTCCATGTCAGTATGTCCAGAGAGGCTCCCTTCAAGCCAGGTTATGAGTTCCCCCTACTGGTCTGGAGAAGGCAGTGATGTTGCATGTTAGTGTACCTGGCAGAGATTTTCCCACTGTTTCCAAGCATGGCATTGCTCCCAGTGATGAGAACAACGCCATTTGTGGCTCCCAGGACCATTGGGGTGCCACAGCGGCTATTCACAACAAACTTTTCCTAATACCCCGCTTCCCCCACCATTTACTTTATGCCTCAGGGCAACGGAACCGGGCAAGGCCACCCCGTGACAACGCCTGACCCGACCCGAAACGGCCCAGCAACGAGTAGGTTAACCACATGCCCCATGGGGCGCTACACTACTGTTGTCAATCTATCTACTAAATGTGGATATACACAGAATAAAAATATAAACACAACAGTTGTTTTTGCTCCCATTTTTCATGGGCTGAAATTAAAGATCTAAGACTTTTTCTATGTACACAAAAGGCCTTTTTTTTTCTCTTAAATATTGTTCACAAATTTGTCTAAATCTGTGTTAGTGAGCGCTTCTCCTTTGGTCGAGAAAATTCACCCACCTCACAGGTGTGGAATATCAAGATGCTGATTAGACAGGGTAATCATTGCACAGAAGTCCCTTGGGCTGGCCACAATAAAAGTCCACTCTAAAATGTGCAGGTTTATCATAAAGCACAATGCCACAGATATCACAAGTTTTGAGGGAATGTGCAATTGGCATTCTGACTGTAGGAATGTCCACTAGAGCTGTGGCATGTGAATTGAATGTTAATTTTTCTACCATAAATCTTCTCCAAAGGCGTGTAAACAAATTTGGCAATACATCCAACTGGCCTCACAACCACAGACTACATGTAAACACACCAGTCCAGGACCTCAACATCCAGCATCTTCATCTCCATCATCTGAGATGAGCCACCCAGATAACTGCTGCAACAATTGGTTTGTATAACCAAAGAATTTCTGAACAAACTGCCAGACACCGTCTCAGGGAGGCTCATCTGCATGCTCGTCTTCCTCATCGGGGTCTCTACCTGACTGATGTTAACTGTCATAGCTGACTTGAGTGGGCAAATGCTCACATTCTATGGTATCTGGCACATTGGAGAGGTGTTCTCTTCATTGACTATCTCGGCAAAGGAAAAGTGCTCAGTAACACGGATTTGGACAAATGTGTGAACAATATTTGAGAGAAAAAGGCCGTTTGTGTATATAGAAAAAGTCTTAGATCTTTGAGTTCATCTCATTAAAAATGGGAGCAAAAATAAAAGTGTTGTGTTTATATTTTTGATCAGTATTAAGCCTGCTTTACACGTTGCAATTTCGCATACGATATCGTATGCGATTGGCAACGCCCCCATCGTATGTGTGGCCCGTTCAATTTGTTGAACGTGCCGCACAAACGATTAACCCCTTGTCACACATACTTACCCGTCCATACGACCTCGCTGTGGGCGGCGAACGTCCACTTCCTGGAGTGGGAGAGACGTTCGGCGTCACAGCGACGTCACGCGGCAGCCTGCCAATAGAAGCGGAGGGGCGTAGATGAGCGGGACGTAAAAATCCCGCCCACCTCTTTCCTTCCACATTGCCGGCTGGAGCCGCGGGAGGCAGATAAGATCTGTTCAATGTTCCCGGGGTGTCACACACTGCGATGTGTGCTGCCTCAGGAACATTGAACAACCCGACGTGCAATTCGTCAGGATTCAACGACGTGTATGCGATGAACGTTTTAACGTTCAATCGCAATCGCACATACCTGTCACACACTACAATGTACCTTACGATGCCGGATGTGCATCACTTACGACGTGACCCCGCCGACACATTGTAAGATATATTGTAGTGTGTAAAGCGGGCTTAAGTCTGTTGGTATTTGATGTGTTAAGGCCACTTTACACACAGCGACATCGCTAGCGATGTCGCTGGTGAAAACACCCGCCCCCGTCGGTTGTGCGTCAGGGGCAAATCGCTGCCCGTGGCGCATAACATCGTTAGTCCCCGTCACACATACCTGCCTAGCAACGTCGCTGTGGCCGGCGAACCACCTTCTTTCTAAGGGGGAGGTTCGTTCGGCGTCACAGCGGTGTCACCAAGCGGCCGGCCAATAGAAGCAGAGGGGCGGAGATGAGCAGCCGGAACATCCCGCCCACCTCCTTCCTTCCTTATTGCCGGCGGCCGCAGGTGCGATGTTGTTCCTCGTTCCTGTGGTGTCACACATAGCGATGTGTGCTACCGCAGGAACGACGAACAACCTGCGTCCTGCAACAGCAACGATATTTGAGATTAGACCGACGTGTCAACGATCAATGATATGGTGAGTAATTTTTATAGTTAGCGGTCGTTTGTGCGTTTCACACGCAACGACGTCGCTAACGAGGCCGGATGTGAGTCACGAATTCCGTGACCCCAACGACATCTCGTTAGCGATGTGGTTGCGTGTAAAGCCCCCTTTATACAACTATTAACATGCAAATAGTTTGTTGCTGCTGGTTTTATCCTAAAGTCATTATTGTACTTCATTCATTAAACAGGAGCTGAAGAATTCCAAAAAGTGTGGATGCGGTAGAAGCTGGGCAAAATACGCGTCGGCGTAGAGGGACTGTCTGCATGGGACCCATATTACTGTTGTGTATAGGTATGTACACCTATTAAAATTATATTATGGACATAGATAAAGTAGCAGGTATTCCGGCAATATACTGTATGTTATCTAGCAAAGTGTGCCATCTAGTGGATATGTTATAGGTACAATTTCAACTCTTGCAGGTGTGTAATACACCACTAATACATCTTGTATTGCTCTATTTGGTCATCCATTTTCTGTAATAATATAACTAATGTACATCAAATGAATTTTGAATAATTTATTATGTATTCATGTCAGATATACAGTCATCTATGAATTCATACAATCAATATTCATTAGTGGTTTAAATTATATATTTAGTTTTCTATACATATCTAAACTTAATAAATGTTAATATATTTAGCATGAATTGCTTCTTTACCCACGATTCTCTTTAACTAACCAAGGGTGTTTGGTGTAATATATTGATCAAAGTTTCATGTACACTATTATAAATGTTCAGAGTGAAAGACGGGTTTTTTTACCGCGCTATAAACCACAAAGGGTGTTATAAAAATAAAAATTCTTTTATTGAAACATTCCTACGCGTTTCAGAGGCATGCACGCCTCCTTCTTCAGGGAAAATATCATCCCTGATATTTTCCCTGAAGGAGGCGTGCATGCCTCTGAAACGCGTAGGAATGTTTCAATAAAAGAATTTTTATTTTTATAACACCCTTTGTGGTTTATAGCGCGGTAAAAAAACCCGTCTTTCACTCTGAACATTTATAGCTCTCTCTCCAACGGGGCCGCTGCTTCAACCACTCCAGCACTCACATATGTCTGCATAGGGGTTGTGACTGGCACAACCTGATCAGGTGAGTGTATTCATTCCCCCCTTTTTTCCTTAACCCATATACCGGGTAAGACCCTATTTCTTGCGCCTTTTCCCTCCTCAGAATTTCTCTTCATGTACACTATTATGTTAAGGGATTTTTTTTCCTCTTATTATAACCCTGTAACTTAAGCGGGCTCTCCTCCCGCTACAGTAATGACAAACTTGTGCATGTCAAATGGGGTAAAGGCGCCATGTGGGCTCAGGAAGAGGGCGCACTTGCATTTGACAGCACGGAATTCACTGGATTTCTTTTTGGGGGAGCTAAAGTGCTTGTCATGATTTACTCCTGGCTCAGCTGCAGCTGAGCCTTTTTTTTAGTTTCACTTCTGATACAGGTCACGTTAGGGGTTAATCCTTCCTGCCTCGTTCTGGACGTCAGGCTACTTTATCCCCGAGGGTAGCAGTTAGAAGCGCCCCCACCCTGCTGTTTGAACAGAGGCGCTGTGTGTTTTTCTATTGGTGTAAAAATCAATTAAAAAAATTGGTGAAGGATCCCCCATATATTATGATACCCAGCACATATAAAGCATACGGCATGACGCTTTTTTAACATTATTTAAATAATTTTTAAAAAGCTGCATGCTGTGTCCTATGCTTTATATGTGCTAGGTATCAATTTATTTATTTACTAGAGGGTGGCCCGATTCTAACGCATCGGGTATTCTAGAATTTACGTATTGTGTAGTAAATGTATGATTTTTGTTATATATATAGATGTTGTTGTGTGTAGTTGCCAAGTGTTTGTGTAGGGTGCTGTAAATGTTCTGGGTGTTGTCTGGGTGGGGGGGTGTGAGAGCGGTGTTGTTTGTGTGTTGCGTTGTGTGTTGCATTGTTTGTGGAGCGGTGTGTGTCTGTAGCGTTGTGTGTGTGTGGTGCTGTGTGTGTTGCGCGGTTTGTGTGGGTGTGTGTGGGGTGCGTGTGTGTGTTTTGGGGGAGGTATATTTTGTGCAATGTGTGTTGCGCGGTATGTGCATATATTTGTGTGTGCCGCGGTGTTTGTGTGTTGTGTGTGTGCAGCATTGTCTGTGTGTGTGTGGGTGTCTGTGTAGGGCGGTGTTTGTGGTTCCCAGTGTGTGTGTGGTGTGTTGTGCGGTGCGTGTGTGACGGTGTGTGTGTGTTTTGGGGGGAGGTGTGTGTGGCGCCCTGGACAAGCCAGGTCGTCACAGGTACTGCATCAACACACCCCACACCCCGGTTAGGCACATCAGCCGCACATACAAATCCTTGTTGCCTCCCTCCAGGGGCTGATGTCCACACCAGTTGGGGTGGAGCCAGGCGGTTGGCCCCACCCACCGAGGAGTTCACAGTCCTGGAGGCGGGAAAAGAAGGGCAGATAGAGAGAGTTTGGAGGAGCAAGAGTGAGGAAGTGGCAGTAGAGGAGCAGTCTGACCGTGTCCGGGTACGTGACGGGCACCTAAGAGCAAGGTTGGCAGACGGTGGTGACCGTCTGCAGGAGAGGCCAATTGACGCACAATCGTAAGGACCGGGGACGGGCGGTGGCCCGCCGGTACTGGACCGGGGAGCAAATAGAAGCCAGCACCATTCGGCAGGGCCTACAGACCCCGACCAGGCTTGGAGTCGCCGTAAAACCGGTCAAATCCATCAGCGACGGGAACCTCCGGGGTTTCCCAGCAGCAAAGACCCGACTGAAGGCAACCGCTCAACCGTGAAGGGAAATACAGCTACCGCCACAGCTAGAGTTCCCAGGGCCAGAGCCTGCGGGCAAAAGGGGCTCCTCTGGCAAATACACCGCTGGGGAGCGGGTCACCGGTGGGAAGCCATTGGGGCCGAAAACACAACAAAGGTGCAGGGAGAGACAGTCACCGCCAACCTACCGGGAGTGACCATCGCAGCCGTCTGTGGGACCCGTCCATCCAGCCGTTTGTTTCACCAGAGCCTCCGTGTACGTTACTGGCTGAGTGAGTACCACCGTGCCGTCTGGCACTGTGCTGCCCCCCCCCGCGACCCTGCACCTCGCCAAGCCCCGCCATCCACCTCCCAGTTGCCATCACCGGGCCCTGGGACCACCAAAACCCCCTACCCACGGAGGGGAGAGAAACATCTCAGTTGCCCCCAGTCATCGCTCCCGGGATCCCCGTCCAGAGCAGCGGTGGTGCCCCATTATCACCACAAACCGTGGGTGGCGTCACGGACTACATCCCCAAACCAAACCAAACCATCCCTTTCACTCACGGGCGAGGAGCGTTGCTCGAGTCCCCGGATCCGGCCCACCGCTCGAGCCACCGAGCAGCAGCAGCAGCGCCAGACCAGAGCGTGGTGAGCGCAGCGTCCCCTCCCCGCCCGCGACATGTGCACGCCCCATCGTGGTCCACCCCCCATGCTGCACCTCCCATGCTGCGCACCCCCCATCGTGTTTCATCCCCCCATTCTGGGTACCCCCCATCGTGGTCCACCCCCATGCTGCACCCCCCATCATGCTCCATCCCCCATCCAGCACCCCCATCGTGCTCCATCCCCCATGCTGCACTCCCCATCGTGCTCCATCCCCCATGCTGCGCACCCCCCATCGTGCTCCATCCCCCATGCTGCGCACCCCCATCGTGTTTCATCCCCCCATTCTGGGCACCCCCCATCGTGCTCCATCCCCCATGCTGCACCCCCCATCGTACTCCATCCCCCATGCTGCGCACCCCCCATCGTGCTCCATCCCCTATGCTGCACCCCCCCATCGTGCTCCATCCCCCATGCTGCGCACCCCCCATCGTGTTTCATCCCCCATGCTGCGCCCCCCAATCATGCTCCATCCCCCATGCTGCGCACCCCCCATCGTGTTTCATCCCCCCATTCTGGGCACCCCCATCGTGCTCCATCCCCCATGCTGCACCCCCCATCATTCTCCATCCCCCATGCTGCACCCCCCAATCGTGCTCCATCCCCCATGCTGCACCCCCCATCATGCTCCATCCCCCATGCTGCAGTCCCCATCGTGCTCCATCCCCCATGCTGCGCACCCCCCATCATGTTTCATCCCCCCATTCTGGGCACCCCCTATCATGCTCCATCCCCCATGCTGCACCCCCCATCGTGCTCAATCCCCCATGCTGCGCACGCCCCATCGTGTTTCATCCCCCCATTCTGGGCACCCCCTATCGTGGTCCACCCCCCATGCTGCACCCCCTATCGTGCTCCATCCCCCATGCTGCACCCCCTATCGTGCTCCATCCGCCATGCTGCACCCCCTATTGTGCTCCATCCCCCATGCTGCACCCCTTATCGTGCTCCATCCCCCATGCTGCACCCCTTATCGTGCTCCATCCCCCATGCTGCACCCCCCATCGTGCTCCATCCCCCATGCTGCACCCCCATCGTGCTCCATCCCCCATGCTGCACTCCCCATCGTGCTCCATCCCCCATGCTGCGCACCCCCCATCGTGCTCCATCCCCCATGCTGTGCACCCCCCATCGTGCTCCATCCCCTATGCTGCACCCACCCATCGTGCTCCATCCCCCATGCTGCGCACCCCCCATCGTGCTCCATCCCCCATGCTGCGCACCCTCCATCGTGTTTCATCCCCCCATTCTGGGCACTCCCCATCGTGGTCCACCGCCCATTCTGCACCCCCCATCGTGCACCATCCCCCATGCTGCACTCCCCATCGTGCTCCATCCCCCATGCTGCGAACCCCTCAGAGAGGAGTATAATAGGAGGATTATAATAGGAGAAGTATAATGGGAGGAGTAGTCCTGGGGAAAGAGGGTTATAATTGGAGAAGTTGTCCTGGGGGGGAGGTGTACAGGTGCCCAACGTGTGCGGGGGGCGTGTCCGATCGGGCATAGTGTGAGGGGGGGCATGGCTGAGCGGGCATAGTGTGAGGGGGCATGGCCTAGCGGGCATAGTGTGAGGGGGGCGTGGCCGAGCGCGCATAGTGTGAGGGAGGCGTGGCCTAGCGGGCATAGTGTGAGGGGGCGTGGCCTAGCGGGCATAGTGAGGGGCCGTGGCCTAGCGGGCATAGTGTGAGGGGGTGTGGGCGTGGCCTAGTGGGCATCGCGTGTGGGGGCGTGGCCTAGTGGGCATCGCGTGTGGGGGCGTGGCCTAGCGGGCATGGCGTGCGAGGGCGTGGCCTAGCGGGCATCGTGTGCGGGGGGCGTGTCCTAACGGGCATCGTGTGCGGGGGCGGGCCTAGCGGGTATTGCATGCGGGGGGATTGGCCTAGCAGGCATCGCATGCGGGGGGGGGCCAGGCAGAGCCGAGCGGCCAATCCGTGTGGAGGGGCGGGGCCAGGCTGAGCGATCGGACCTCAGCTGCGGGGGGCGGGCCGGCAGTCAAGAGGGGTGGGCAGGAGCTGAGGAGGGGCGGGCTGGCGCTGCGGAGGTGAGGGATTTATTTCCTTCTCTCCTCCGGAGCCGGCTATTGCCATTCTCGCTCTGCACTCGCAGTACACCGGTGTACAGCGAGTGCAGTGCGATTTTTCTCTCGCCCCATAGACTTGAATGGGTGCGAGAGAAAAAAGGAATTACAGTCGCAGCATGCTGCGATTGTTTTCTCGTTCCGATTAGGGCTAAGAAAATAATCGCTCATGTGCACTGACACATAGGCTAATATTGGTACAAGTGGACTGCAATGTTTTATCCCATTCCACTCACACCGATTTTCATGGCGTGTGTTTTAGGCCTTACTCCTCATGTACACATACAGTGCCTACAAGTAGTATTCAACCCCCTGCAGATTTAGCAGGTTTACACATTCGGAATTAACTTGGAATTGTGACATTTGGACTGTAGATCAGCCTGGAAGTGTGAAATGCACTGCAGCAAAAAAGAATGTTATTTCTTTTTTTATTTTTTTTTTTGAAATTGTGAAAAGTTTATTCAGAGGGTCATTTATTATTCAACCCCTCAAACCACCAGAATTCTGTTTGGTTCCCCTAAAGTATTAAGAAGTATTTCAGGCACAAAGAACAATGAGCTTCACATGTTTGGATTAATTATCTCTTTTTCCAGCCTTTTCTGACTAATTAAGACCCTCCCCAAACTTGTGAACAGCACTCATACATGGTCAACATGGGAAAGACAAAGGAGCATTCTAAGGCCATCAGAGACAAGATCGTGGAGGGTCACAAGGCTGGCAAGGGGTACAAAACCCTTTCCAAGGAGTTGGGCCTACCTGTCTCCACTGTTGGGAGCATCATCCGGAAGTGGAAGGCTTATGGAACTACTGTTAGCCTTCCACGGCCTGGACAGCCTTTAAAAGTTTCCACCCGTGCCGAGGCCAGGCTTGTCCGAAGAGTCAAGGCTAACCCAAGGACAACAAGGAAGGAGCTCCGGGAAGATCTCATGGCAGTGGGGACATTGGTTTCAGTCAATACCATAAGTAACGTACTCCACCGCAATGGTCTCCGTTCCAGACGAGCCCGTAAGGTACCTTTACCTTCAAAGCGTCATGTCAAGGCTCGTCTACAGTTTGCTCATGATCACTTGGAGGACTCTGAGACAGACTGGTTCAAGGTTCTCTGGTCTGATGAGACCAAGATCGAGATCTTTGGTGCCAACCACACACGTGACGTTTGGAGACTGGATGGCACTGCATACGACCCCAAGAATACCATCCCTACAGTCAAGCATGGTGGTGGCAGCATCATGCTGTGGGGCTGTTTCTCAGCCAAGGGGCCTGGCCATCTGGTCCGCATCCATGGGAAGATGGATAGCACGGCCTACCTGGAGATTTTGGCCAAGAACCTCCGCTCCTCCATCAAGGATCTTAAGATGGGTTGTCATTTCATCTTCCAACAAGACAACGACCCAAAGCACACAGCCAAGAAAACCAAGGCCTGGTTCAAGAGGGAAAAAATCAAGGTGTTGCAGTGGCCTAGTCAGTCTCCTGACCTTAACCCAATTGAAAACTTGTGGAAGGAGCTCAAGATTAAAGTCCACATGAGACACCCAAAGAACCTAGATAACTTGGAGAAGATCTGCATGGAGGAGTGGGCCAAGATAACTCCAGAGACCTGTGCCGGCCTGATCAGGTCTTATAAAAGACGATTATTAGCTGTTATTGCAAACAAGGGTTATTTCACAAAATATTAAACCTAGGGGTTGAATAATAATTGACCCACACTTTTATGTTGAAAATTTATTAAAATTTAACTGAGCAACATAACTTGTTGGTTTGTAAGATTTATGCATCTGTTAATAAATCCTGCTCTTGTTTGAAGTTTGCAGGCTCTAACTTATTTGCATCTTATCAAACCTGCTAAATCTGCAGGGGGTTGAATACTACTTGTAGGCACTGTATGTGATAGTCTATTCTGATCAATGGCCTGAAATAACTGTTAGGACTCATGCGGACATAACTGCAGAATATTCTGCAGCGATTTGACAGCACATGTGTGTGTCAAATCGCTGCAGAAACACTGCATAATGGATGCAGTTTTTCTGTGCAAAAAAAGCTGATTTCATGCAGTATGGCTGCTGCCCCCACCATAGACAGAGTGGGAGCTGCATCCAAAGCGCACGGAATAATTGACATGCTCATTTTATAAACGCACAGATTTGGGTCAAAATTTTAGCACCCAAATCGCTGCGTTCATAAAAGCAACGTGCGCACGTATCATGCACAATCTACATAGATTGTGCATTGGACGCAGGACGCATGCATTTACGTTGCTGTGCTAGACGCAGTGTAAATGTATATAAGTACGCAACGTGCGCATGAACCCTTATGCAGGCTTCACACGAGACGATATATCGTGCGATCGTACCCGCCTCCGTCGTTCGTGCGTCACGGGCAATTAGTTGCCCGTGGCGCACAAAGTCGTTAAACCCCCGTCACACGCACTTACCTGCTGAGCGACGTCGCTGTGGGCGGCGAACATCCACTTCCTGAAGGGGGTGGGACGTTCGGCGTCACAGCGACGTCACACAGCGGGCGGCCAATAGAAGCGGAGGGGCGGAGATGAACGGGACGCAAACATCCCGCCCACCTCCTTCCTTCAGCATTGCCGGCGGGACGCATGTAAGCTGTGTTCATCGTTCCCGGGGTGTCACACGGAGTGATGTGTGCTACCTCGGGTACTATGAACAACCGCGCACAGAAGAATAAATGACTTTTTAAAAATGAATGACGTGTCAACGATACATGATTTGTAACCGATTTGCGAACGTTCAGAGTCGCTTGGAGGTGTCACACGCAACGACGTCGCAAACGATGCCGGATGTGCGTCACGAAAACCGTGACCCCGACGACATATCGCACGTTAGATCGTCTCGTGTGACGCCCGCATAACTCTTTCAGATTATAAAGTAATTTTGCATTATCAGTCCAAAGCCCAATGATAGCTTAATGAAATGGCCAAGTGTATTAGAATAACACTGCAAATAGTGAAATATGACAAAAGCAATATAATATTTATGATAATTCAGAAACCATGTCCCCAACTCCCCATATACAATTGGTCCAATAGTGAACAATCTTTTGTATTTTTTATTGATTTTATTTTATTAAATCTTCTCAAACATTTTAAATGTATAAACTAGGTGCATTTCTCCGATATAGATTGTATGGGGCAGGGTAATGCTTATGTAACAACTGTATATACTGTGATACAAAATTTGTTGTAGCGTTGCCCAGATCTGTGCGCTGTGCTGTGTTATGGGGGTGTATGAGGACTTGACTGCAGAAGCAGTGTCATGTTCTATTTCGGTTTGTGCTGTCACTCCTGAACCCTGCACTGTCCATTCTGGGAGCTGCGGAAGGCACAGCCAAAATAACCAGACTAAATTCATCTATGTCAGTGGAGAAGAGTAATGAGAAAGATGGAGAGCTGTTATCCAGATGTCTATATAACACAGCACCCTAGGAAAGTCTGCCAAGAACTTGTAATAGCAACTTTTACTTTCATCAGCTTTCCTTTTCTCATATGATATGACAAAATTGCAGTAATCTCCAGGATTGACAATACTGTGCTAATGTATCTACAGAGTGGCAAAAGGTTTATCCTCTTTCTTCTCTAGGGGACGATAGCCTAAGATGGCTAAAGCCTGCTTTACACCATACGATCCAGCATACGATATCGTATGCGATCGTACCCGCCCCCATCATATGTGCGGCACACTCAATTTGTTGAACGTGTTGCACAAACGAGTAACCCCCCGTCACACGTACTTACCCGTCCATACGACCTCAATGTGGGCGGCGAACATCCACTTCCTGGAGTGGGAGGGACGTTCAGCGTCACATCGACGTCACATGGCAGCCGGCCAATAGAAGCATAGGGACGAAGATGAGCGGGACGTAAACATCCCGCCCACCTCCTTCCTTCCGCATAGCCGGCGGGACTGCGATGTATGCTACTCCGGGTACGATGAACAACCTGACGTTCAATTTTTAGGAATTGAACGACGAGCATGCGATGAACGTTTTACCGTTCAATCGCAATCGCACGTAGCTGTTACATGCTACAATGTAACTTACGATGCCGATGTGCGTCACTTACGACGTGACCCCGCCGACACATCGTAAGATATATTGTAGCGTGTAAAGCGCCCTTAAGACTTAAAAATGTATTGTAAAGTTAACTTCCCTAAATTAGCATAAAATAAGCAAGTTCACAATTGATTTGCATGTTCTGTCTGCTGTCATTCTCCTGCAATGACAACTTTTATCTATCATAATGTACAGCTGGTTTCTATGGAGCTTAGCCACTAGTGCCTGCCGAGACCATGGCCAAGATGGCTCAGTAGAGTTTTTCTCCAGAAGAGAAGTTAACTCCTAACATATTAGTCAGCTTCTTACAAGTTGCTATTATAAATCTTGCAAAATGACCAGTTCACTTCTTTGGCATCTCCCTGAGTAGGACTCCTAATCACGGCTCTCAATGTCCAGAGGTCTTTGCTTTTAAAATGCTTATATCTCTATATGTAAATGTAGTGTTAATAGTGTAGACTCAGAACAAAGCATCCCATGCTTGTATCTTTGTCCCCCCTTGTATATAGTTCTCCAAATACAATAATAACTCACACATAGTCTTCCATATAGTATAAAGGGTCCCACTTAACCCTTCATATATTAGAATACACCCCAGTAGTCCTCCATGTATTATAATGCATTTCCCATAGTCCTCCATGTATAAAGTAGCCATCATAGCCCTCCAATTATTATAATGCAACTCCCATAGTCCTCTATGTATTATAATTAACCCCATAGTTCTCCATATATTATAATGCACTCCATAGTACTCCATATATTATAATGCACCCCATAGTCCTCCATATATATTATACTTCACCCCTAGTTCTCCATATATTATACTCCACCACATAATCCGCATTTAAACAAAATTTGACCGGTGCAAATGTATGGGCACCCCAACATAAAAGTGACATTAATATTTTGTACATCCTCCTTTTGCAAAAATAACAGCCTCTAGTCACTTCCTGTTGCTTTTAATGAGTTCCTGGATCCTGGTTGAAGGTATGTTTGACCATTCCTGTTTACAAAACAATTCCAGTTCAGTTAAGGCTGCTTCACACGGTACAACAGATTGTGCAATTTCACAATCGATCGTACCCGCCCCCGTCCTTTTTGCGTCACGGGCAAATCGCTGCCCGTGTCGCACAAAGTCGGTAAACCCCGTCACACGTACTTACCTCTCGTGCGACCACGCTGAGGGCGGCGAACGTCCACTTCCTGGAGTGGGAGGGACGTTCGGCGTCACAGCGACGTCACACGGCCGCCGGACAATGGAAGCGGAGGGACGGAGATGAGCGGGACGTAAATATCCCGCCCACCTCCTTCCTTCACATAGCCGGTGGCGGCCGCGTGACGCAGGTGAGCTGCTGTTCATCGTTCCCGGGGTGTCACACGGAGTGGCGTGTGCTACCCCGGAAACGATGAACAACTAAATTAAAACGATATTATGGAACCTAGCGTGCAGTACACGACTCACAATTTTTGAGCGATACTGCGTCGCTAGGAGGTGTCACACAGGCCGGCATCGCCAGCGATGCCGGATGTGCGTCACAAAAACCATGACCCCGACGATCTATCGCACAATAGATTGTCTGGTGTAAAGCAGCCTTTAAGTTTGATGGTCACCGAGCATGGACAGCATGCTTCAAATCATCCCACAGATGTTCAATGATATTCAGGTCTGGGGACTGGGGTGGCTATTCCAGAACATTGTAATTGTTCCTCTGCATGAATGCCTGAGTAGATTTGGAACGGTGTTTTGGATCATTGTCTTGCTGAAATATCCATCCCCTGCGTAACTTCAACTTCGTCACGGATTCTTGCACATTAGTGTCAAGAATCTGCTGATACTGAGTTGAATCCATGCGACCCTCAACTTTAACAAGATTCTGTCACGCTCCCCGGGTCCTCGGCTCCCCTCCCCGGGTCCTCAGCTCCGCTCCCCGGCTCACCTGCCACGCTCCCCTCGTCCCAGCCTCCGGTGCCCGTCCTCCATAGGTCCTCTGGTCGCCGATCCCGGCGTCCGACATCTTCCCAGGCCCTGGCCGGCTCTCCTGCGTCCTCCTCGCAGCCTCCTTCCCTGGCTTCTGGCACCCGGGCCGCGCGCATGCGCATTAGGGCACGCGCGCGGTCACTGACCCTTTCTTAAAGGGCCAGCGTCCAGTAACAGGAAATGAGGTTAGTCAGGTTCAGGGTATAAAGGGGGTTCTTGTCCAAGGGGGCGGGGCCTGATCTTCGTGTTCCCTGAGCTAGGAGTCAGGTCTCCTGGTGTTTATGTGCCTGTACTCACCTATCTCTCTTTGTAGAGCCGTACCTGCATCGCCATCCAGTCTGCCGTATCCCGAACCCCGCACGCTGTCCGTCTGCCATCCGACAGCACCTGCCATCTCGGATCCCTGCGGTGACCCGTCATCTTGCTCCAGAGGTTCCGGACTCCGCCTGATATCATCTCGGCCTCCGAACCTGAGCTACGTCACCAAGACTACCTTCTGTGACTCCGTGGTCCCAGGGACTCCTCCGCTGTCTTCACTTGCACGGACTATCCTGCTGCCCTTCAGTGCTTCAGCTGCCGGACTCCCTACCTCCATCTTAGAGTTCGGTCCAGTGGATCCACCTCCTGGGTCTGCCCGACCGCCCGGCCGTGACAGTAAGATCAGGCCATGGATCCCGCTGCTGCACTAATGGCCCTGCAAGAGGAACTCCAACGCCAGCGTGAAGTCCAGACCCGCATGCTGCAATTCATGACCTCCGTGGACACCCGCCTGTACACATTACAAGCATCAATGACGCCTGCGGCACCCAGGTCCCCCGCCAGGCAAGCCATGGCTCCCGTACCAGTGGCAGCCTCTTCAGATGCTTCCCGACTCCGTTTGGCGTCACCTCCTCGGTATGCTGGAGATCCCAAGACCTGCAGGGGCTTCATAAACCAATGTTCCCTTCACTTCACGCAGCTGCCACATCTGTTCGCCTCCGACCAAGCCAAGGTCGCCTTTATAATGTCCCACCTAGAGGGCGAGGCGCTGGCGTGGATGAACCCCTTGTGGGAGAAGGAGGACCCCATGACCAAGGATCTTCAACAGTTCCTACAGGCCTTCCGCAGTACCTTTGACGAGCCAGGACGCGCCTCTGCCTCTGCTTCATCACTCCTCCGCCTACGTCAAGGGACACTGACGGTGGGTCAATACGCCATCCGTTTCCGCACTTTGGCTTCAGAACTCGGGTGGAATAATGAGGCCCTAACAGCCGCCTTCTGGGAAGGACTCTCGAGTCGCATCAAGGATGAGTTGGCGGGTCGGGACGTGCCCTCCACCCTAGATGCACTGATCGCCCTAGCAACTCGTGTGGACATACGTTTTCAGGAGCGCTCCAAAGAGCTATCTCGGGAGAGACGCCCGGTACGGCATTCTCCTCCTCCGCAGAAGTCCTCCGTTCCTCAGTCATCAACAGCTGGGATTCCAGTCCACGAGCCCATGCAGATCGACCGAGTGCGGCAGTCTGAACGACGTCGAGCAGAGCGGCTCGCCCAGGGCCTCTGCTTTTACTGTGGTGAGGACACCCACCTGCTACGCTCCTGTCCAGAGAGGCCGGGAAACTCCAAAGCCTAGGGTTGGTAGGAGAGGCCACCCTAGGTGCTGGGACCCTCTCTGACCCAGTTACATGGACAGTGCAAGTGACCACGGGAGAGACGCGGTTCACGGCTGATGCCTACCTCGATTCCGGGGCAGCAGGCAATTTCATCCAGCAGGCCACGGTGGACAAGTACCGGGTGCCTGTCATGCCACTTGACAAACCCCTAGTGATTGCCTCGGTGGATGGGAGGCCTCTCTCTGATACCATCTCCTTGATCACCAGGCCTGTCGAACTACGCATCGGTGCTCTTCACACCGAGAACATCGCTCTCTACGTTCTCCCACACATGTCCCACCAGATCCTGTTGGGACTCCCATGGTTGCGGACACATGAACCATCGGTTAGCTGGGGTACTGGCGAAGTCACCCGTTGGGGCTCTTCGTGTCATGAGAGGTGCCTAAAGTCCATACCACCCCTCCGACGACCTCCGGTTCCTGAGACCCTAACGGGGCTGCCTTCGGCCTATTGGTCCTTTGCCGATGTCTTTGACAAAAAGGAATCCGAGGTACTGCCGCCACATCGTCCATACGATTGTGCCATTGACCTGCTTCCAGGGACAACCCCACCTAGAGGACGGATATATCCTTTATCTCCAGCCGAAACCAGGGCCATGTCAGATTACATCTCAGAGAGCCTAGCAAGAGGGTTCATTCGGAGATCCTCCTCTCCTGCTGGAGCAGGTTTCTTCTTTGTCAAGAAGAAAGAGGGAGACTTACGCCCATGCATAGACTACCGGGGTCTCAATCAAATCACCGTGAAAAACAAATACCCCCTGCCGCTCATTCCCGAATTATTTGACCGGCTTAGAGGAGCTCGTGTGTTCACCAAGCTGGATCTTCGGGGTGCTTACAATCTGGTACGCATCCGCTCTGGTGACGAATGGAAAACCGCGTTTAATACGCGCGATGGACATTATGAGTACTGCGTGATGCCCTTCGGTCTGTGTAACGCACCTGCCGTCTTCCAAGAACTGGTGAACGACGTGTTTCGGGACCTTCTCTACATCTGTGTGGTTGTTTATCTAGATGACATCCTTGTCTTCTCTCCGGACCTCCAAACCCACAGAGAAAACGTACAGCTGGTCTTACAAAGACTGAGAGAGAATCGCCTGTACGCAAAGTATGAGAAGTGTGTCTTTGAGCAGTCTTCCCTCCCCTTTCTGGGGTACATCATCTCTGATACTGGACTGCAGATGGACCCCAAGAAGGTCTCCGCCATCATCAACTGGCCTCCGCCTTCTGGACTGAAGGCAATCCAACGCTTCCTGGGATTCGCCAACTACTACCGCCAGTTTATCCCGCACTTCTCTGCCTTGACCGCTCCTCTCTCCGCTTTGACCAAAAAGGAGGCTAATCCTAAGGACTGGTCACCTGCGGCAGACGCCGCATTTTGTTCTTTGAAGCGAGCATTCGCCTCCGCCCCTGTACTCCACCGACCGGAGTTAAACCGCCAGTTCACCTTGGAGGTGGATGCCTCCTCCTCAGGAGCCGGAGCAGTGCTCATGCAAAAATCCTCCTCCGGGAAGATGGTGACCTGCGGTTTCTTCTCTAAGAGCTTCTCAGCACCCGAACGTAATTACACCATCGGTGACCGAGAACTACTGGCGGTCAAACTGGCTCTGGAGGAGTGGCGCTACCTCCTGGAAGGAGCAGTGTACCCCGTGATTATCTACACGGACCACAAAAACCTGGAATACCTGCGGTCCGCTCAGCGACTGAACCCACGGCAAGCCAGGTGGTCCTTATTCTTTGCCAGGTTTGACTTCCAGCTCCACTTCCGACCAGCGGACAAGAATGTACGCGCTGATGCCTTGTCTAGGTCTCTCATGCCCATGGAACAGGAGGAAGAGACTATCCAGCCTATCATCTCTCCTAGCAAGATTGTTCCGGTGGCTCCTGTCACTCTGGCCCAGATACCACCTGGGAAGACCTATGTCTCGGAGACCGACAGGCTAACGGTCTTACACTGGGGTCATACCTCAAAAACAGCCGGCCATGCAGGCCAGAAGAGAACATGGGGTGCGATTGTACGCCATTACTGGTGGCCATCTCTTCGCACGGACGTCGCCGCCTTTGTCTCTGCCTGCTCCTCTTGTGCCAGAAACAAGACGCCCAAACACCTCCCACATGGCCGCCTTCTGCCTCTGCCGATACCTTCGATTCCGTGGCAACACATAGCAATGGACTTTATTACGGACTTGCCATTGTCATCCGGGCACACAGTCATATGGGTCGTGGTGGACCGGTTCTCAAAAATGGCCCATTTCGTTCCTATGGCTGGACTGCCCTCTGCTCAGGAACTCGCGGACGCTTTTATACAACACATCTTCCGCTTGCATGGCTTTCCATTACACATCGTATCAGACAGAGGAACTCAGTTCACCTCCCGCTTCTGGAGGGCTCTCTGTAACCATCTGGGAGTGACTCTGGACTTTTCATCTGCATACCATCCTCAGTCTAATGGCCAAGTAGAGAGGGTCAATCAAATCTTGACCTCATTTCTACGTCACTATGTTAACGCCCATCACGACGACTGGTCCGCTCTTCTACCTTGGGCTGAATTCTCCCACAACCACCACATCAGTGAATCGTCCTCCAGCTCTCCCTTCCATGTTGTTTACGGACTTCAGCCTTCCATCCCATTGCCTGTATCCCCCTCTTCGGATGTCCCTGCTGCAGATACAGTAGCCCGTGACTTTGCCACCATTTGGGACTCTGTCAAGGTGTCTCTAGGACGTGCTTCCCTGCGGATGAAGAGACACGCAGACAAGAAACGCCTGGATCCTCCGTGTTTCTCTCCTGGAGACCTCGTCTGGCTTTCTTCCCAGTACGTCCGCCTGAAGATACCTTCATACAAGCTGGGTCCTCGCTACATTGGGCCGTTTAAAGTCCTCACCAGGATCAATGAGGTCTCCTACAAGCTGCAGCTCCCGGCCACGATGAGGATACCCAACTCGTTCCACGTCTCCCTGCTCAAGCCGGTGGTCCTTGGTCCCTTCTCCGCTGCTGCCAGTCCAGCTCCTCCACCTATTGCCGATGATGACATCTATGCGGTAAGGGATATCGTGGCCATGAAGACCGTACGAGGTCGGCAGTTCTTCCTGGTGGACTGGGCAGGGTATGGTCCTGAGGATAGGTCCTGGGAGCCCAGGGAGAACGTGGGCACTCCTCTGATCCGTGCCTTCATGTCCCGGTTGCGGGGAGGGGGGCGTGGGGGGGGGGGGTACTGTCACGCTCCCCGGGTCCTCGGCTCCCCTCCCCGGGTCCTCAGCTCCGCTCCCCGGCTCACCTGCCACGCTCCCCTCGTCCCAGCCTCCGGTGCCCGTCCTCCATAGGTCCTCTGGTCGCCGATCCCGGCGTCCGACATCTTCCCAGGCCCTGGCCGGCTCTCCTGCGTCCTCCTCGCAGCCTCCTTCCCTGGCTTCTGGCACCCGGGCCGCGCGCATGCGCATTAGGGCACGCGCGCGGTCACTGACCCTTTCTTAAAGGGCCAGCGTCCAGTAACAGGAAATGAGGTTAGTCAGGTTCAGGGTATAAAGGGGGTTCTTGTCCAAGGGGGCGGGGCCTGATCTTCGTGTTCCCTGAGCTAGGAGTCAGGTCTCCTGGTGTTTATGTGCCTGTACTCACCTATCTCTCTTTGTAGAGCCGTACCTGCATCGCCATCCAGTCTGCCGTATCCCGAACCCCGCACGCTGTCCGTCTGCCATCCGACAGCACCTGCCATCTCGGATCCCTGCGGTGACCCGTCATCTTGCTCCAGAGGTTCCGGACTCCGCCTGATATCATCTCGGCCTCCGAACCTGAGCTACGTCACCAAGACTACCTTCTGTGACTCCGTGGTCCCAGGGACTCCTCCGCTGTCTTCACTTGCACGGACTATCCTGCTGCCCTTCAGTGCTTCAGCTGCCGGACTCCCTACCTCCATCTTAGAGTTCGGTCCAGTGGATCCACCTCCTGGGTCTGCCCGACCGCCCGGCCGTGACAGATTCCCGGTGGCGGCATTGGCCACACAGCCCAAAAGCATGATGGAACCTCCACCAAATTTTACTGTGGGTAGCAAGTGCTTTTCTTGGAATGCCGTGTTTTTTGCCGCCATGCATAATGCCTTTTTGTATGACCAAACAACTCAATCTTTGTTTCATCATTCCACAGGACCTTCTTCCAAAATGTAACTGGCTTGTCCAAATGTGCTTTTGCATACATCAGGCGACTCGGTTTGTGGCGTGCTTGCAGAAACAGCTTCTTTCGCATCACTCTCCCATACAGCTTCTCCTTGTGCAATGTGCGCTGTATTGTTGACCGATGCACATTGAAACCATCTGCAGCAAGATGAAGCTGCAGGTCTTTGGAGGTGGTCTGTGGATTGTCCTTGACTGTTCTCACCATTCTTCTCTGCCTTTCTGATATTTATCTTGGCCTGCCACTTCTGGGCTTAACAAGAACTGTACCTGTGTTCTTCCATTTCCTCACTATGTTCCTCACAGTGGAAACTGACAGTTTAAATCTCTGAGACAACTTTTTGTATCCTTCCCCTGAACAACTATGTTAAATAATCTTTGTTTTCAGATCATTTCAGAGTTGTTTTGAGGAGCCATTGATGCCACTCTTCATAGGATATTCGAATAGGAGAACAAGTTGCAAGTGGCCACCTTAAATATTTTTTCTCATGATTGTATACACCTGCCTATGAAGTTCAAAGCTCAATGAGGTTACAAAACCAATTTAGTGCTTTAGTAAGTCAGTAAAAAGTAGTTAGGAGTGTTCAAATCAAGAAATTGATAAGGGTGGCCATACTTTTGCACCGGTCAAATTTTGTTTAAATATGGATTGCACATTTTCTGTTAGTACAATAAACCTCATTTCAATCCTGAAATATTACTCAGTCCATCAGTTATTAGATATATGAAACTGAAATAGCTATTGAAAAAACCCAAATTGTTATAAAGAAAAAAAGGTTAACATTAATAGGGGTGCCCAAACTTTTTCATATGACTGTACATGTGGTGCCCCTGACCTGGTCAGGCACCACCGAGTACTGCACCCATGCTGGGTGAGTGCAAACAGGTAATCCTGAAGGCTGGAATAGGGTGTGTACGCACAGACACATAGCGACCAGGTAAAGAAAAAAGGTTAACATTAATAGGGGTGCCCAAACTTTTTCATATGACTGTATATGTATTATAATGCAGCCCCATAGATCTTCATATTATATTATACAGCCCCATACTCCTCCATGTATTATGCACCCCTATAGTCCACATATGAGGTGTCCTTCATATGGTGTTATGCAGCCCCATATGTCTCCATGTATATTTCACCCCTATGCTTTATGTATAAGGTGTCCTTCATATTGTATTATGCAGCCCCAGAATCATCCATGTATAATGTACCCCCTATAGTCCATGTATAAGGTTTCCTTCATGTTGTATTATGCAGCCCCATAGACCTCCATGTATAATACAACCCTATAAGCCTCTGGCCACCGTGTACTCACTGATTATAAAAAAACAAGTCGTAACCTCTCCTCGTTCCTCCGCTGCTGCGGTCAGAATATCCTCCTGTCACGCACGCTCCAGTTTTAGTACAGCAGGCGCACAGGAGTAACGTCACCATACTCTGCTGCAATGAGACATTGAGCGCAGACACAGGGTGAGAATGAGGAAGGATGGAGCGGAGCGCTCCGCGCTTAATCATTGCTGTGTGCAATGATAGTCGGAGGCCCGCGGGTGAGGGAGGACCCGATGCCGAAGCTGGCAGCAGGGCCCCCTGACTCACTGGCCCCATAGCGGCCATGTGGTCTGCCACAGAACAAAGCTGCTCCTCTCTTCCAAAGAGGAGCTGGCTGCTTCTCAGCAGGGCAGGCGCCAGGCCCCTAACCCTGCCGGGTCTGGTTGCAATGGCAACCTCTTTGACCACGGTCATTACGCCCCTGTATCTACACTGGGGAAAAAAAGTATTTAGTCAGCCATCAATTGTGCAAGTTCTCCCACTTAAAAAGATGAGAGAGGTCTGTAATTGACATCATAGACCACAACTATGAGAGACAAAATGAGAAAACATATCTAGAAAATCACCTTGGCTGATTTGGAAAGATTTTTTTTGCAAATTATGGTGGAAAATAAGTATTTAGTCACCTAAAACATGCAGGATTTCTGACTCTCACAGACCTGCAACTTCTTCTTTAAGAGGCTCCTCTGTCCTCCACGTATTACCTGTAGTAATTGCACCTATTCAAACTTGTTATCAGTATAAAAGACACCTGTCCACAACTTCAAGCAGTCACATTCCAAACTCCACTATGGTGAAAACCAAAGAGGACACCAGAAACAAAATTGTAGCCCTGCACCAGGCTGGGAAGACTGAATCTGCAATAGGCAAGCAGCTTGGTGTGATGAAATCAACTGTGGGAGCAATAATAAGAAAATGGAAGACATACAAGACCACTGATAATCTCCCTCGATCTGGGGCTCCACGCAAGATCTTACACCGTGGGGTCAAAATAATCACAAGAATGGTGAGCAAAAATCCCAGAACCACACGGGGGGACCTAGTGAATGACCTTCATAGAGCTGGGACCACCATAACAAAGGCTACTATCAGAGACTCAGAGCCTGCAGTGCCAGACATGTTCCCCTGCTTAAGCCAGTACATGTCCGGGCACGTCTGAAGTTTGCTCGAGAACATTTGGATTATCTAGAAGAGTATTGGTAGAATGTCATATGGTCTATATGGTCTAATAAAACCAAAGTAGAACGGTTTGGTAGAAACACAACTCGCCGTGTTTGTTGGAGACAGAATACTGAGTTGCATCCAAAGAACACCATACCTACTGTGAAGCATGGGGGTGACAACATCATGCTTTGGGTCTGTTTCTCTGCAAAGAGACCAGGACGACTGATCCGTGTACATGAAAGAATGAATGGAGCCATCTATCGTGAGATTTTGAGTGCAAACCTCCTTCCATCAGCAAGGGCATTGAAGATGAAACGTGGCTGGGTCTTTCAGCATGATAATGATACCAAGCACACTGCCACGGCAACAAAGGAGTGGCTTCGTTCAAAGCATATGACGGTCCTATAGTGGCCTAGCCAGTCTCCAGATCTCAACCCCATAGAAAACCTTTGGAGCGAGTTGGAAGTCTGTGTTGCCCAGCGACAGGCCCAAAACATCACTGCTCTAGAGGAGATCTGCATGGAGAAATGGGCCAACATACCACCAACAGTGTGTGCCAACCTGGTGAAGACTTACAGAAAACGTTTGACATCTGTCATTGCCAACAAAGGATATATTACAAAATATTGAGATGAACTTTTGTTATTGACCAAATACTTATTTTCCACCATAATTTGCAAAAAAAAAAAAAAAATCTTGCTAAATCAGACAGGGTGATTTTCTGGATTTGTTTTCTCATTTTGTTTCTCATAGTTGTGGTCAACCTATGATGTCAATTACAGGCCTCTCTCATCTTTTTAAGTGGGAGAACTTGCACAATTGGTGACTGACTAAATACTTTTTTCCCCACTGTATCTAGCTATCTATCTGCCGCAAATGCTGTGGAAAAACAAGCGCAATGGGTCTTACCCAAAAATAATTGGAAATATCGTGTTGGTAATGTGCTCACCTTCACTCAAGTTACTCGCGGCCACAGCTGAAGTAGTAAAGGTAAAAACCAGCTGCTGCAAAATCAATAAGCCCAGAGGCTGAAGCAGTATGTAGGAAGAAAACCATGGATTATAACTATGCTGCTATAGATAAAAGAAAGGTCCAAAATGATGGATTGTAGATGAGGGTATTTTATTCACTGTATTTCAAAGTGATAACTCCACTTCATCAGGAAACAACCGATACATTTCCTGGTGAAGAAATCTGCAGCAGCGCAGTTATAATCTACGTTTTTTTCCTAGCGCCTACATATTGTCTAGCAAGCATTTATCATTTTTCTAGCTTTGCAAATCTTTTACACATAAATAAACCATTAATGTCAGTGTCATGCATTTTTTTCCCGGTACTGGTCACACACATCACAGAACCATGTCACCCGTACACATAGAGGACACATGGATGACACATGGATGGCCATACAGATGTCCAAAATGGACTGTGCAACAAGTGAGTTTTTTACATAGTTGTGTGAAGAAGGCCTTAAGGGAATCTTTCAGTAGGTTTTTGCAATGTAAGCTGAAGCCAGCATGCTGCAAGGATTAACACAGAAAATTTAGGGATGCCTGTTTTGTCAAGGTCCTATTGGTTCTTTACTTGCTATGTTTGTTTAAGCAATATTAAGCAATAGAACCCTTATCACTGCTATCATTGCTGGACTATAATGCCACAAGCACTGCAGTCTGGCACTTCTCCTCTGATTGACACCTCACTGTCTATGTAAAATCTCTATAGAGAGCTTTGGGGGGGGAGCTCTGCTACATGTCTAAATCTAAATGTTCTGATTGTGTCAGAACGGCAGCAACCAGTAATCTAAGTGATACAACTTTGGATTCAGGATCTCTTTACCTACATTATGCTGCTTTCAGATGAGGTAGCAAAAACCTGCTGACAAATTCCCTTTAAGTTTTTTTCATTCATTAAATTTGTGTATACAGTATATGAATGTAATGTAGTGTGAGTGAATTAATATACTCACCTACCGTTGCTCTCTCCGGTGTCCAGAGCCGTTCTGCTCCGCTTCTCAGTAATGTCACACCAGTGGTGACTAGCCGGCTTAGTCAATGCAACTCTAAGGGTATGTGCGCATGCGGCGTTCTGTCAAGTGCAGAAAAAAATGCACGCTCTGGCAGACTGGACAACTGTAAACACTGCATTTGACAAAAAAAAAATACATCCAAAACGCATGCATTTTGGATGCATTTTGAATGCATTTTGGATGCATTTTTGACAGTGCAGTCCTATTCAGCTCTGCTACATCCCCATAAAGCATGGCTGGCTGCCAGACAGAGCCGCACAGTCAGAATGAACTCGAATGAACTTCACCCAACTTCATTGTCATCACGTGGCTCTGTCTGTGTGCCACGGCCTGATTTGTGGTCACCGGTGAAGGACTCACCGGTGACCGCAAATCCCGAGTGACTGAAGTGAGGCGCGCGATCAGCGGTGCCGTCACTCAGGTTACCCACGGCCAGCTGTAATCCTCCACCCGAGACCGCAAATCACCTGAGTGAGGGCACCGCTGATCGTGCGGCTCACTTCAGTCACTCGGGTGACTTGCTGCCACAGTTCGAGGATCCAGCAGTGGCTGCGGGTAACCTGAGTGACATCACCGCTGATAGCGCGACTCATTTCAGTTGCTGCGTGGAGCTCACAGAGAGTGGTTGTGGTCTGTAACCGCTCGCTGTCAGCTTCCGATGTAGCAGAGCTGAAAGCGTCGTGGGACCTTGTGTGGATTATGTTGAAAGAGGGGTTTTTTTTGTCTTTTATTCCAAATAAAGGCTTTTTTGGGTGTATGTGTTTATTTTCTTTAACTTACAGCTTAATCATGGGGGGTGTCTCAGACGCCTGCCACGATTAACTTAGGACTTAGTGGCAGCTATGTGCTGCCATTAACTCTTTATTACCCCGTTTGCCACCACACCAAGGCAATTCGGGATGAGCCGGGTGGAGTCTCGGGACTGTCGCATCTAATGAATGCGGCAAATCCGGGCGGCTGCCGGCTGATATTTTTAGGCTGGGGGGCTCCCCATAATGTGGTTCTCCTCATCCTGAGAATACCAGCCTTCAGCCGTGTGGCTTTACCTTGGCTGGTATCAAAATTGGTGGGGACCACGTGTCATTTTTTTAAAATTATTTATTTTATTGCACGATATATGATATAGATCCGCCCACTGGCGGCTGTGATTTGTTGCAGTTGTCAGTAAGCATGGGGGCTCATCTGAATGCAACCAATCAATCCCCGGTGGGCGGGGGAAGCAGTGAATATGAGATGGAATAATGAGCGGCCGGCATTTTAAAAAGCTGAAGAAGCCGCCAAAGCTTTGTGACAGCTGTGCAGCACTGCACCGGTGATCGGTGAGTATGTTAATTCAGCTTTGCTACATGTCCGCTGACAGCAGACACAGACAGAGCCGCGCAATTAGAATGAACTCGGATGAACTTCACCCGACTTCATGGTCATCCCACGGCTCTGTCTCTGTGTGCTCTCATGAACTCCGCAGCAGTGACGTCAGAGCTTCACCCGAGTTCACGGTCATCGTGCGGCTCTCTGTGTCGCGGCCTGAGCCGCGCAATCAGCGGTGCCTTCACTCAAGTTACTCGCGGCCACAGCTGAAGTCATCCATCTTAGACAGTAACCTGAGTGACGTCACCGCTGACAATGTGACTCACTTCAGTTGCTGCGTGGAGCTCACAGTTAGCAGTCGTATTCTACGGCCAGTCCTGTCAGCTTCCGATGTAGCAGAGCTGAAAGCATTGTGGGATCTCGTGTGGATTACGTCGGATCTGGAGGGCTGTTTGGGGATTAATAAAGTGGTGAAAGAGGGTGTTTTTTTTTGTCTTTCATTTCAAATAAAGGATTTTTTGGTGTTTGTGTTTATTTACTTTCACTACAGTTTAGTGATGTGGGGTGTCTCATAGACACCTGCAATCACTAAGCTAGGACTTAGTAGCAGCTATGAGCTACCATTAACTCCTTATTACCCCGATTGCCATCACACCAAGGCAAATCGGGATTAGCCGGGTAGAGTCCCAGGACTGTCGCATTTAATGGATGTGGCATTTCCGAGCGGCTGCAGGCTAATAATTTTAGGCTGAGGGGCTCCCCATAACGTGGTGATACACATCCTGAGAATACCATCCCTCAGCTATGTGGCTTTACCTTGGCTGCTATTAAAATTGGGGAGGATCGCACGCCGTTTTTTTAAATGATTTATTTTACTGCACGATGTGATTTATTTTACTGACCGGTGGCTGTGATGGGTTGCAGTGTCGACAGCGGTCACTCAGCGTGTGGGCTCGTCTGACTGCAACCAATCATAGGCGCCGGTGGGCGGGGGAAGCAGTGAATATGAGATGGAATAATGAGCGTCCGGCATTTTCAAAAGCAGGAGAAGCTGCCGGAGCAGTGTGACAGCTGTACAGCGCCACGCCGCATCGGTGATCGGTGAGTATGAGAGAGGGGGTGAGAGTGAGAGACCGACCGACCGAGAGAAAGAGAGAGACCGACCGATAGAGAGAGAGACTGACATTGACAGAGAGAGACCGACAAAGAGAAAGACTGACATCGACAGACAGAGGGAGACCAAAGACCTGCGTTTTGTTTGTCAAAAAAGCATGCAGAACACAACAAAAATGCAGTGCAAACGCACAGCTAAACATTTTGGTTGCATTTTAACACACCTCATTAATTTCAATGGGTGGAAAATACAACCAAAACGCACAAAAGAAGCGACATGCTGCTTTCTAGGGTATGTGCGCACGTTGCGTTCTGCCATAATAAATATTCTGCAGCGTTTTGTAACTGCATGTGCATTTCAAAACGCAGCCGAAAAGCTATGTTTTGGATGTATTTGAATGCGGAATGGATGCGGAATTCCTGCGTTCTGGATGCTTGCTCAGCCATAGACAGAGTGGTAAAAGCATCCAAAACGCACAAAAGAAGTGACATGTTGCTTTTTAGAGCGCATCAATTTTTGGTAAAATATTGGCATTCAAAACGCTGCGCTTTAAAACGCAACATGCGCATGGAATTTGCAAGACTCTCACAGACTTAACTGGGGACGCAGAACACATGCGTTTACGCTGCAGTTTAAAACGCTGCATAAACACATGAAACGCAACGTGCGCACATAGCCTAAAGGGCCCGTTACACGCTACAATTTATCTGACGATTGCATGTGCGATGTGACACGCCCAGATTGGATTTATGATTTGCCGGTATCGCTTATAGGTCGTTTATTTGCTGTCACACGTAACGATCTCAAAATCGACGCATCAGCGATCAACGATATATTGTTGGACCCAGGCAGTCGTTTGAATGTTGTTCGATGTTGGCAGGGTGTCAAACGGAGCAATATGTCGGCTGCTTCCCCAAAACGAACAATTTTTTAAAAAAAATGAACGCCGTGTCAACGATCCACGATTTTCATCCTATTTGCGATCGTTCAGAGTCGCTCGTAGGTGTCACACGCAACGACATCGCAAACGATGCCGGATGTGCATCACGGAATCCGTGACCCCGACGTCATATCTCCCGATAAATCGACGCCTGTAATGGGCCCTTTAAACGCATCGATTTTGTCAAATATTTGACATCCAAAACAGAGTTTAAGAAAGCAACGTGCGCATGGAATTTCTGACTTCTCATTGACTTTCCTGAGGAAGCACAATGCATGCATTTTGACAATGACACACTGCAGTTTTTTTAACGCAGCCAAAACGCAGGAAAAAACGCAACGTGCGCACATAGCAGAGTCTCTTATATAATGAACGTCTATGACACCTTGTTCTGACGCTCCATAGGATTATCTTGTAAAGGTCATTTCAGGTTTTGCTGCACAAATGCTGCAGACTTCATCTTATATATTGCAATTATACATTCGGTGTTGAATTCTGTAAAAACAATAGACTTACTGCAAATTTTAAAATCTGCAACATTCAGATGAGATTTGCTATTTCTCATCTACATTGCTGGTCCCATTATTGTATCGGTGCAAAAAAAACAGTTCTGTGTTGATAAGTCTAGATATCTTTGTCCTCCAAGAGCAGGTTAGTAACGTGGAGATATAGATAGATAGATTTGAATATTACTAATGATCAGCATGATTTTGCTTAAATACTTGTATTGCTGTTATTATTAAAAAAGAACTCTCTTTTCCATTGAGATCCCATCGTCGTTTTCCCTCTAACCTAATTTCCTTTATCCTTCCCTCAGCTGTTTTCTCCTCTTCTTTGATGTTTGTTTATCTGTTCCTCCTCTTGTCCCTGCAGCCTGACACCAAGCATCATGTGCCCCTGAGGCAATATGCCTCTATGCTGCCTCCTTGTCATTAGACTCTATAAATTTCTGGGAACCTATGTATCTATTGCCATTACTCAACAGGACATATGACCCCATCCGTTACAAAATGAACCAGGTTTGTGAAACTGGGCACATATGGCAAGATGTTTTGTTTCTGACTTGTAAACAGATTGCATAAGATCCATATGAGCAAATAAAATAAATGGTAAATATTTACCTATATAAAAAAAGTTTGTTTTTTTTAATACAATTAATGATGCAAAAACTTTAAATATTGAGTTTTGATATTATATTATCCAATTAAAATGGCAAATGCAATTATGTAAAAATTAATTAGCCACTCCACTTTTTGTCACAGGCATCGGATGTCACAAATTGTGTGAAGGAAAATATTGCTAACAAACGAAGTCTCAAGGAAAATGTTTTACAAAAGCTATGGACCTGCTTCTAGAACAAGAAGAAAGAAGTACTAGAAAGATTTTGCAACCTGGATCAATTAGTAACTAAGTCTTTTATTCAAGAATTTCAATACATATTCACTGGTGCACGAGCAAAGATGAAAGTTCTAGAAATAATCTAAAGATTACAATATGTATAGTTTAAAAAACAAAGTTCAAGATTGACTAAGCAAAGTATGGACAACATTGAACTGTGGTGTTTAGTTAAAAGTTTGGTTCAGTACCCGGACTTGACACGAACTTGACCCCGAACCCAATATAAGTCAATGGGGACCCGAACTTTGGTACTGTAAAGTGGTCATTGTAAGGGGATAGCATGCTGCAACTGGAGAGTAAGAGCAGGACAATTGCCCTGCAAGCAAATGTGGTTAAGGAATAAATAATAACAATAATAATAAAAATCAAATAATAATAATAAATACAGTGTGGGCCTATTTTTGATAACTAGCCAAGGTAAAGCAGACAGCTGGGTCTGGTATTATCAGGGAGGGAGGTCCATGGTTATTTGGCCCTTCTCAGGATAAAAAAAACAGCCCACAGCTACCCCAGCAGTGGCGCATGCTTTAGATGTGCTAATTCTGGCACTTTGCCCAACTGTTTCAGATTGCCCTGGTGCGGTTACAGTTGGGGTAATACCTTTAACCCCTTCATAACCTTGGACATATATACGTCCTAGGTCGTGTCCCCCCAGTAACCACAGGCTCTGGCGGCGAACCCGTGGTAATCCCCGCACATGTCTGCTGATTCTGATAATGGGATTTAAATGGCCCGTTCCCCTCCATCATGGACAGCTCTGTGACGCAATCACGAGGCGCCATGGTGTTGTTAATGCAGGGTCAGCTTATGACCCCTGATGCTACCATGACATATTTCCTATGAGAGCCGACAGAGCGCCGTCACTCACAGGAACGCTGCATTTCTGCTGGTCAGAGCGATGCTGCTCTAATCAGCAAAAATGCACAGATGATCGGACTGTGCAGGCATAAAGTCCCCTTAGGAGAGTAGTGAAATCAATCAAAAATGCCCGATCTATCAAAATATAAAATCAATTAACCTGATTGGTACACGGCATGGTGAGAAAAAAGTTCCGAACTCCCAAATTACATTTTTTGGTTGTTGTAATATTGCATTAAAATGCAATAACAGGCGATCAAAACGTCGCATCTACGCAAAAATGATATAAATAGAAATGTCAGCTCAAGAAAAATAATCTATCACTGAGTGTCAGATCCGAAAAATGAGACCGCTACAGGTCTCGAAAGAAAATGGCGACAAAAGCGCTATTCTTTTTTTGGACAAATTTCTGAATTTTTTTTTACTCCCTTAGATAAAAGTAAAAGTATACATGTTTGGTATCTATGAGTTTGCACCAATATGAGGCATCATACTGACACATTAGTTTTACCATATAGTGAACAGGGTGAATAAATCCCCAAACAATTGTGCAATTGCACTTTATTTTTGCAATTTCACTGCACTTGGAATTTTTTCCCCCATTTTCCTGTACACTATTTGGTAAAACTAATGGTTTCATTCAAAAGTACAACTTTTTCCTCAAAAAAACAAGCCCTTATATGGCAATATTGACAATAAAGTACAAAAGTTGTGGCTCTTGGAAGAATGGGAGGAAAAAATGAATGCGAAAAATGAAAAATCGCTGGGGGGTGAAGGGGTTAAGGTTGATGTCAGCTATGAATTGATAGCTGGCATCAAGCTCAATGGTTAGTAATAGATGAGTTTATCAGACACCCCCATTACTAGTCTGGTAAGTGTAAAGTAAAAAAATACACATACACAAAAAAAATAAATTTATTTGAATAAAGACTCCTCAACACTCCCTCATTCACCAATTTATTAATTAAAATAAATCCTCCAAGCTCAGATGTAATCTAATGGTGTAATGTCTCACGACGTCCATCGAATTCTAGGAGCCTTGTTCTCGGAACGAGGCTACGTAGGTCACTGCAGTCAGTTGCAGGCACGGAATTTCTCACGCTTTTTTTCATTTATTTATTTTTTTTCCCTGCAGCGTCCAGGCATCTTCCCCATGCTGAAAAGCTTGTTGATTGGCTGCACTGCAGCCTTTCGACAAAACTTTATTCATCATCCAAACAACATCTGACACAGACTTCAGTTAGAAGTCAATGTTCATGTTTGAGCGCCAAACACTAAGGGGCACTTTGCACACTACGACATCGCAAGCCGATGCTGCGATGCCGTGCGCGATAGTCCCCGCCCCCGTCGCAGCTGCGATATCATGGTGATAGCTGGCGTAGCGAACATTATCGCTACGCCAGCTTCACATGCACTCACCTGCCCTGCGACGTCACTCTGGCCGGCGACCCACCTCCTTATTAAGGGGGCGGGTCGTGCGGCGTCATAGCGACGTCACACGGCAGGCAGCCAATAGAAGCGGAGGGACTGAGATGGGTGGGACGTAAACATCCCGCCCACCTCCTTCCTTCCGCATTGCGGCAGGGACACAGGTAGGAGATGTTCCTCGCTCCTGCGGCTTCACACACAGCGATGTATGCTGCCGCAGGAATGAGGAACAACATCGTAACATCGGTCATTTCCAAGTCATGGAAATGACCGACGCTACACCGATTATACGATTACGACGCTTTTGCGCTCGTTAATCGTATCAAAAATGCTTTACACACTACGATATCGCCTGCGACGCCGGGTGTGCGTCACTTTTAATTTGACCCCACCGACATCGCACCTGCGATGTCGTAGTGTGAAAAGTGCCCCTTAGTGTCCGGTACGAACCCCGAGCTTCACAGTTCATGTTCACTCATCCCTAATGGTGTTCTGTAAGCTAGCCAGCAGTTGCAGAAGTATATGAAATGTTAAGGTGCATATCAACAGATATTAAACTGTTATCCAAATATATAATTGAGATGAAAGACCTCTTCTTCAGGCCCCCTTCACACGTCAGTGATTCTGGTACTTATGTACTTTTTTTTATACGTACCACAATCACTGACATATGCAGACCCATTATAATCAATGGGTCTGCGCACACATCAGTGATTTTTCACTGAATGTGTCTCCATGCAGAATACACGCGTGTCCGTGATTCTGCAGGGAAACAAGTCCGTTTTTTTCTGGCATCACTGATGACCCACGGACCACACTATGGTGTGATCCGTGAAACACGTACCAGAAAAACACTGACATATAAAATAATAAACATTTTCAACTCACCTTTCCAGCGATTCGCTGTGCAGCCTCCGCTCTCTGCAGCTCCTGCCCGGCTCATGAATATTCATGAAAGCAGGAACAGCCGACCTGGAAGTAGCTGCAGAGAGCGGTGGGCGAACGCTGCAGAGCCGAGGAGTTCAGCACCATGGACAGCAGGAGCGAAGGCAGGTGAGTAATGTCCATTTGCAATCACGGATCATGGATCATGGATTGCACATGAACAACCCACGTGTGCCGTGAATCACGGAACACAGAGGGACATGTGCGTGTTTTACACGTCAGTGAAGAACGTCAGTGTTTTTCACTGACGTGTGAATGGGGCCTAAGTGTGTGGTAAAAATTTGGACTCCACTTATTAAGGCCTCATTCAGACATCTGCTTTTTATGTCTATGTGTTACCAAAAATAGTACACAGACCTATGGGGATGTTGAGATGTCTGGGGGTTTTTAGTACTTGCTAGGAGGTTCAGATTTTTGTTTTTTTTCATATGAGAAAAACTGATGAAACACTGTTAGTAACAGTTGATACAGAGAACAATTAATGATAAAATCTGATCCCACATAATGATGAAAATTGATCCATTCATTTCACACAGGGAAAAAAAACGGAATCTTAATGAGGTCTAGAAAGGATAAAAGATGTTCAAATCCCAGAACAAGATATGGATTTGGAAGGAAAGTTGAAAGCACCATTACAGCGGGGTTTTTTTGTTATTTCAGCACAGAAGTGGTGTAATTTATGTGTTCCCTGTCCCTAGTAATATACTTACTAGCCGCTGTCTTCAATTCTTCCCAGTGCCACTCCAATCCTGTTCTGCCATCTTGTGATGCAACTACTGGCTGACTGGAAGTCATAGGCTTAATGAGTTGCAAGTTAAGTGGATGGGCATTGCAGGTACAGCTTTGCTGCCCATCTTTTCAACTTTCCCTATCTTTGGTCTCAGTGATTAAAGGTGGCTTTACACGCTACGAGATCGCTAAAGCGATCTCGTTGGGGTCACGGAATTTGTGACGCACATCCGGCCACTTTAGCGATGTCGTTGTGTGTGACACCTATGAGCGATTTTGAATCATCGCCAAAATGTTCAAAATCGCTCATCGGTGACATGCCCCCCTCTTCCCAATTATCGTTGCTGCTGCAGTAACGATGTTTGTCGTTCCTGCGGCAGCACACATCGCTATGTGTGACGCCGCTGGAACGACAAACATCTCCTTACCTGCCACCAGAAAAGGAGGAAGGAAGGAGGTGGGCGAAATGTTCAGGCTGCTCATCTTCTCCCCTCCTTTTCTATTGGGTGGCGGTTCTGTGACGCTGCTGTGATGTCGCTGTGACACTGAACGAACCGCCCACTTAGAAAGGAGGCGGTTCGCCGGTCACAGCAACGTCGCAGCACAGGTATGTGCGTGTAACGCTGCCGTAGCGATAATGTTCGCTACGGCAGCGATCAACACATATCAGCCGTACGATGGGGGCGGGTGCTATCACGCTCGACATCGCTAGCATCGGCTAGCGATGTCGCAGCGTGTAAAGCCCGCTCTAGGCCCACTTTACACGCTGCAATATCGTTATCGATATCGCTAGCGAGCGTACCCGCCCCCATAGTTTTTGCGACACAGGCAAATCGCTGCCCGTGGCGCACAAAATCGCACGGACCCGTCACACTACTTACCTGCCTAGCGACATCGCTGTGACCGGCGAACCGCCTCCTTTCTAAGGGGGCGGTTCGTTCGGCGTCACTAAGCGGCCGCCCGATCAAAGTGGAGGGGCGGAGATGACCGGGACGTAACATCCCGCCCACCTTCTTCCTTCCTCATTGCCGGCGGCTGCATGTAAGGTGAGGTTCCTTGTTCCTGCGGTGTCACACGTAGCGATGTGTGCTGCCGCAGGAACGACAAACTGCATCGTACAAGCAGCAGCAACAATAATTGGGAAGAGGGGGTGATGTCACCGATGAGCGATTTTGAACGTTTTTGCGACGATTCAAAATCGCTCATAGGTGTCACACACAATGACATCGCTAAAGCGGCCGGATGTGCGTCACAAAATCCGTGACCCCAACGAGATCGCTTTAGCGATATCGTAGTGTGTAAAGCCACCCTAACAGGTCACTTTTTTTCAGTGAAGTGCCCTCCCCTGCCCACAATCTTTTGCAAGCCCCAAATCTTTCCTTGTGATGGCCCAAGCATAGAAAGCTCCTAATGTGGAAGAACATACCAGACACTGACCTTCCTCTTCAATAAGACAACTGGTTCAGGAGCAAGTGAGCACAGTCTTCTTCACCCCTGCTGCTCGATCCTAGTGAAGGAGACGGTCAGAGTAGTGGTGGACATTCCATTAGTGCAGATATTGTAGCTGAACAAGGGTTCAAGATGTAAGAGGTACACTTCCAAAGCAGTGTGTAAACCTGTAGCGTATCCAGGGGGGGTAGGCAGAGCATTTTCACAGGGTGCAGCTGGGGGGGCCGCCTGATGTGAGGATCCAAGATGTTCCCCCAGAGGCTATATTTAGTCGCCCCCATAGTTGTGAGTCAGCTTTTCTCTGAGCTGGCTGTCAAGTTGACAGCAGGTTCAGAGAAGTTGCAGTGCTCCGGCTCCCAGTGATCAATTGTACTTGTGCCTTTCAGATGCAAATGCATTTGAAGCCCTGACCACCAACACTTCCAGGTTGGGTGACATCGGCAGTGTGATCAGATCAGCTACGCTGCTGGCGTCACTACTCTGTGCCGCAGAGGCAACAGACAGCATTGGTGATAAGTGATCCAGCGGAGCTGAAGACTCCAAAGATTTATTATAATTAGTTGAAGGGGGCAGAAATTTAAATACACAGTATTGGTAGAGAGGATGGGGAAATGTTTACAGACACAGTATGGGGAGCTCAGGATAAGAAGGAATTTAAGGACACACTATGAGGAGCTAGGAGGGCAGATATGATACAGTACGGGGAGTGAATGTGAGGACAGTACGGGAAGCGAGGGGGAAATTTGAAAATGGTAAGGGTGCGAATAAGAGTGAAGGAAGTGAAGAGACAGTATGGCATGAAAGAAATGTGAGTGGGGACAGAATAGAGACTGGGTAGTTGTGGGGAGCGGTATGGAGAGAGGGCAGCATGGTGGGACAGTGTGAGACCACAAAAAGGATGGGACAATATACTAAGGAGGGGTAGTGTGATGAGGGGGCACAGTACAGAGACTGGGCAGTATGGCGGGGACACAGTGTGAAGACAGTGCACAGAAGGGGCCCAGTATGGAAAGGGCAGGGAAGTGTGGGGGCATGTACTATAAGAGGGATAATGTGTAATTCACAGTATGAAATTCATTGGAGTGAATTAAAATATAGCCTTTACTTCTTAATTTAAAATGTAAAAAAAATTCCTATAGTGTCCTGTGTGATCACCACTAGTGCCTAACTTTACAAGCAAAGCCAGCCACCATGCTGCTGTACTAAAAAAAATCTGACGCATATCTTTATTTAAATAAACTGCCCGTTGCCCCTAATAAGCCTGGGCAGCAATGAAATTTAAGAGTAAACACATAGGGAAATGGGATGTGCCCTGGTTCATATGAGAACAACAGGTAAAATCAGATCATCATATTTAAAGGACCATGAACTAATTTAACATTGGTCCATTATTAAAGAAGTTGTCCAGTTACCAAAACTGATTTTTTTTTTTCTGATAAATCTTGCTAATATGTGCCCCTCAACACATCTAATATATTTTTTCAGCAAAATTACCTTTTATTGTGCACTAGCAGCACATGCTCATTGCTGGCTCCAGCTCTGATGGGGTTAATCTCTTCTCTGACTTCCTGTGTTCAGTTCCTACAAGTACCAGAATTCTTTGTGGCTCTAGGGCGGTGCCTAGCTTATCTAACACACCCACTGTGTGTAACACCCCACTCTCCTCTCCACCCAAAGCCTCCTCCCTGCCTCTTCCCTGTGTGGATGCACTGAGAGCAATCACACAAAGACATCTGAAGCTGCCAGCTCTGCACAGCCAGGGGAGGAAAGTGTGTGTGAGTGTGAGTGTGTGTGTGTGTGTGAGTGTCTGTACAGAAATTATGATTATTAGCCGGCGCAACATGTGAAAAAAATAATTGGGGAAAAAAAAGTGACGGGGTGATGATATTGCTTTTTTCCCTCTTGCCTAGTCTGTGTGTCGTCCGTATCATCCGCAAACCGCATATGACCGGATCCTGTGGATTAAATGTGCAGCGCATGCAACCGTTATTTTACCGGATCCTTCTGCAGCGGGACACAGAATTTATTGGCCGGCACTGGAGTCAGCTGACTCCTGATCTCACAGCCCGTACACGCTGCAATGGCTGCAGGTGGGCTCATTCACATGACCGTTCCGTTTGTCCTGGTCAGTTCCTGTTTTTTTGCGGCGCCACAGACAGGACCATCTTTTCAATGTCTTTTGTGTAGGATCGGATGGTACACGGTAGCACTTCCATGTTCATCCGATCCTACAAAAAAAAACAGATCGGATGCCGTATGTCCGCTCCGTTATTATGGAACATGTCCTATTCTGTTTCGTAATAACGAACCGTGACTCAAGTCAATGGGTCCGCAAAATTCCCGGAAGCAACACGGAAGCACTTCCATGTGACTTCCGTTGGGTGCCCGTGCAGTCAGTGTCCCGCTCCAGCCCCAGCCCCGCGGCTGCCCGCTCAGTAGTGTCAGCAGCGGCCCGCACTGCAGTGTCAGCAGACGCAGGGATGACAAGCACTACCATCAGGAGGTTAGTAAGTTCATTACATACGGTGATGAAGTCCTGCCCTCCTGACGTCAGCGGTCGTCACTGCCTTCTATGCCCACCGCTTGTCACATCACCTCTCACTGTCGACCCGAGACTGTGACTAGTGGTGACATCATGGGCCGCTCGCGATACTTTGTTTGTGAAGGCGGCGGTCATTGAACTCGGTGACAGTGCTGCTGTCAGGAGTTCAGCAATCATCGCAGGTAATATACCTCGCTAACCTCCTGATAGCAGCACTCGTCATGCCCTGCTGTGACCTGGGCTGACCTATTGATGTTAGCTCAGGTCACTGCACGGCTCTCCCAGCAAATAGGGAACATTCTGTTCTTCATTGACTGGGACATTGACTATGGTATGGATCATCGTGGGACCCCCTTGTATTACACCAGACCTGGATTTGTTTTTCTTTCTAATAAATTGGTGAAAGAGGGAATGTGTTGGGGAGTGTTTTTTCAAATAAAAATGTGTTTGTTGTCTATTTTTTTTTTTTTATTACTGCCTGGGTTGGTGATATCGGGTATCCGATACACGCCTGACAACACTAACTCCAGGGCTTGATGCCAGGTGACATTACACATCTGGTATTAACCCCATATATTACCCCGTTTGCCACCGCACCAGGGCAACGGGATGAGCTAGCGCGAAGCACCAGGACTGGCACATCTAATGGATGCGCTACTTCTGGGGCGGCTGCAGCCTGCTATTTTTAGGCTGGGGAGTGTCCAATAGCGGTGAACCTCCCTAGTTTGAGAATACCAGACCACAGCTGTCCGCTTTACCTTGGCTGGTGATCCAATTTCAGGGGGCCCCGTATTTTTTGTTTTAAATTATTTAGTTAATTTAAAATAACAGTGTGGGGGGGTCCTCTGTTTTGGATTACCAGCCAAGGTGAAGCTGCCAGCTGTGGTTTGCAGGCTGCAGCCGTTTGCTTTACCCTAGCTGGCTACAAAAGATAGGGGGACCGCATGTCATTTTTTTTTCTATTTATTTATTTTTTAGCTAAATACAAGACTAAGCGCCTTAGTGCCACATGACAGTCACAAAAGGGTGCCAGCTTAGAATATGCAGGGGGGTAGGACATTATATATGTCTTTCTTATCTATCTATCTATCCAGCCCTCTATTCATTCATTCATTCATTCATCCCTCTATCCCTCTATCTCTATATCTATCTATCCATCTCTATATCTACTCATCTATTTATCTTTCTTGCTGCTTCCGTTTTTTGCGGCCCGCAAAAAAAACTGGAAGGCACGCAGATGTCACACGGATGCCACTAGGATGCATCTGTGAAAAAAAAGGACCGTTTTTTGTGGCCCGCAAAAACGGAACGGTCATGTGAATGTAGCCTTAACAGCAGTCGCTGCCTGCTGCCGATCACATGTGACCGTGTGCGGGATGTGTGTGCGGGCTGTGTGTGTGGGCTGTGTGTGTGGTCTGTGTGTGCGGGCTGTGTGTGCGGGCTGTGTGTACAGGAGATCAGCTGAGTTCAGATCAGCTGACTCAAGTGTCGGCCGATCAGGCTGGGGCCACACAGGGATTACTGCGATCCCCTCGCATTACACTCAGCTCACGCTCAGTACAGCAGAGCTGAGTGTCATGCGTGTGTCCCTGCGACTGAGGTCCGACTGTGCGAACAGACCTCAGCTGCGGGGGGCAGTCCGCCACTCGAGGGGTGGGCCAGCACTGAGGAGGGGTGGGAGGGATTTCTCTCCCTCGCTCCTCCG
This sequence comes from Anomaloglossus baeobatrachus, assembly GCF_048569485.1. Taxonomy (NCBI): domain Eukaryota; kingdom Metazoa; phylum Chordata; class Amphibia; order Anura; family Aromobatidae; genus Anomaloglossus; species Anomaloglossus baeobatrachus. Next base: position 282,316,365 of record NC_134354.1, on the reverse strand, counting down.
TAGTCCACCGATGTACCGCAAGCGCAGTGCGATTTTTCTCTCACCACATACACTTGAATGGGTAAAAGAGAGAGTCTTGCATTACAGTTGTAGCATGCTGCGATTGTTTTCTCGGTCCAATTAGGGCGGAGAAAATAATCGCTCATGTGTGCCGACACACAGGCTAATATTGGCCGAGTGGAATGCGATGTTTTATCGCACTCCACTCGCACTGTGTTTCTCGCCGTGTGGCTTAGACCTTACTTGTTCTATGTCCCCCTGCATCCATCGCAGCGTGTGCAGGCTGGAGTTCAGCTGAGTTCAGATCAGCTAACTCCAGTGCTGGACTGAACTCCGCTGACCTCACAGCCCGTACACGCTGCAATGGATGCAGGGGGACACAGAACAAGTAATCGGCCGACACTGGAGTCATCTGATTACTTGGGATGAATTGAGCAGTAAAATGCTCTGGTGCTCGATGGGCGAAGCCCATGTCGATTTTTTTTTTAAAAAATTCATTAAAAATAAAAAAAACCAAAAAAATCACATTGTTTGTGGGCTCCCACTGCATTTTCTATTGCTAAGGGTAACCCAAGCAGCTACTGGCTGCTAACCCCCGCTGCTTGGTGTTACTTTCACTGGCAATAGAAATCCAGGGAAGCATTTTTTTTTTTTTTTTATTACAAAGGTTTTTGCCTGAAAACTTTTTTAAAAAAATGACGTGGGCTTCGCCATATTTTTGTATGCTAGCCAGGTACAGCAGGCAGCTAGGGGCTGCCCCCAACCCCCAGCTGCCTAATTGTACCCAGCTGGGAACCAAAAATATAGAGAAGCCCTTTTTTTTTTTTATTTCATGAAATTATTAAAAAAAAAAAAAGACGTGGGCTTCGCCAAATTTTTGAGTCCAGCCAGGTACAACTAGGCAGCTGGGGATTGGAGTCCGCAGTGCAGGGTGCCCAAGCTTTCTGGGCACCCCCTCTGCGAATTGCAGTCCGCAGCCACCCCAGAAAATGGCGCTTTCATAGAAGCGCCATCTTCTGGCGCTGTATCCAACTCTTCCAGCTGCCCTGGTGATTGGTGGCTCGCTGGGTAATAATGGGGTTAGGGATAGCTGTAAATTATAAGCTGGCCCTAAGCCCAAAATTCATGGGGTCACGCCAATATTAGACATGGCCACTGTCATGATTCGCCTCCCTATCCACATGGCTAGGGGGCAGAGCCTTCTCTCAGGCCTCACTTCCGGCCCCTGGATGCCTTAAAAGCTGACACTTCCAGTGAACCAGCGCCGGCTATAAGCTTAGCTCTGCTTTGCCTGTGATTGCTGGTCCTGTGAGTGATATCCTGATCTGTCTGTTCCTGTGCCCCCGTGCCCTTGTCTGTGTTCTGTCCCCTGGTCGTCCCTCCTGTCCTGTGTCCCCCCTCTTATTCCCCACTCTGTTGCTTCCTCCGGTACTGACCTTGGCCTGACTTTGACTCCGCTTTTGCTCGTCCCTCTGGTCCTGCTTCTGCCCGTACGGTGTTTGACCCAGCCTGTGTGACTATTCCTTGCATGCTCTGCAGCTCTGCTTCTCAGCTGTGCTGATTAGGCAGTGCATGAGAATGCTGTGCATTTCCTCCCTGGTTCTCATTGCTCTGTGTAGTGTCGTCTGCTGCAGAGCTCTGGCTCCCCCTGGTGGCAGCATTACAGCCACCATGAATTTCTAGTAAAGATTAAAAAAACACAACACACAGAAAAATATTTTTATTAGAAATAAAACACAACACAATTAGTGACTCCATCTTTATTGAAATAAAGAACCCCCCTCCGCAGTAATCCTGGGTCAAGGGTCCCGCTCCGTCCAATCCGGATCCAATATCATCTGATCGGTTTTCTGGAAGGCAAAGCGATCAGATGATGTCAGGTTAAAGGACATGAATCACACGACACAGCAGCTGATTGTATAAAAGCCGGTTATACAATCAGCTGATGCATCAGTGAAAAAAAAAAATACTCACTTATGTGCTGATTACCGACAGCTCCTGGAACGATCGGAAGGGAGTCTGATCCCGTCAGATCGCTGCCGGTAATCAGCTGATGAAGTCTCCTGACGGCATCAGCTGATAGCCAGCCGGGCCCTAAAAAGATGGCGTCACCGCGAGACTACGATCAGCTGATGCGTCAGGTGACCGCATCCGGACATGCCCGGAGAGTCTGCACACAGCCGGAGCGGCGGTCCTGGGAGAGGAGCTGGGAGCCGACATGGTTCCGGGAGTCTGCAGACAGGTGAGTATGACATTTTTTTTTCTATTGTTCACTTTTGATTTAGCAGCTGCCTCCATCTCCCGCCCGTACATTGCGCCGCACGGGAGCTGACATGGCACCGGACGGGAGATGGAAGCGGTGGTGACGGTACCGGGAGGATTCACGCTTCTGTGTTTAATGACAGAAGGAATCCTCTTCCTGTACACGTCACTTTACTACCCACCCCTTGCGTTTATAGCTGTGTTTTTAGTCATAGAAACGCACTAAAACACAGCTATATTTGCAAATTGTGTTTTTCATTGCGTTTGTGAACATCTCATTCAACTCAATGTTTGTAAAACGCAGTGAAAAAACACAAAAATAATTGACATGCTGCGTTTTTGTGGGCACCACAAAAACGCAGCTGAAAAAAATGCTGTGTGCATTTTCAAAAATGAAAACTCAGACTTTGCTGGGGAAGCAAAGTCATGCAGTTTTCTGAGCAAAAACGCAGCGAAAAACGCACTGTGTGAACTTACCCTTAGTTGGTGACATGCAGCACCGCAGGTGACAGAGCAGAGCAAGTTGGTGACATGCTCTGCTCTGACACATAGTGTGCTGCATATCACTAACTGTATCCACTCTGGGACTTGTTGTGCAGGTGACTGGATGATACATGTCACTAACTTGCTCCACTCTGTGACTACTGCTGCATTGTACCAACTGTATACACTCTCACCTGCACAACAAGTCACAGAGTGGAGACAGTTAGTGACATATAGCACACTATGTGTCAGAGCAGAGCATGTCACTGTCTCCAATCTGGGACTTGTTGTGCAGGTGACCGGATGCTACATGTCACTAACTGTCTCCACTCTGTGACTTGTTGTGCAGGTGAGAGTGTATACAGTTGTTACTATGCAGCAGAAGTCACAGAGTGGAGCAAGTTAGTGACATGTATCATCCAGTCACCTACACAACAAGTGCAGATTGAGTGGAGCAGATTGGTCCCATGCAGCGTCCAGTCACCTGTGCTGCTGGTAGGAGCACATGATCACACTGCCGACACCGCCCGCTCTCCTGACAGCTGAGCACAGCGGGCGGGTGGACAGTGTGATCACATACTTGCGTGACAGGGGGGATTTCAGTGGAGGAAACCCCCCCTGTACTCCACACTGGAGCCCATACCTCCCACAGCTGACCAATGGTAAGCGGCGCGCTCTGCCTTCACTGCTCCACACTGGCGTCCTCCGGATCCTCCCCTCGATGCTGGGCTGTGACGTGCGGTAGTCACCGCCCACAGCCCAGTCAAACAGTGTGAGTGGCGCCGGCATCCTCTGACGTAAGCGTCAAGTTTGAGAGCCCGGAAATGCCGGGACGTCAGAGGATGCTGGCGGCCACAGCTCCAGGGGGTCATGTGACAGGCACTGAGCGTGCAGGATAGCGCCGCTCAGTGCCAGAACTGGAAATACAAGCCAATGGAGAAGATGCATACAATGGTAAGTGACACTCATTGGGAAAATAAAAAAAAATGGGTGAACCACCCCTTTAAGGGTTGCGCTCTGGCAGAGCGGTAAAAAAATGTATAACCAGAGTACCGGGAGATTGTTCTTGGCAGAGACAACCCAGCCATACTGCTTTGTCAGTAAGGGTGGCTTTACACGCTACGAGATCGCTAAAGCGATCTCGTTGGGGTCACGGAATTTGTGATGCACATCTGGCCACTTTAGCGATTTCGTTGTGACACCTATGAGCAATTTTGAATCGTCGCAAAAAGTTAAAAAGCGCTCATCGGTGACATCACCCCCTCTCCTAATTATCATTGCTGCTGCCTGTACGATGTAGTTCGTCGTTCCTGTGGCAGCACACATCGCTACGTGTGACACCGCAGGAACGAGGAACCTCCCCTTACCTGCGGCCGCCGGCATGGAGGAAGGAAGAAGGTGGGCGGGATGTTATGTCCCGCTCATCTCCGCCCCTCCGCTTTGATTGGGCGGCCCGCTTAGTGACGTCGCAGTGACGCCGAACGAACTGCCCCTTAGAAAGGAGGCGGTTCTCCGATCACAGCGACGTCGCTAGGCAGGTAAGTAGTGTGACGGATCCGCACGATTTTGTGCGCCACGGGCAGCGATTTGCCTGTGTCGCACAAACGATGGGGGCGGGTACGCTTGCTAGCGATATCGGTAGCGATATCGCAGCGTGTAAAGCGGGCCTTAGGGCATTACATCTAATTGGATATAGGCAACAGGACAGGCCAGTTGACCACTGTTATATGAGATTGCTCATGAGTGATATACGTAAGTCATGCTCTATTATATATCAAGAGAAGCACAGATGAAATATATGTATTAATAGAGTGCAAAACCAAAAGAAATGTAGCCATAAAGACAATACATTAATAAAATATAAAATTTGTATTGAGAAACATATTAAAAACAATAAAGCAAGGGATAGCAATGAAAAAAGTGCCGAAGCACCACAAGGCTCAGGAAGTGGATTGCAAACAGATAGACAATAGTTTATATAAAGATGTAATTGTATAACACATCTCAATTATAAATCCCCAAAAATGGGTATAACAATAATTACATAGAGATGCAGTACATAAACAAAAGAATGATAGATACCTGTTTGCATGTAGCTAAAAGGCACAAACACAGGAAAAAAACAAGGGAAAATACCACAAGCGATCCCATCATAGGGGTAAATTACCTGTTGCCATTAAACCACTGCTGAGCCACATCATTATGTATTAATAGAGTGGCTGACAACCAAGTATACTAAGCAACAGCAGACAAGCATTTCATTATTGACCCATGAACAAATGTGTTTTAAAAATACTGCTACTTGGACAACGCAATATAAAATCAAATTGGTTGCGCTAATTAAACAGCAAAATAAAAATTAACCATATAAAAATATAAAATGATTTAAAATAATTGTGGCAACCTAATACAGCAATACAGAAATGGCATCTCAGAGGTGAATAATAAAAATGATCACAATCAATAAATTAGAAGACACTAGAAACGAATCAGAAAATTACTTAAAGTTTTAAACGAATCCGTGGAAACCAAGTACGGTTTAGAAGTGCCTCATTATATTGCTGTGAAAGGTTGCAATATGAGTTGTTTGCCCCAATCAAAATTAAAAATAGCAGCGGTAAACCACTGTAGATAAGACAACTTATACAGTGAAGAGGGATAATATATTTTGTGCAGGGAACATAATGAGGATCAATAATTTATTCAATCGCACAGAATAGGATAGACATTTTTATTCAGAAACATTATAATTAGCGATGATCGAATATCACAAATATTCGACAATATTTGGCTTCGCGAATATTCGACGAATAGGTCGCCGCTATGCAAATATTCGATGCGCAATGTAAGTCTATGGGAAGCCCGAATAGTTGCTACTCGGCAACTATTCGGGTTTCCCCTAGACTTACATTGCGCATTGAATATTCCCAAATAGTCAAATAGCGGCGACCTATTCGTCGAATATGGGCGTAGCCAAATATTTGAGGTATTCGATCATCCCTAATTATAATCATTCAACTCTTTTAAAGGGTATTGTACCGAGATGTGCTGCAGAAGACCCTAGAAGAAGGAAGTCTGCAGAGACAAGATGTGGATGTGAAAAGTTATCATGGCATCTGGAAAAGTTAAAGAAAAGAAAGAGAATAACTCCTATCGGAGAAATCATCTATAAAAGGTACTTTGATGTAAATAATTATTTGTGATACTGACTAATTTTCATCAGTACTGTGGTTTTCTGTATGGTCTGATGATGACATATAACAACAACTCCCAGTATCTCATTTTGATTTTTCAGTGTCAATGTCAGAGTCTGACCTGACATTACAATTGATGTACCATGTACTGCTGGTGATTCTGGTGATGTATTTCTGTATCACTGGTGGTTCTGGTATGTATTTCTGTATTGCTGGTAGTTCTAGTAATAGATTTCTGTACTGATGAGGGTTGTGATGCTGTTTTTCTGTACTGATAAGGATTCTGGTGATGTATTTCTGTACTGCCGGTGGTTTTGATTATCAATTCTTGCTCTGTTATTAGTTCTTATCCTGTACACATGTAACAATCCATAACGTGTAAGATTATATGATACAAGACTATGTTAATAAAGTCTGACAAGTTGAAGGTTAGGGGTTGGCAAACTTTGTGATGAGTCTGCAGTCACTGTATGTGACTGTAGACTCCTGAATTCTCACAGTATTTGCATTGCACATTGTAAGAATTTTCTTGTGCCAACGGTGAGAATGGGTGGTCACAAAACTGCAAATATGCAACTGCATACATGCAGTCATGTGCCAACTAGACATGAGTGGCAAATTAAAATGAATTCAGTGAGGCTGGACATCTAGTTAGAATGTGGAAAATTGCATACTTCTACTCACATGACCGTCCACTGGCAAGGGAGAATCCTAAAAGTGTACAGTACACAAGCTGTGAGAATTCAGAAGCCTGGAGTCACCTAGAGTGACTGCCGACATTCATTTCAAAGCTGGACAAACTCTTTACTTATAAATTAAGCAGTGTATAATGACCAATTCTAGCAGTGTGTAATATACTCCCTGTCAGGATTCAGCTCTGCTTGCTAGCTTCAGCAGTCATCATATGCCCACTTCAATTCTATGCAATTTTCATACTTGTGGTAAATGTCACAATTGTTTTTTCTTCCTACTTCTCTCAGTTTTTTACTGTACATTAAGAGAATTATGAAGAGCAGCTCATGACTGCAAGTGTGCAGATTGCATGTGAATGACTGGTTGTATAATGACTACCCAAACCGCTTGGCGTAGGAGGGTGCCAATCTGGGCTCTTCTGTCTCTGCACCTTCTGGCTCAGTGTCTGGAGTGATCTGCAAATGATGCAAATCATACAGGACACAGAGTAGCTTAAAGTGCCTACACCTCCTCAGGGAAAGACACCCCTTGCACTAGATTGCAGGGATGAGTGGGGGGCAGGTCACTGAAAGAAAAATGTCCTGTCAATCATTGATAGCAGACTAAAGGTGGGCAGGGAAGATTGGGAAGTGCCCACCCACTACACTGGTGACTTATTTGCATAACTACTGTGTTTTGTTTGATATGTAAATATGGGTTTCTACTGTAAAGTCATGAAAATAGTCAGCATTACAGTGGCCATACACAAATGGCATTAGTTTGGGATAGCAAAACCTGATGACAGATTCCCTTTAATGATACACTTGAAAAAAAAATGTTTGTTTTTTTTAGGAAATTATATTTACTTGTATAAATACTGTGTATGCAAGAGAAATTATTATTATATATTATTATAGCGCCATTTATTCCATGGTGCTTTACATGTGAAAAAGGGTATACATAGTAGGGACAAGTACAATAATCGTAAATAAAACAAGGCACAGGAGGAGAGAGGACAGTCTATAGGGGATGGGTGAGGACACAGAAGATGAGGGTTACAGAGAAATACAAAGAAGTGTTAAATCGTATTTATTCCGAAAACTGTGCATATGACTTGAGAACATCCTTTACACATGGAAGAAAGGAGGTTTAAACAGCAATATTCCAACTGTCTAATGCTCTAGCAGCCATGATTTACAATTTCCCTCCTTCCTTATTAGATCTTCTTACTCCCGCCTGCACCTATTTCTTGACACTCAAAGCCCAGGGTAACTACACTTGATCTTAACAGTCCCTGATTTAAAGGGGATGCACCAAGTTTAAAATTGCTCACGCATCCACATGACCAGTGATAAATTGTTGATGCTGCAGATCCCACCATTGACACTATATTTGGTCCCAAGCCTAGAGCTCTGCGGAGTCTCATCTGAATTAAGCAGTAATATTGTTTGTACACCATGCTCCTTTCACTACTCTATTGAACTCTTTGAGGTAGCTAAGTATAGTCATGGCTATCTTCAGTAGTAGTGATGGGCGGACTTGCAGATACCTGGGATCTGCGGGTCCAACCGGGTAAAAAAACCCCAACAAACAAAAACGTTTCTGGCACAGAATTGATCCCATATATCTAACCGGATGCTGGTCCCCATATAAGCCTATGGGGACCAGAATCTGGTGCTTTAAAATTGTAATAGAAAGGATGAGGGGATAGGAGCAGGTGCGTTATACTTAACGAATCTCCCACACTGCTCCAATGCTACTCATTATCGCTCATCCATATTCACTGTGTCCCTCAACCACCGGCAGTCCCAGCGTCTCTGATTAATTGCAGTCAGACGCGCCCCTACCCTGTTTGACAGCATGTCTGACTGCAACCAATCAGAGGTGCTGTGTCTGTCTCTCTACAATGTAAAAATAAATAAATACAAAAATTGACGTAGAATCCCCACACATTATGATACCCAGCACAGATAAAGCATACAGCTACAGGCTGCAGCCCCCAGCTATGGATGAGTGTTTTAAAGATTGTACCCCCACTCTTGCAGCTTTTGGAAAACATGAACAAAACCACTGGCCTGTAAAGTCCAGGCCTACTCAGCCACGAGGTTCATTTCAACTTCCCTGATTCTTTCTCTGAACAACCTACATAGCACACTGCCCTCTTCTGGCCAACAGAGCACTTGCCCAAGGCTCTTCCACCTTTAACTCAGATGTTGAACAGAGGTTTTTTTCTTCTATCAACTACCCCCCTTCAACAGGACCATCGGCCAACCAGGTTTTCAAAAGGGAATACTTCCGGGCACTCAGGCAACTTTCTTCCTGGCCTGCATTCTCCTCTTCCACACCTCATAGGATCAAGGGGACAGAGGTTGCCTCCACCTCCAGGGGGCACTGATGTTTGCCATCCTGTCAGCCTTTTCCTCTGGATGCACTGCTGGCCTGTTCAAAAATATTTGGGCCCCGTATTTCTTGGATACAAATTCAGCTATACCGGCAGCTTCTGCCACCGGAGATGGTGGTCTAGAGGGGCTGATGACTGCATTCCTGGTGGTAGGGGGGGGCCCGCTCTATGTTCAGGCCGGTCTTGGCCTCTTTGAGCATTGTCCTGACATGGTACGCAGCTTCCCTGGCTTGATGTCTCCGGTCCTGCTGCTCCTCTTCTGCCTACTGCTTCCAGCTGTGTACTTCATCAGGGGTGGCAGAAAGCATGATGCATACCGTGAACCACCCCTTCCGGCAGGGGAGTTTCTTAAAGCTGCCCCACTCCTGCACATACATGGTCTAGAGGCGGTACGATGGCCCTCGAAAACATAGCTTTATTGATGTAGACCTGAAGGCCCGTCTGTTTTTTTTCAGTGAACCCAAAAGCCCTCTGCTGATTGAAGTCCTCCACCTCCCTCTCTGTACATTGGTCATAGAAGGCCATGGCCTTGGGTCCAGCCTTCCATTCTCAGGTCAGGGCGTTGGCCCATATCCGCTATTTCACCACGCTATGATCACTCTGTGGGCCACACCTCTCGGAGTTTCCAATGCCCGGGATCTGAAGATTCTAGTGTGCCTTCTCTCTCTCAAATTCATTGGCCTTCAGCCTCACATGGGTGGATACCCGGGGTACCAATGCTGATGGGGGAATGGGGGCCTTTGGCTCGGGTATGTGTCGGAGCTCGGGCTAGCCCACCTTGTCTGCTGGGTGCCTGTCTACATCCTTGTCCGACACCACCAAATCCGTAAAGTCCAGTGATGCTGCGTGGCCCTCTGGCACTACCATCTCCAGAGGAGGCATTTCCGGTAGGTTCGGGGATGCTGTGCGGGCTTCTTCTGTCGCTCTCAAAGGCGCCGGTCCCGCTGACTTACTGCAGTTCTCTGCCTATCCTGTTCCCATAGATGTCTTGGAGGGAGTCCGGCTCCAACACTGAACCTGGAATTCGTTGCATATCAGGCCCAGTGCCGGATGTGGAAGAAAGCGCCAGGTGACGTACACCGGGGTCGCCTGCTCCGCACACGTCGGACACTACTGTCAACCGCCCGCAGCCCACGGTGTCACCAGGTGCAGGATCTCTTCCTCCATTGCAACTATTCTCATTTAAAACCTTCTTATTTGAATGGGGAGATTCAGACACAAAGTCCTCCTTTACATTCAACTTTTTTTAAGATATACATGTGTGTGTGTGTGTGTGTGTGTGTGTGTGTGTGTGTGTGTGTTCGTTCTGATGTCAGCCAGACGCAGGGGAGACGTGCAGCATATCTGATGGGAGATCACAGAAGGATCTGGGAGCCATACAGACGCCCTGGGCTGGTAAGTATGACGATCCTGGGATGGGAGGGGTCTGCTTTTTGTGGGGGATAAACTTACCCCCAACCGTGTCTCCTCGAGAATAAGACACCCCCCTGAAAATAAGACATAGTGCTTTTTTGAGGGCAAAAAAAAAATATAGGACAGTGTGTCTTATTTTCGGGGAAACGGTAGTAGCTAATATCACCAGCAGAGGGCACAGTTATCTGTCTACTGTAGCAGTAGCTGATATCACCAGCAGAGGGCACAATGATCTGTCTACTGTAGCAGTAGCTGATGTCACCAGCAGAAGGCACCATGAATTTGTCTACTGCAGCAGTAGCTGATGTCATCAGCAGAGGGCACCGTGATCTGTCTGCTGTAGCATGAAGTGTCACCAGCAGAGGGCACCATGATTTCAGTCTGCAGCAGTAGCTGATGTCACAAGTAGAGGGCACCGTGATCTCAGTCTGCTGTAGCACGAAGTGTCACCAGCAGAGGGCACCATGATTTGTCTACTGCAGCAATAGCTTATGTCACCAGCAGAAGGCACCATGATATGTCTACTACAGCAATAGCTTATGTCACCAGCAGAATGCACCATGATTTGTCTACTACAGCAATAGCTTATGTCACCAGCAGAAGGCACCATGATTTGTCTACTGCAGCAATAGCTTATGTCATCAGCAGAGGGCACCATGATCTCAGTCTACTGTTGTAGTTGTCACCAGCAGAGGGCACCATGCTGTAGCAGTAGGTATCACCAGTAGAGGGCACAATGATCCGAGTCTAGTGCAGCAGTAGTTTGTCACCAGCAGAGAGACCATGATTTGAGTTTACTGTAGGTGTAACCAGCAGACGGGTGGAATGATCATGGTTGCAGGGATTGTGATTTGAGCCTAGGGGTGCAGAGGTCCCGCCGACCTCAACGCCTGCTTCAGCTGGATGTGTATCTCCGGGCCCATCGGGTCCCTACGCTGTAAACTGCGGCGGTGTTGAGGCGAACATGTATGCCGCCTGCTTAAGAAGATGAATATTCACTGCTCTCCACGCCCTTAATCCCGCCCACATATTTTCACTGAAGCTGAGGTGGGCGGTATTATGGGCGTGTAGAACAGTGAATATTCATTTTATTTACTAGCCGCATATGTGATCACCAAGTCGCCGGCTTCCTGCAGCTGCGGGGCGATCGTCTGCTGCTATTGAAGAGAACGATTTCACTGCTCTGCACACCCATAATCCCAGGCATGTGGGGAAGTGAATGTGCCAACAGCTGACGCAGGTGCAAGTGACGTCATGTGCTGCGCCACGAACACACTGAAGTCAGTTCCCAAGCATGCCATTATTAAAGGAGGAGATCTAGGGGAGGTGAATATACCGTGTTTCCCCGAAAATAAGACCTCCCCTGACAATAAGGCCTAGCAGGAGTTTTCAGGGAGGCTTAAATATCCCCTGAAAATAAGACCTAGCCGCGGTGCAATAATGAAGTGTCCGTGCAGCAGTAAAAAAAAAAGTTAAAGAATCCTGCAAGACACTTCATTAAAGACAGCGGACACCAACTAAAGAAAGAAGAGTGAAGACACCCCTCCCCCCGATCATACTCACCAGACGCCGATTGGGAGCAGGGGAGCGCATCAAAGTCCTGCGGTGGAACATACACATCAGATCACATACACTTACTACAGATCGCATCCATGTACTCGCGATATCGTTTGCTTCTCGGCGCGTAAGGACCTGCAACACTGTGCAGTGAGCTTCCAGAACCTTGCATCACATGGCCAGAAGCACGTGGTATCTCTGGATGTTGTGTGTGCGCGCAATTGTACTGGTATGTGCGATTTCGTGAGTGTGTGTATGCGATCGGATGTGTGAGTTTATGCTGTCTCGTGTGAGTGTCGGCAAGAGGCAGAGGAGGACGGCGTGCTGCACAACTGCCTGGAGCGCCCACCGGAGATCACAGGGAGGAATGATGTGAAATCTGGTTTTGTGTGTGTGTGTGTGTGTCTGTCATTCAGATGCATGGGAGGACAACGTGCTGCACAGAGATCACAGGGAGGAGTGATATGGAATCTGACGTGTCTATATGAGTGTGCGATCTGATGTGTGTGTGTGTGTGTGTGTCTCGGCCAGATGCAGGGGAGGCGTGCAGCATACCTGCTGGGAACCACACAGACAACCAGGGCTGGTAAGTATGACGATCCTGGGAAGGGGAAGTCTGATCTTTGTGGGGGATAAACTTACCCCCAACCATGTCTCCTCAAGAATAAGACACCCCCTGAAAATAAGACAGTGGGTTTTTTGGGGCTAAAAAAAAATGTAAGACAGTGTCTTATTTTCGGGAAAACGGGGTAATTGGTAATTATTATTTTTTTTTCTGCATGCGGCGTGATGGGGATCATATGTACCAGGATGGGGGCCATGTAGTATGATAGGGACATATATAGGAGGATGGGGAACAAAGATTCAAACATGGGCAAGTTGCTGAGAAAAAAAAGCTTTCCCATGCTCTCATATCAAGGGAAAACTGGGCACTGATGAAACGGTGTATATCAGAGCATGGGAAAGCTGGGTGCTGAGGGAAAGATGTATAGCAGATCATGGGAAAGCTGGGTGCTGAGGGAAAAGATGTATAGCAGATCATGGGAAAGCTGGGTACTGAGGGAAAAGATGTATAGCAGATCATGGGAAAGCTGGGTGCTGAGGGAAAGATGTATAGCAGATCATGGGAAAGCTGGGTACTGAGGGAAAAGATGTATAGCAGATCATGGGAAAGCTGGGTGCTGAGGGAAAGATGTATAGCAGATCATGGGAAAGCTGGGTACTGAGGGAAAAGATGTATAGCAGATCATGGGAAAGCTGGGTGCTGAGGGAAAGATGTATAGCAGATCATGGGAAAGCTGTGTGCTGAGGGAAAAGATGTATAGCAGATCATGGGAAAGCTGGGTACTGAGGTAAAAGATGTATAGCAGATCATGGGAAAGCTGGGTGCTGAGGGAAAAGATGTATAGCAGATCATGGGAAAGCTGGGTACTGAGGGAAAGATGTATAGCAGATCATGGGAAAGCTGGGTGCTGAGGGAAAAGATGTATATCAGAGCATGGGAAAGCTGGGTGCTGAGGGAAAGATGTATAGCAGATCATGGGAAAGCTGGGTACTGAGGGAAAAGATGTATAGCAGATCATGGGAAAGCTGGGTACTGAGGGAACGATTTATAGCAAGAGCATGGAAAAGCCGGGTACTGAGGGAAAAATGTATAGTAGAGCGTGGGAAGGCTGGAGGGAGCTGAAGGGCTACATTTTCCACCGGGTCCCATTGAACAGCAGAGGGCGCTATTTCTGTTTACTGCAGCAGTAGAGTGCACCATGATCTGTATATTGCATCAGTAGCTAATATCACCAGTAGAGGGCACAAAGATCTGTCTACTGTAGCAGAAGGTGTGACAAGCAGAGGGCACCATGATCTGTCCACTGCAGCAGTAGCTGATTTATCCAGCAGAGGGCACTATGAGCGGTCTATTGTAGCAGTAGATTATGTCCCCACCATAATCTGTATACGACCGCAGCAGATGCAGGTGTCATCAGTTGAGGGCATCATGCTTTTTGTCTACAATAGCAGTAGGTGTCACCAGCAGGGCGCACCATTCTAGCTGATATCGCCAGCAGAGGGCACCATGATCTCAGTTTACTGGAGCAGGAGCTGTTGTTTCCAGAAGAGGGATCATGATTTTGGTCTACTGCAGCAGTAGGTGTCACCAGTAGAGGGCACCATGAAATGTCTACTGCAGTTGTAGCTGAAGTCACCAGCAGAGGACACCTTGTCTCCTGAATCCGTACCTGTTGTAGCCAGCAGAGGCCATCATGCTCTAAGTCTGCTGCAGCAGTAGGTGTCACCAGCAGAGGTCACCAAAATATCAGTCTACTGCAGCAGTAGCTAAACTCACTGGAGAGGGCATCATAATCTTTCTACTGCAGCAGTAGCAGATCTCACTAGCAGAGGGCACTATATTATCAGTCAACTGCAGTCGTAGCTGAAGTCACTGGCAGAGGGCACCATGATGTCAGTCTACTGGAACAATAGATGTCACTAGCAGAGGGCACCATGATTGACGTCTGCTGAAGCAGTAGGTGTCACAAATAGAGGGCACCATGATATGTCTACTGTAGCAGTACCTGTTGTAGTGAAGAGGGCACCATGACCTTAGTTGTTCTTTGCTTACTGCAGCAATAGGTTTCACCAGCAGAGGGCACCATGATGTCTGTCTGTTCAAGCAGGAGGTATTACCAGCAGAGGGCATCATGATCAGTCTACTGCGGCAGTAGGTGTCACCAGCAGAGGGCACCATGATCTGTCTGCTGCAGCAGTAGGTGTCACCAGCAGAGGGCTTCATGATCTGCCTCCTGCAGCAATAGGTGTCACCAGCAGAGGGCACCATGATCTCAGTCTACTGTAGCAGTAGGTGTCACCATGCCAGTCAATGCAGCGTCACTAGCGTGTACGCGTCCCGGTTACAGACATGTCTAGTGCGCATGACCAGAAGTGTCGGGACTTTCAGGTCAGCGTTCACCACGGACACAGGTACGCATGTCACCGCTGGTGACGCTGCATCCTTAATCTAAAGATCTCTTTATGCTACTAGATATGGGGACGATTAGACAGGGATTAGTAATATGCACAGAACTGGTCGTGGTTCTGGGTGCATATTGGACCTGACAGGTTCCCTTTTTAAAACACAAATTTTATTGCAGTTTTCAGAATCATTACAATATATCTAACATTTGAACAAGAATAAATTCACCTTACCAATTTACCCACCCTTGTCTTAACCCACCCTCTTTTATTCCCACTTTATCCCCCCCAACATTTTTAATACACAGAACACCAGGTATAAGTCGCGGAAGAACACACAGCTCCTCTATATTCTGATTCCCGTTTGAAGCCCTATTTCTCTGAAACCCTCGTCTCGCCCTACTGTCTTGTCTCTACTGCGTGTGTATTTTCAGCTTTCCCAATGTGTCTTGCAAGTGTCCCAGTAGATACCATTCCGTATTAGGCTACTTTCACACATCAGTTTTCTGTATTCAGGCACAGTCCTTTTTTTTCCTGATCCAACGGATCCTGAAAAAAAAGTGAAAACCGTATCCACCGGATCCGTTTTTTAACGGATCCGTTATGCCGGATCCGTTAAAAAACGGATCCGGTGGATACGGTTTGCATCCGTTTTTGCATCCTTTTCGTCCGTTTTTTGGCTGGATCCGTTTTGTTAATTACATTGGAGCATGCTCAGTTTAGAAAAACGGATCCGGCGGCCGCATCCGTTTTTTACCGCATTACGCCGGATCCGGCGTCCATAGGCTTCTATTGTAAAACACGCCGTATCGCGCCGGATCCGGCGCGATGCGTTTTTTTTGCCGGACAAAAAAACGTTGCAAGCTACGTTGCCTCCGGCCGCCGCATTAACTAATTTTGCCGCATCCGGAAAAAAACGGATGCAACGCAAAGCCATCCGGTACAATCCGGTAACAATGCAAGTCTATGGGGAAAAAACGGATGCGGTACTGGATCCGTTTTACCCGTTTTTTTCCGGATTGAACCTGATGGCAAAAAACTGATGTGTGAAAGTAGCCTTAGTGAAAGGAGATACCCCTTTCCGTATTTCTGCAACTCCATACTGCTGTACTATAAATCTCTTCCATTTTTTAAAAAAGTTTCCCGTTAGTTCGTCCTTATTTCTTTCGGCTTCCAACTGTTCAATATTGAGCAGCTTTTTAATCTGATTGACCACCTCCTCCTCTGATGGAACAGATTCCTCGAGCCATCTGCGTAGTAGGGCCTTTTTCCCTATCATAGCAATATTATGGAAGAGTCTTGGAATCGTGGTCCCCCGTGTATCTCCTCCTCCTTCCTTTTCTTTAGTCCTGTGGTGGAAAATCCATAACAATGGGTCTAGTTCCATTTCCACTTCCCATACTTTTTCTATAAGTGTCTTCATTTTTCCCCAAAATTTCTGACTTTCTGAGCACTGCCAAATCCCGTGGTATAAGTCCGTTTTCGGCTGCTTACATTTGGGGCAATGTTCTATTTTATTCATCGTCTGCTTGGTGGGGATGTTAAAACCATAAATTGCTCTGTGCATTAATCTAAACTGTGTGTCCCTCCAGCCCTCATTAATCACCTCCTTCCTCATCCTCATCCATCCCTGCTGTATCTTTTCCCCTGCCTCTGTATCTTTTAGTTGTCGTGCCCATGCTCCCCAGACCTGGTCCGAGTGCAGTGGTACCAGTGCTGTTCTCAGATCTTTGTACAGGGAGGAGATAGTAATCTCCTGTTTATCCTTCATTATAAATTGGTCCATTTCATTCATTACCTGTTCTTTTCTAACATCCCTCAATAGTCCCATTATTCCCTTTTCCACCTGTTTGTATTGTATGATTTGGAATGGAGAAAGCCCATACCTGTTCACCAACTCCTCAAGGGTCAACCACCTATGTTCAGTTTCATGGAGCAGATCCTTCACCCCACTGATCCCCTTATTTCTCCATTCTAGAAATAGTTTGTTTTCCCTCCCTGCTGGGAATTCCGGAAAATTCCAGATATTTAGGTATTTGGAGATTCGCCAGGACAGGTTAAACTTTTTCCTCACTGCTTTCCACGCCATTATCGTATCTCTACATACCAGGGAGTGCTTAATTTTCCTCGGAATATTGGCCAATGACGTGTGTAATATTGCCCCCAAGTCCCATGGTCTACAGTACTCACTTTCCAATTTTATGTTAGAATAGCTATTTGTCTTCCTCAGCCAGTCTATTACGTGCCTCATCAAGCATGCAAGGTTGTAGCCTCTCACATTTGGCATCTTGATTCCTCTTCCAGTGGTAGCATTAGTTTTTCCGCCCTAATTCTTGGTCTTTTTCTCTTCCATAGGAAGCTTGTAAATGCTTTATTCAGTCTATTTACATCCGCATGCTTTAATAATATAAGGATAGTCTGCATTGGGTATAGCAGCTTGGAGAAACTCATCATTTTTAAGAGGTGGTTTCTACCTAGCCGGGATGGCGGCAGCCCCTCCCCACATCTTATACCTAGCAGGGATAGCGGCAGCCCCCCCCACATCTTATACCTAGCAGGGATAGCGGCAGCCCCTCCCACATCTTATACCTAGCAGGGAAAGCGGCAGCCCCTCCCACATCTTATACCTAGCAGGGATAGCGGCAGCCCCTCCCACATCTTATACCTAGCAGGGATAGCGGCAGCCCCTCCCACATCTTATACCTAGCAGGGAAAGCGGCAGCCCCTCCCACATCTTATACCTAGCAGGGATAGCGGCAGCCCCTCCCACATCTTATACCTAGCAGGGATAGCGGCAGCCCCTCCCACATCTTATACCTAGCAGGGATAGCGGCAGCCCCTCCCACATCTTATACCTAGCAGGGATAGCGGCAGCCCCTCCCACATCTTATACCTAGCAGGGATAGCGGCAGCCCCCCCCACATCTTATACCTAGCAGGGATAGCGGCAGCCCCTCCCACATCTTATACCTAGCAGGGATAGCGGCAGCCCCTCCCACATCTTTAGCTCTCGTTCTATTTTCTGTATCACCGGTTTGAAGTTTAATTCATAAATGGAGGCAGGCTGGCGTCCCATCTGGATCCCCAGGTATTTAAGGTGGGTTTTTGCTATCGGTATCCCACATATGTTATCCCCTATTCCATAGGTTTTCAGGGATGACATGGTTCGCTCATTCAGAAACAGTATTTCACATTTTGTCTTGTTCAATTTAAAACCTGCCATAGACCCAAATCTCTCTATCTGTTGTATTGTTTTTAAAAGGTCATTCTGTGGTCTATTCATGAATAATATGATATCGTCCGCGAATAGAGCTGAATGTACTTTTTCCGTTCCAATGTTAATGCCCTCAAAGCAATCTCCTCCATTGATCAGTTTTGATAATGGCTCAATGGCTAGATTGAACAAGAGAGGAGACAGCGGGCACCCCTGTCTCGTCCCTTTGGTCAAAGAGAAGGGTCGTGACAAACATCCGGGTGTCGCCACTCTTGCCTGAGGGTTTGCATATAGTATACCTATAAATGTTCTGAATGCTCCCCTGAAGCCCATATTATCTAGGACTGTTTCCAGCCATGGCCACTGCACATTATCAAACGCTTTTTCAGCATCCAACGTGATCATGGCTGGCAACTCCCCTCCTTGTAGATCCCTGTGTCTGATGGCGTCCATTACTATCATGGCCTTTCTTACGTTCGTCACGGCTGCTCTCCCCTTTACAAACCCCGATTGGGCGGGAGAAATTAGCCTTGGTAATACCTCTGCCAATCGATTGGCCATCAATTTGGCCACTAGTTTAAGGTCTTGGTTGATTAGTGAGATTGGTCTATAATTCGTTGGATTGTCCAAATTTTTATCTCCCTTGGGTAAAAGTTTTATATATGCAGTGTTAAGGTGGCTAGACATTCCCGTACCCCCTAACATTTTATTAAACATACGTGTCAGCGTCGGTGATATTTCCTCCTTTAGTACTTTATAGAATTCCCCATTGAACCCGTCAGGCCCCGGTGCTTTATGTATACTCAGTTCTCCTATTGTTGTTTGCACTTCCTCTATTGTGATGTCCGCGTTCAGTCTAGTCAGTTCGTCCTCGGTTATTTGTGTAAGTCCTAATGTCTTTAGCCACTCCCTCCCTCCTTCTCTATTTTCATCCCCCTTACTATATAGTTTGGCATAGTATTCCCCCAAGATCTGGTTGATCTCCTGCGGATTCGTCGATTTGGTCCCATCCTGTCTTGTCATACTAGCTATTAATGTCAACGGTCGTCTTTCCTTTGCCAGGTTAGCCAGCAGTTTACCTGCCTTATTGCCAAATCGGTGCAAGTCAACCTCCTGCTGGGACCTTACTAGTTCTTCTCGTTTTCCTACCCACATGTCAAACTCTTGTTTTGCTTCCTTCCACTCTTCTTTTGCTTTTTGGGATTTGTTTTCTAGGTACCTTGTGTATTTCTCTCTCAAACTAGTGCTTGCCTCCTGGTAATGTTTTTGCGTCTGTTTCCTGATTTTGGCTACATGCCCCATCAGTCTCCCCCTTAATACTACTTTCGCTGTTTCCCAGAATAGCATTGCCTCTTCCTCGTGCCCACTGTTAGTGCCGCAATATTCCTCCCACCACTCCTTTAATATTTTAATAAAATCTTTATCTTTGAGTAAGAATGATGGAAATCTCCATATATAATCCGAGCCCCTCTGTATTCTGTCATTTAAGTCTAAGGTCACCGGGCTGTGGTCGGATATAACCATGTTCTCTATGTCTACATCCTTGACCCTGTGCCAGAGTCTTTGGTCTACTAACATAAAGTCAATCCTTGACCATGCTTCGTGTGGGTGTGAGTAGTGTGTATATTCACGTTCATATGAGTGTTGCGTTCTCCAACTGTCCTGCAGATTTGTGTCTTCCAGTAATTTGGCCATCAAACCCTTTATATTCCTACTCTGCCTACCTTGTTCCTTGCCATACCTCCTATCCTCCTCTTTCGAAACTACTGCATTAAAATCTCCCCCCACTATCTTATTTGGGTCTACATCCACTCCCAATTTGTTGGTGATAAAGTCAAAGAAGGCTTTTTGTTCGTTATTAGGGGCGTATATATTGTGTATGCTAAACTCTCCCTGCGGGCTAGTTAATTTGATATGTATGTACCTCCCACCATCATCACTGTCTTGGGACACTATTTCGTGAGTAAAGTGTTTGTTTATTAAGATCATTACCCCTGCCTTCCTTCCCTGGGATCCTGACCCGACTACCGCCCCCACCCATAATTTTTGCATATGAAAAAAATCCCCTTTTTGCAGGTGGGTCTCCTGCAGTAGTGCGATATCTACCTTCAGTCTTTTAAGGTGTCGTAATATCATCATGCGCTTATGTGGAGACTTCAAACCTTTTACGTTCCAAGTGACTAATTTAACCATTATCCCAACATCTCAGGACATTTATGTCGCTATATGTTCTCACTTGTGTGTGTCTTGGCGCCTTTCCCTGGTCTTTTCCCTGCCTTAACTCCGCTGCGTACTGACAACTATGTATTGCCTGGGCGCAACCTTGTGTCCCCTTCTTGGCATTAACTATAAACCTGGTGGCTACCCCCCCAACTGCCCTCAGTTTTCTTTCAGCGTGCTTATAGCGTTGCTTTCCCTGAACCCAACTATTCAACCTAAATCTTTTGTCAACTAACAACCCCTCAACTGTCCCCCCCTTTACAATCAATCGTCTCATCACTTCCATTTTTTCTGTGATGCTCCTGGCTCCGCAATCCCCTCTCAGCCCCCTAATTAACATTTACATATGGCCTGTCCCCCATTGTTCTGTTATCTAACACACCAAAGCAAGGCCTTCCTGGTCAATAGCCATGCCAGCATACAATACCCCCTCCCTCATTGCCCAATAGCCGTGCCAGCATACAATACCCCCTCCCTCATTGCCCAATAGCCATGCCAGCATACAATACCCCCTCCCTCATTGCCCAATAGCCGTGCCAGCATACAATACCCCCTCCCTCATTGCCCAATAGCCATGCCAGCATGCAATACCCCCTCCCTCATTGCCCAATAGCCATGCCAGCATACAATACCCCCTCCCTCATTGCCCAATAGCCGTGCCAGCATACAATACCCCCTCCCTCATTGCCCAATAGCCATGCCAGCATACAATACCCCCTCCCTCATTGCCCAATAGCCGTGCCAGCATACAATACCCCCTCCCTCATTGCCCAATAGCCATGCCAGCATGCAATACCCCCTCCCTCATTGCCCAATAGCCATGCCAGCATACAATACCCCCTCCCTCATTGCCCAATAGCCGTGCCAGCATACAATACCCCCTCCCTCATTGCCCAATAGCCGTGCCAGCATACAATACCCCCTCCCTCATTGCCCAATAGCCATGCCAGCATGCAATACCCCCTCCCTCATTGCCCAATAGCCATGCCAGCATACAATACCCCCTCCCTCATTGCCCAATAGCCGTGCCAGCATACAATACCCCCTCCCTCATTGCCCAATAGCCATGCCAGCATACAATACCCCCTCCCTCATTGCCCAATAGCCGTGCCAGCATACAATACTACCTCCCTCATTGCCCAATAGCCGTGCCAGCATACAATACTCCCTCCCTCATTGCCCAATAGCCATGCCAGCATACAATACCCCCTCCCTCATTGCCCAATAGCCATGCCAGCATACAATACCCCCTCCCTCATTGCCCAATAGCCGTGCCAGCATACAATACCCCCTCCCTCATTGCCCAATAGCCATGCCAGCATGCAATACCCCCTCCCTCATTGCCCAATAGCCATGCCAGCATACAATACACCCTCCCTCATTGCCCAATAGCCGTGCCAGCATACAATACCCCCTCCCTCATTGCCCAATAGCCGTGCCAGCATACAATACCCCCTCCCTCATTGCCCAATAGCCGTGCCAGCATACAATACCCCCTCCCTCATTGCCCAATAGCCATGCCAGCATGCAATACCCCCTCCCTCATTGCCCAATAGCCATGCCAGCATACAATACCCCCTCCCTCATTGCCCAATAGCCGTGCTAGCATACAATACCCCCTCCCTCATTGCCCAATAGCCGTGCCAGCATACAATACCCCCTCCCTCATTGCCCAATAGCCATGCCAGCATGCAATACCCCCTCCCTCATTGCCCAATAGCCATGCCAGCATACAATACCCCCTCCCTCATTGCCCAATAGCCGTGCCAGCATACAATACCCCCTCCCTCATTGCCCAATAGCCATGCCAGCATGCAATACCCTCTCCCTCATTGCCCAATAGCCATGCCAGCATACAATACCCCCTCCCTCATTGCCCAATAGCCGTGCCAGCATACAATACCCCCTCCCTCATTGCCCAATAGCCATGCCAGCATACAATACCCCCTCCCTCATTGCCCAATAGCCGTGCCAGCATACAATACCCCCTCCCTCATTGCCCAATAGCCATGCCAGCATACAATACTCCCTCCCTCATTGCCCAATAGCCGTGCCAGCATACAATACCCCCTCCCTCATTGCCCAATAGCCGTGCCAGCATACAATACCCCCTCCCTCATTGCCCAATAGCCATGCCAGCATACAATACCCCCTCCCTCATTGCCCAATAGCCGTGCCAGCATACAATACCCCCTCCCTCATTGCCCAATAGCCATGCCAGCATGCAATACCCCCTCCCTCATTGCCCAATAGCCATGCCAGCATACAATACCCCCTCCCTCATTGCCCAATAGCCGTGCCAGCATACAATACCCCCTCCCTCATTGCCCAATAGCCATGCCAGCATACAATACCCCCTCCCTCATTGCCCAATAGCCGTGCCAGCATACAATACTCCCTCCCTCATTGCCCAATAGCCGTGCCAGCATACAATACTCCCTCCCTCATTGCCCAATAGCCATGCCAGCATACAATACCCCCTCCCTCATTGCCCAATAGCCGTGCCAGCATACAATACTCCCTCCCTCATTGCCCATACCTATTATTTGTTACCTCTGGTCTCAATTTCACTTCACCTCCCATCAGCATAAGTGACCTGGCTACCAGAAGAGCGATTTATCAGTAGATACTAAAGAGAGAAACCCGGTCCCCCATAGATGTTAGGATCCCCTACAGCCCCGAGGGGGAAGGGCACCTTGATCCATATAGATTGAAGAGGCGTGGGGAACAGAAGAGAAAGAGAAAAGAATGGAAAAGCCTATAAGAAGAAGAGAAAAAAAAAAGTGGAAGTAGGAAGAGGAAGTAGGAAGTGGAAAAGGAAGTGTAAGAGGAAGAGGAAAAGAAAGTGGAAGAGGAAGTGTAAAGTGGAAATGGAAGTGGAAGAGGAAGTGGAAGTAGGAAGAGGAAGTAGGAAGTGGAAAAGGAAGTGGAAGAGGAAGTGGGAGTAGGAAGTGGAAAAGGAAGAGGAAGTGGAAGTGGAAAAGGAAGAGGAAGTAGGAAGTGGAAAAGGAAGAGGAAGTGGAAGAGAAAGTAGGAAATGGAAAAGGAAGTGGAAAAGGAAGTAGGAAGTGGAAAAGGAAGAGGAAGTGGAAAAGGAAGTGGAAGAGGAAGTGGTAGAGGAAGTAGGAAGTGGAAGAGGAAGTAAGAAGTGGGAGAGGAGGTGGAAGAGGAAGTGGAAGTAGGAAGTGGAAGAGGAGGTGGAAGAGGAAGTGGAAGTGGAAGAGGAAGTAGGAAGTGGAAGAGGAAGTGGAAGAGGAAATAGGTAGAGGAAGAAGGAAGTGGAAAAGGAAGTAGAAGAGGAAGTGGAAAAGGAAGTAGGAAGTGAAAGAGGAAGTGGGACAGGAGGTGGAAGTAGGAAGTGGAAGTAAGTAGGAAGTGGAAGAAGAAGTGGAAGTAGGAGGTGGAAGTGGAAGAGGAAGTAGGAAGTGGAAGAGGAAGTGGAAGAGGAAGTAGGAATTAGAAGAGGAAGTGGAAAAAGAAGTAGGAAGAGGTAGATGGGGTGGAAAAGGAAGTGTAAGAAAAGTGTAAGAGGCACTATGAAGTGGACGTAGGAAGTGGAAGCAGAAAGTAAAAATGCAATAATAAACAGTAGATGTTACTCATCCCCTGCATTCCGTCAGTCCCCTCTCTCTTGGGCCCCTCAGTTCAGTTCAAAAATATCGATTCTTCTCCTTGCAGCCTCTCTCATGGCGCTCCCATCTTCTGGTTTCCAGGCCAACGCGACAGCGACCTCCTTGCTTTTGGACTTCCTGCATGTATCTCCTTCCCCTTCATCCAGTCGTTCCGGCCCGATGCCCGGCTTTCCTCCTCTCTTCCTTGCCAAGTATGTTGCCTCTCCGGGAAGTCCTCCATCTGGTTTCTTTTCTCCATCTCCTCCATCCATCTCTCCGCCTCACTCAAGTCTTTCGTCGCAAAAAGGGATCCATCACGTCTTGTTACTCTCAGTATTGCAGGATACAGCAGTTGGAATTTTATGCCTTTACGATACAGCGCGGTACAAATCTTACTGAAGGCTTTCCTTTTGCGTGTAACCTCCGCTGAGTAGTCACCGAAGATCAGCACCTTATGCCCTTGTAGAGACAGTGGGGTCCTCCTTCCTCTAAACGCTCGCAGTATCTCTTCTTTGTCTTTGTATTCCAAGTATTTTATTATCACTTGGCACTGCCTGGCTGGTCCCGTCACTCCCGTGCTGTCTTCCTTCCCATTTGTTCCTCCTGTGCCTGGACGCTCTCTTACAGGGCCCACTCTGTGCGCTCTTTTCACCCTGCATTTGTGCGTCAGACCTAGCGCCTTGGGGAGCTCTGCTTCACATATGTTGTCCAATTGCCGCATGCTTATAGATTCCGGCAAACCCACCAGCCTTAAATTGCTTCTTCTGGAGCGGTTTTCCAGATCCTCTAGTTTGTCTCTCATGGCCTGGGATCCCTCCACCATCTCCTGCAGCTGCCCCTTTAATGCTGTCACCTGGTCCTCTGTGTCAGAGATTCTTTGCTCCATCTCTGACATCCTGGCTCCCTGCTGTGTGATCTGTTCCTTTAAGGGTGCTAGCACTGCCCCCACCATGGCCTCTAGAGAGTCTTTGATCTTGTCTGCCAGGTGCACTGCCACTGCTCCAGCCAGACGGTCATAATCAATTTGCAAATAGGAATAACGTTTGGAACACCATTCTAAGTCTGAACTGGGTGCAAAAAACCTAAAAAACATCACTATGGGGAGATAAGGTATGCACACCAGTGACTATGTAAGGGGAATACATGAAATAGCAGAAACTGCTGTGTGAATACTTACTTGAAAAATCCAATAGCTATATGCAAGAGTGAATATGTGAAAAATGGAATCTGCATTACTGCCATGAACATATGAATCAAGAGAAATTTAGCTACTGAATTGATCAATGCAATAGAGCCCCAACACTACGCCAAAGTATTTCTCTACGTTGGGGTCCCTAGCTTGTGTGTGTCCTCTCATGCAGTTAACTTATCTCCCCATAGTGATGTTTTTTTAGGTTTTTGCACCCAGTTCAGACTTAGAATGGTGTTCCAAACGTTATTCCTATTTGTTAGTATTTTTTCGTTTGTGAACCCTCCCCAACCACACCTATTGCCAATCCATATCATACGCATA
The DNA here is from genome assembly GCF_048569485.1 of Anomaloglossus baeobatrachus. Lineage (NCBI taxonomy): Eukaryota > Metazoa > Chordata > Amphibia > Anura > Aromobatidae > Anomaloglossus > Anomaloglossus baeobatrachus. The sequence continues at coordinate 282,290,859 of NC_134354.1, read as the reverse complement.
AATAGCCTGGGTCTCAGCTTCCCATACACGGTAGGTTTTTTAACTGCATGAGAGGACACACACAAGCTAGGGACCCCAACGTATTGAAATACTTTGGCGTAGTGTTGGGGCTCTATTGCATTGATCAATTCAGTAGCTAAATTTCTCTTGATTCATATGTTCATGGCAGTAATGCAGATTCCATTTTTCACATATTCACTCTTGCATATAGCTATTGGATTTTTCAAGTCAGTATTCACACAGCAGTTTCTGCTATTTCATGTATTCCCCTTCCATAGTCACTGGTGTGCATACCTTATCTCCCCATAATCAATTTGCAGGCCTGGGAACTGGCTGTGCTGCTGGGCTGTCTGCTGCTCGTGCTGCCAGGCTGTCTGCTGCTGGTGCTGCTGGGTTATCTGCTGCTCGTGGTGCTGGGCTGTCTGCTGCTGGTGCTGCTGGGCTGTCTGTTGCTCGTGCTGCCAGGCTATCTGCTGCTGGTGCTGCTGGGTTATCTGCTGCTCGTGGTGCTGGGCTGCCTGCTGCTGGTGCTGCTGGGCTGTCTGTTGCTCGTGCTGCCAGGCTGTCTGCTGCTGGTGCTGCTGGGCTGTCTGTTGCTCGTGCTGCCAGGCTGTCTGCTGCTGGTGCTGCTGGGTTATCTGCTGCTCGTGGTGCTGGGCTGCCTGCTGCTGGTGCTGGGCTGTTTACTGCTCGTGGTGCTGGGCTGTCTGCTGCTGGTGCTGCTGGGCTGTCTGCTGCTGGTGCTGGGCTGTCTGCTGCTGGTGCTGCTGGGCTGTCTGCTGCTGGTGCTGGGCTGTCTGCTGCTGGTGCTGCTGGGCTGTCTGTTGCTCGTGCTGCCAGGCTGTCTGCTGCTGGTGCTGCTGGGCTGTCTGCTGCTGGTGCTGGGCTGTCTGCTGCTGGTGCTGCTGGGCTGTCTGTTGCTCGTGCTGCTGGGTTATCTGCTGCTGGTGCTGCTGGGCTGTCTGCTGCTGGTGCTGCTGGGCTGTCTGCTGCTGGTGCTGCTGGGCTGTCTGCTGCTGGTGCTGCCAGGCTATCTGCTGCTGGTGCTGCTGGGCTGTCTGCTGCTGGTGCTGCCAGGCTATCTGCTGCTGGTGCTGCTGGGCTGTCTGCTGCTCGTGCTGCTGGGCTGTCTGCTGCTGGTGCTGCTGGGCTGTCTGCTGCTGGTGCTGCTGGGCTGTCTGTTGCTGGTGCTGCTGGGCTGTCTGCTGCTGGTGCTGCTGGGCTGTCTGTTGCTCGTGCTGCCAGGCTGTCTGCTGCTGGTGCTGGGCTGTCTGCTGCTGGTGCTGCTGGGCTGTCTGTTGCTCGTGCTGCCAGGCTATCTGCTGCTGGTGCTGCTGGGTTATCTGCTGCTCGTGGTGCTGGGCTGCCTGCTGCTGGTGCTGCTGGGCTGTCTGTTGCTCGTGCTGCCAGGCTGTCTGCTGCTGGTGCTGCTGGGTTATCTGCTGCTCGTGGTGCTGGGCTGCCTGCTGCTGGTGCTGGGCTGTTTACTGCTCGTGGTGCTGGGCTGTCTGCTGCTGGTGCTGCTGGGCTGTCTGCTGCTGGTGCTGGGCTGTCTGCTGCTGGTGCTGCTGGGCTGTCTGCTGCTGGTGCTGCTGGGCTGTCTGTTGCTCGTGCTGCCAGGCTGTCTGCTGCTGGTGCTGCTGGGCTGTCTGCTGCTGGTGCTGGGCTGTCTGCTGCTGGTGCTGCTGGGCTGTCTGTTGCTCGTGCTGCTGGGTTATCTGCTGCTGGTGCTGCTGGGCTGTCTGCTGCTGGTGCTGCTGGGCTGTCTGCTGCTGGTGCTGCCAGGCTATCTGCTGCTGGTGCTGCTGGGCTGTCTGCTGCTGGTGCTGCCAGGCTATCTGCTGCTGGTGCTGCTGGGCTGTCTGCTGCTCGTGCTGCTGGGCTGTCTGCTGCTGGTGCTGCTGGGCTGTCTGCTGCTGGTGCTGCTGGGCTGTCTGTTGCTGGTGCTGCTGGGCTGTCTGCTGCTGGTGCTGCTGGGCTGTCTGTTGCTCGTGCTGCCAGGCTGTCTGCTGCTGGTGCTGGGCTGTCTGCTGCTGGTGCTGCTGGGCTGTCTGTTGCTCGTGCTGCCAGGCTATCTGCTGCTGGTGCTGCTGGGTTATCTGCTGCTCGTGGTGCTGGGCTGCCTGCTGCTGGTGCTGCTGGGCTGTCTGTTGCTCGTGCTGCCAGGCTGTCTGCTGCTGGTGCTGCTGGGCTGTCTGTTGCTCGTGCTGCCAGGCTGTCTGCTGCTGGTGCTGCTGGGTTATCTGTTGCTCGTGGTGCTGGGCTGCCTGCTGCTGGTGCTGCTGGGCTGTCTGTTGCTCGTGCTGCCAGGCTGTCTGCTGCTGGTGCTGCTGGGTTATCTGCTGCTCGTGGTGCTGGGCTGCCTGCTGCTGGTGCTGGGCTGTTTACTGCTCGTGGTGCTGGGCTGTCTGCTGCTGGTGCTGCTGGGCTGTCTGCTGCTGGTGCTGCTGGGCTGTCTGTTGCTCGTGCTGCCAGGCTGTCTGCTGCTGGTGCTGCTGGGCTGTCTGCTGCTGGTGCTGGGCTGTCTGCTGCTGGTGCTGCTGGGCTGTCTGTTGCTCGTGCTGCTGGGTTATCTGCTGCTGGTGCTGCTGGGCTGTCTGCTGCTGGTGCTGCTGGGCTGTCTGCTGCTGGTGCTGCCAGGCTATCTGCTGCTGGTGCTGCTGGGCTGTCTGCTGCTGGTGCTGCCAGGCTATCTGCTGCTGGTGCTGCTGGGCTGTCTGCTGCTCGTGCTGCTGGGCTGTCTGCTGCTGGTGCTGCTGGGCTGTCTGCTGCTGGTGCTGCTGGGCTGTCTGTTGCTGGTGCTGCTGGGCTGTCTGCTGCTGGTGCTGCTGGGCTGTCTGTTGCTCGTGCTGCCAGGCTGTCTGCTGCTGGTGCTGGGCTGTCTGCTGCTGGTGCTGCTGGGCTGTCTGTTGCTCGTGCTGCCAGGCTATCTGCTGCTGGTGCTGCTGGGTTATCTGCTGCTCGTGGTGCTGGGCTGCCTGCTGCTGGTGCTGCTGGGCTGTCTGTTGCTCGTGCTGCCAGGCTGTCTGCTGCTGGTGCTGCTGGGTTATCTGCTGCTCGTGGTGCTGGGCTGCCTGCTGCTGGTGCTGGGCTGTTTACTGCTCGTGGTGCTGGGCTGTCTGCTGCTGGTGCTGCTGGGCTGTCTGCTGCTGGTGCTGGGCTGTCTGCTGCTGGTGCTGCTGGGCTGTCTGCTGCTGGTGCTGCTGGGCTGTCTGTTGCTCGTGCTGCCAGGCTGTCTGCTGCTGGTGCTGCTGGGCTGTCTGCTGCTGGTGCTGGGCTGTCTGCTGCTGGTGCTGCTGGGCTGTCTGTTGCTCGTGCTGCTGGGTTATCTGCTGCTGGTGCTGCTGGGCTGTCTGCTGCTGGTGCTGCTGGGCTGTCTGCTGCTGGTGCTGCCAGGCTATCTGCTGCTGGTGCTGCTGGGCTGTCTGCTGCTGGTGCTGCCAGGCTATCTGCTGCTGGTGCTGCTGGGCTGTCTGCTGCTCGTGCTGCTGGGCTGTCTGCTGCTGGTGCTGCTGGGCTGTCTGCTGCTGGTGCTGCTGGGCTGTCTGTTGCTGGTGCTGCTGGGCTGTCTGCTGCTGGTGCTGCTGGGCTGTCTGTTGCTCGTGCTGCCAGGCTGTCTGCTGCTGGTGCTGGGCTGTCTGCTGCTGGTGCTGCTGGGCTGTCTGTTGCTCGTGCTGCCAGGCTATCTGCTGCTGGTGCTGCTGGGTTATCTGCTGCTCGTGGTGCTGGGCTGCCTGCTGCTGGTGCTGCTGGGCTGTCTGTTGCTCGTGCTGCCAGGCTGTCTGCTGCTGGTGCTGCTGGGCTGTCTGTTGCTCGTGCTGCCAGGCTGTCTGCTGCTGGTGCTGCTGGGTTATCTGTTGCTCGTGGTGCTGGGCTGCCTGCTGCTGGTGCTGGGCTGTTTACTGCTCGTGGTGCTGGGCTGCCTGCTGCTGGGGTGTCTGTTGCTCGTGCTGCTGGGTTATCTGCTGCTGGTGCTGCCAGGCTGTCTGCTGCTGGTGCTGCTGGGCTGTCAGCTGCTGGTGCTGCTGGGCTGTCTGTTGCTCGTGCTGCCAGGCTGTCTGCTGCTGGTGCTGGGCTGTCTGCTGCTGGTGCTGCTGGGCTGTCTGCTGCTGGTGCTGCTGGGCTGTCTGCTGCTGGTGCTGCTGGGTTATCTGCTGCTCGTGGTGCTGGGCTGCCTGCTGCTGGTGCTGGGCTGTTTACTGCTCGTGGTGCTGGGCTGACTGCTGCTCGGCTGCCTGCTGCTGGGGTGTCTGTTGCTCGTGCTGCTGGGTTATCTGCTGCTGGTGCTGCCAGGCTGTCTGCTGCTGGTGCTGCTGGGCTGTCTGCTGCTGGTGCTGGACTGTCTGCTGCTGGTGCTGCTGGGCTGTCTGCTGCTGGTGCTGCTGGGCTGTCTGCTGCTGGTGCTGCTGGGCTGTCTGCTGCTGGTGCTGCTGGGTTATCTGCTGCTCGTGGTGCTGGGCTGCCTGCTGCTGGTGCTGCTGGGTTATCTGCTGCTCGTGGTGCTGGGCTGCCTGCTGCTGGTGCTGGGCTGTTTACTGCTCGTGGTGCTGGGCTGACTGCTGCTCGGCTGCCTGCTGCTGGGCTGTCTGTTGCTCGTGCTGCTGGGTTATCTGCTGCTGGTGCTGCCAGGCTGTCTGCTGCTGGGTTATCTGCTGCTGGTGCTGTCAGGCTGTCTGCTGCTGGTGCTGGGCTGTCTGCTGCTGGTGCTGCCAGGCTGTCTGCTGCTGGTGTTGCTGGGCTGTCTGCTGCTCGGCTGCCTGCTGCTGAGCTGTCTGTTGCTCGTGCTGCCAGGCTGTCTGCTGCTGGTGCTGCTGGGCTGTCTGCTGCTGGTGCTGGGCTGTCTGCTGCTGGTGCTGCTGGGCTGTCTGCTGCTGGTGCTGCTGGGTTATCTGCTGCTCGTGGTGCTGGGCTGCCTGCTGCTGGTGCTGGGCTGTTTGCTGCTCGTGGTGCTGGGCTGTCTGCTGCTCGTGCTGCTGGGCTTTCTGTTGCTCGTGGTGCTGGGCTGCCTGCTGCTGGTGCTGGGCTGTCTGCTGCTTGTGCTGGGCTGTCTGCTGCTGGGCTGTCTGCTGCTCGGCTGCCTGCTGCTCGTGCTGCTGGACTGTCTGCTGAGCGTGTTGCCGAGCTCTTTGCTGCTCTCTCAGCTGCTCCCCCTCCTCCTCCTCCATCCGTCCCCGCTCACCTCCCTGCATACCGCCGCGGCCCGCGGCCGCCATTTTGCGCTCCATGTGCACTGCTCTCTCTGCAGCAACCTGCTCCAGCTGTCTACCGCCGCTCCGGAGGAGGTACCGCTCCATGCACGGTCACCTCCTGCTCCTCGCCTCCCTTTCTCCGCCTCCTCCCCCGGCCGTGGGGTTCTTGTAGTCGGTGTGTGGGGCTGAGGAACGTGCGGAGCTCTGTCTCCCGCGTCCTCACATCACAGCGCCGGAACCGGAAGTAGGTTCCCTTTTTAAAGGAGGAGATCCAGGCAAGCCAAGGGGAGGTGAGTATAATTGGTCATTTTTTTTTTCTAATTTCACTGCATGCGGCGTGATGGGGGTCATATGTACCAGGATGGGGATCATGTAGTATAATAGGGACATATTATATACAAGGATGGGGAACAAAGATACAAACATGGGCAAGTTGGTGAGAGAAAGAAGCTCCCTCCCTCAGTACCCAGCTTTCCCATGCTCTGCTATACACCTTCCTCAGCACCCAGCTTTCCATGCTCTCATATCATGGGAAAACTGGGTGCTGAGGAAACTGTGTAGCAGAGCATGGGAAAGATGTGTACTGAGGGAACGATTTATAGCAGAACATGGAAAAGCCAGGAGCTCACGGAAAGATGTATAGTAGAGTGTGGGAAAGCTGGAGGGATGCCCAGGTCCACATTTTCTACTGCAGTAGTAGCTGATATCGCCAGCAGAGGGCAACATGATCCCGGTCTACTGCAGCAGTAGCTGATATCACCAGCAGAGGGCACCATTATCAGTCTACTGCAGCAGTAGCTGATATCACCAGCAGAGAGCACCATCAGTCTACTGCAGCAGTAAGGGTACCTTCACACTTAGCGATGCAGCAGCGATCCGACCAGCGATCTGACCTGGTCAGGATCGCTGCTGCATCGCTACATGGTCGCTGGTGAGCTGTCAAACAGGCAGATCTCACCAGCGACCAGTGAACAGCCCCCAGCCAGCAGCGACGTGCAAGCGACGCTGCGCTTGCACGGAGCTGCCGTCTGGAAGCTGCGGAGACTGGTAACTAAGGTAAACATCGGGTATGGTTACCCGATGTTTACATTAGTTACCAGCGCACAGCTGTGTGTGCAGGGAGCAGGGAGCCGCGCACACTGAGCGCTGGCTCCTTGCTCTCCTACCATAGCTACAGTACACATCGGGTTAATTAACCCGATGTGTAATGCAGCTACATGTTCAAAGAGCAGGGAGCCGCGCACACTGCTTAGCGCTGGCTCCTTGCTCTCCTAGCTGCTGTACACATCGGGTTAATTAACCCGATGTGTACAGCAGCTACATGTGCAGAGAGCCGGAGCCGGCAGCACAGGCAGCGTGAGAGCTGCAGAGGCTCGTAACTAAGGTAAATATCGGGTAACCACCTTGGTTACCCGATGTTTATCTTGGTTACAGCTTACCGCAGGCTGTCAGACGCCGGCTCCTGCTCGCTTCATTTGTCGCTCTCTCGCTGTCACACACAGCGATCTGTGTGTCACAGCGGGAGAGCGGCTTTGAAGAAAACGAACCAGGGCTGTGTGTAACGAGCAGCGATCTCGCAGCAGGGGCCAGATCGCTGCTCATTGTCACACACAGCGAGATCGCTAATGAGGTCACTGCTGCGTCACAAAAAGCGTGACTCAGCAGCGATCTCGGCAGCGAGCTCGCTGTGTGTGAAGCACCCCTAATTGTAACAAGTAGAGTACATAATGAGGTCCGTCTCCTGGAGCAGTACATTTCACTAGCAGAGGGCACCATGAACTCAGTCTGCTGAAGCAATTGGTGTTACCAGCAGAGGGCACCATGATCTCAGTCTACTGCAGCAATACAGTATGTGTTGCTAGCAGAGGGCACAACGATTTCATTCTACTGGAGCAATAGGTGTCACCAGCAGAGGGCACCATGATCTCAGTTTGCTGCAGCAGTAGGTGTCACCAGCAGAGGACACCATGATTATTTTTTACTTTTTTTCATTTACGTATATTTGGGTCTGTCGGGGAGTCACAGATTTATAAAGCCAACGACTGTGCGGCGTACATTACAAATGATAACGTTATGATGCAATAACCACATCTTACCATTTACTACATAATATCACATGCAGGCAAGAACACCTTACACAAGCCTGAGCCTGAGATCCTCTGTGCTGCTGTGGTTCTCTGTTTGTGAGTGGATGACATGCTGGCAGATAAGTGATGTGCGTGCGTAGCTCTCCCCCCGGGGACACAATGTACACATACCACACATCGGCACCTACCTGAAATGTCACGGGTCATGAGAAACTCCTACAACAGACTGTGTGCAAGTATATACTATATACACACAATGCCACACTGTAAACAGCCTGTATACACTGCCCTACACGCAGCCTATAGACACTGCCCTACACGCAGCCTATAGACACTGCCCTACACGCAGCCTATAGACACTGCCCTACACGCAGCCTATAGACACTGCCCTACACGCAGCCTATAGACACTGCCCTACACGCAGCCTATAGACACTGCCCTACACGCAGCCTATAGACACTGCCCTACACGCAGCCTATAGACACTGCCCTACACGCAGCCTATAGACACTGCCCTACACGCAGCCTATAGACACTGCCCTACACGCAACCTATAGACACTGCCCTATACGCAGCCTATAGACACTGCCCTACACGCAGCCTATAGACACTGCCCTACACGCAGCCTATAGACACTGCCCTACACGCAGCCTATAGACACTGCCCTACACGCAGCCTATATAGACACTGCCCTACACGCAGCCTATATATACACTACTTAGCCTATATACACTGCACTATACGCAGCCTATATATACAGCCTTTATACACTACACTTAGCCTTTGTATACTGCATACGCAGCCTATATATACAGCACTTAGCCTATGTACACTGCATACGCAGCTCATATACACTGCCTATATATACACACTGCACTATACTCAGCCTATATACACTGCACTATATGCAGCCTATGTACAGTGCCTTGTGAAAGTATTCGGCCCCCTTGATTTTTTTCAACCTTTTCCCACATTTCAGGCTTCAAACATGAAGATAAAAATGAAGAATCAACAAAAAGTGGACACAATTGTGAAGGTGAATGAAATTTATTGCTTATTTTAAACCTTTTTTTAAAAAAATAAATAACTGAAAAGTGGGGCATGCAATATTATTCATCCCCTTTAGGCCCCTTTCACACGTCAGTGATTCTGGTACGTTTGTGCTTTTTTTTAAACGTACCAGAATCACTGACATACGCAGACCCATTATAATGAATGGGTCTGCTCACACGTCAGTGATTTTTCACTGCACGTGTCTCCGTGCAGCGTACCCGCGTGTGCGTGTTTCATAGTATCCTAGTATCATAGTTTTTAAGGTTGAAGGGAGACTCTGAGGGGCACTTTGCACGCTGCGACATCGCAGGCCGATGCTGTGATGCCGAGCGCGATAGTGCCCGCCCCCGTCGCAACTGCGATATCCTTGTGATAGCTGCCGTAGTGAACATTATCGCTACGGCAGCTTCACATGGACTCACCTGTCCTGCGACCGTCGCTCTGGCCGGCGACCCGCCTCCTTATTAAGGGGGCGGGTCGTTCGGCGTCACTGCGACGTCACACGGCAGGCGGCCAATAGGAGCGGAGGGGCGGAGATGAGCGGGACGTAAACATCCCGCCCACCTCCTTCCTTCCGCATATCCTACGGAAGCCGCAGTGACGCCGGTAGGAGATGTTCCTCGCTCCTGCGGCTTCACACACAGCGATGTGTGCTACCGCAGGAGCGAGGAACAACATCGGACTGTCGCGTCAGCGTAATCATGGATTACGCCGACGCTGCACCAATGATACGATTACGACGCTTTTGCGCTCGTTAATCGTATCATCTAGGCTTTACACACTACGATGTCGCATGTGATGCCGGAAGTGCGTCATTTTCAATTTGACCCCACCGACATCGCACCTGCGATGTCGTAGTGTGCAAAGTACCCCTTAGTCCATCTAGTTCAACCCGTAGCCTAACATGTTGATCCAGAGGAAGGCAAAAAAAAAAACAATGTGGCAAACAAGTTCCAATGGGGAAAAAATGTCCTTCCTGACTCCACATCCGGCAATCAGACTAGTTCCCTGGATCAATACCCTGTCATAAAATCTAATATACATAACTGGTAATATTACATTTTTCAAGAAAGGCGTCAAGGCTCTGCTTAAATGTTAGTAGTGAATCACTCATTACAACATCATGCGGCAGAGAGTTCCACAGTCTCACTGCTCGTACAGTAAAGAATCCTCGTCTGTGATTATGATTAAACCTTCTTTCCTCAAGACGTAGCGGATGCCCCCGTGTTCCAGTCGCAGGCCTAGGTGTAAAAAGATCTTTGGAAAGGTCTCTGTACTGTCCCCTCATATATTTATACATTGTGATTAGATCCCCCCTAAGCCTTCGTTTTTCCAAACTAAATAACCCCAAGTTTAATAACCTGTCTTGGTATTGCAGCCCACCCATTCCTCTAATAATCTTGGTCGCTCTTCTCTGCACCCTCTCCAGTTCAGCTATGTCCTTCTTATATATCGGTGACCAGAATTGTACACAGTATTCTAAGTGCGGTCGCACTAGTGACTTGTACAGAGGTAAAACTAGATTTTTTTCATGAACACTTATACCTCTTTTAATACATCCCAATACATCTATCAGGTGATCATTACTCCCCCATCATCATCTATCAGGTGATCACTACTCCCCCATCATCATCTATCAGGTGATCACTACTCCCCATCATCATCATCATCTATCAGGTGATCACTACTCCCCCATCATCATCATCTATCAATTGATCACTACTCCCCCATCATCATCATCTATCAGGTGATCACTACTCCCCCATCATCATCTATCAGGTGATCACTACTCCCCCATCATCATCATCTATCAGGTGATCACTACTCCCCCATCATCATCTATCAGGTGATCACTACTCCCCAATCATCATCTATCAGGTGATCACTACTCCCCCATCATCATCTATCAGGTGATCACTACTGCCCCATCATCATCTATCAGGTGATCACTACTCCCCCATCATCATCTATCAGGTGATCACTACTTCCCCATCATCATCTATCAGGTGATCACTACTCCCCCATCATCATCTATCAGGTGATCACTACTCCCCATCATCATCATCTATCAGGTGATCACTACTCCCCCATCATCATCTATCAGGTGATCACTACTCCCCATCATCATCATCTATCAGGTGATCACTACTCCCCATCATCATCTATCAGGTGATCACTACTCCTCCATCATCATCATCTATCAGGTGAGCACTACTCCACCATCATCATCTATCAGGTAATCACTACTCCCCCATAATCATCTATCAGGTGATCACTACTCCCCCATCATCATCTATCAGGTGATCACTACTCCCCATCATCATCATCTATCAGGTGATCACTACTCCCCGATCATCATCTATCAGGTGATCACTACTCCTCCATCATCATCATCTATCAGGTGAGCACTACTCCTCCATCATCATCTATCAGGTGATCACTACTCCCCCATCATCATCTATTAGGTGATCACTACACCCATCATCATCTATCAGGTGATCACTACTCCCCCATCATCATCTATCAGGTGAACACTACTCCTTCATCATCATCTATCAGGTGATCACTACTCCCCCATCATCATCTATCAGGTGAGCACTACTCCCCATCATCATCTTTCAGGTGAGCACTACTCCTCCATCATCATCTTTCAGGTGAGCACTACTCCCCCATCATCATCTATCAGGTGAGCACTACTCCTCCATCATCATCTATCAGGTGATCACTACTCCCCCATCATCATCTATCAGGTGATCACTACTCCCCCATCATCATCTATCAGGTGAGCACTAATCCCCCATCATCATCTATCAGGTGATCACTACTCCCCTATCATCATCTATCAGGTGAGCACTACTCCCTCATCATCATCTATCAGGTGATCACTACTCCCCCATCATCATCTATCAGGTGAGCACTACTCCCCCATCATCATCTATCAGGTGATCACTACTCCCCCATCATCATCTATCAGGTGAGCACTACTCCCTCATCATCATCTATCAGGTGATCACTACTCCCCCATCATCATCTATCAGGTGAGCACTACTCCCCCATCATCATCTATCAGGTGAGCACTAATCCCCCATCATCATCTATCAGGTGATCACTACTCCCCTATCATCATCTATCAGGTGAGCACTACTCCCTCATCATCATCTATCAGGTGATCACTACTCCCCCATCATCATCTATCAGGTGATCACTACTCCCCCATCATCATCTATCAGGTGATCACTACTCCCCCATCATCATCTATCAGGTGATCACTACTCCCCCATCATCATCTATCAGGTGAGCACTACTCCTCCATCATCATCTATCAGGTGATCACTACTCCCCCATCATCATCTATCAGGTGAGCACTACTCATCCATCGTCATCTATCAGGTGATCACTACTCCCCCATCATCATCTATCAGGTGATCACTACTCCCCCATCATCATCTATCAGGTGATCACTACTCCCCCATCATCATCTATCAGGTGAGCACTACTCCTCCATCATCATTTATCAGGTGATCACTACTCCCCATCATCATCTATCAGGTGATCACTACTCCTCCATCATCATCTATCAGGTGATCACTACTCCCCCATCATTATCTATCAGGTGATCACTACTCCCCCATCATCATCTATCAGGTGATCACTACTCCCCCATCATCATCTCTCAGGTGATCACTACTCCTCCATCATGATCTATCAGGTGATCACTACTCCCCAATCATCATCTATCAGGTGAGCACTACTCCCCCATCATCATCTATCAGGTGAGCACTACTCCCCCATCATCATATATCAGGTGATCACTACTCCCCCATCATCATCTATCAGGTGATCACTACTCCTCCATCATCATCTATCAAGTGATCACTACTCCCCCATCATCATCTATCAGGTGATCGCTACTCCCCCATCATCATCTATCAGGTGATCACTACTCCCCCATCATCATCTATCAGGTGAGCAGTACTCCCCAATCATCATCTATCAGGTGATCACTACTTCCCCATCATCATCTATCAGGTGATCACTACTCCCCCATCATCATCTATCAGGTGATCACTACTCCCCCATCATCATCTATCAGGTGATCACTACTCCCCATCATAATCTATCAGGTGAGCACCACTCCCCATCATCATCTATCATGTGATCAATACTCCCCCATCATCAACTATCAGGTGAGCACTACTCCCCAATCATCATCTATCAGGTGATCACTACTCCCCATCATCATCTATCAGGTGATCACTACTCCCCATCATCATCTATCAGGTGATCACTACTCCTCCATCATCATCTATCAGGTGATCACTACTCCCCCATCATCATCTCTCAGGTGATCACTACTCCCCAATCATCATCTATCAGGTGAGCACTACTCCCCCATCATCATCTATCAGGTGAGCACTACTCCCCCATCATCATCTATCAGGTGATCACTACTCCCCCATCATCATCTATCAGGTGATCACTACTCCTCCATCATCATCTATCAAGTGATCACTACTCCCCCATCATCATCTATCAGGTGATCACTACTCCCCCATCATCATCTATCAGGTGAGCACTACTCCTCAATCATCATCTATCAGGTGATCACTACTCCCCCATCATCAACTATCAGGTGATCACTACTCCCCCATCATCATCTATCAGGTGATCACTACTCCCCCATCATCATCTATCAGGTGAGCACTACTCCTCTATCATCATCTATCAGGTGATCACTACTCCCCCATCATCATCTATCAGGTGAGCACTACTCCCCATCATGATCTATCAGGTGAGCACTACTCCCCATCATCATCTATCAGGTGAGCACTACTCCCCATCATCATCTATCAGGTGAGCACTACTCCCCCATCATCATCTATCAGGTGATCACTACTCCCCCATCATCATCTATCAGGTAATCACTACTCCCCCATCATCATCTATCAGGTAATCACTACTCCCCCATCATCATCTATCAGGTGATCACTACTCCCCATCATAATCTATCAGGTGAGCACCACTCCCCATCATCATCTATCATGTGATCAATACTCCCCCATCATCAACTATCAGGTGAGCACTACTCCCCAATCATCATCTATCAGGTGATCACTACTCCCCATCATCATCTATCAGGTGATCACTACTCCCCATCATCATCTATCAGGTGATCACTACTCCTCCATCATCATCTATCAGGTGATCACTACTCCCCCATCATCATCTCTCAGGTGATCACTACTCCCCAATCATCATCTATCAGGTGAGCACTACTCCCCCATCATCATCTATCAGGTGAGCACTACTCCCCCATCATCATCTATCAGGTGATCACTACTCCCCCATTATCATTTATCTGGTGAGCACTACTCCCCCATCATCATCTATCAGGTGATCACTACTCCCCATCATCATCTATCAGGTGATCACTACTCCTCCATCATCATCTATCAGGTAATCACTACTCCCCATCATCATCTATCAGGTGATCACTACTCCCCCATCATCATCTATCAGGTGATCACTACTCCTCCATCATCATCTATCAGGTGATCACTACTTCCCCATCATCATCTATCAGGTGATCACTACTCCCCCATCATCATCTATCAGGTGATCACTACTCCCCCATCATCATCTATCAGGTGATCACTACTCCCCATCATCATCTATCAGGTGATCACTACTCCCCCATCATCATCTATCAGGTAATCACTACTCCCCCATCATCATCATCTATCAGGTGATGACTACTCCCCAATCATCATCTATCAGGTGATCACTACTCCCCCATCATCATCTATCAGGTGATCACTACTCCCCCATCATCATCTATCAGGTGATCACTACTCCCCATCATCATCTATCAGGTGATCACTACTCCCCCATCATCATCTATCAGGTAATCACTACTCCCCCATCATCATCATCTATCAGGTGATGACTACTCCCCAATCATCATCTATCAGGTGAGCACTACTCCCCATCATCATCTATCAGGTGATCACTACTCCCCATCATTATCTATCAGGTGATCACTACTCCCCCATCATCATCTATCAGGTGAGCACTACTCCCCATCATCATCTATCAGGTGATCACTACTCCCCATCATCATCTATCAGGTGATCACTACTCCCCCATCATCATCTATCAGGTGATCACTACTCCCCAATCATCATCTATCAGGTGATCACTACTCCTCCATCATCATCTATCAAGTGATCACTACTCCCCCATCATCATCTATCAGGTGATCGCTACTCCCCCATCATCATCTATCAGGTGATCACTACTCCCCCATCATCATCTCTCAGGTGATCACTACTCCCCAATCATCATCTATCAGGTGAGCACTACTCCCCCATCATCATCTATCAGGTGAGCACTACTCCCCCATCATCATCTATCAGGTGATCACTACTCCCCCATCATCATCTATCAGGTGATCACTACTCCTCCATCATCATCTATCAAGTGATCACTACTCCCCCATCATCATCTCTCAGGTGATCACTACTCCCCAATCATCATCTATCAGGTGAGCACTACTCCCCCATCATCATCTATCAGGTGAGCACTACTCCCCCATCATCATCTATCAGGTGATCACTACTTCCCCATCATCATCTATCAGGTGATCACTACTCCCCCATCATCATCTATCAGGTGATCACTACTCCCCCATCATCATCTATCAGGTGATCACTACTCCCCATCATAATCTATCAGGTGAGCACCACTCCCCATCATCATCTATCATGTGATCAATACTCCCCATCATCATCTATCAGGTGAGCACTACTCCCCAATCATCATCTATCAGGTGATCACTACTCCCCATCATCATCTATCAGGTGATCACTACTCCCCATCATCATCTATCAGGTGATCACTACTCCTCCATCATCATCTATCAGGTGATCACTACTCCCCCATCATCATCTCTCAGGTGATCACTACTCCCCAATCATCATCTATCAGGTGAGCACTACTCCCCCATCATCATCTATCAGGTGAGCACTACTCCCCCATCATCATCTATCAGGTGATCACTACTCCCCCATCATCATCTATCAGGTGATCACTACTCCTCCATCATCATCTATCAAGTGATCACTACTCCCCCATCATCATCTATCAGGTGATCACTACTCCCCCATCATCATCTATCAGGTGAGCACTACTCCTCAATCATCATCTATCAGGTGATCACTACTCCCCCATCATCAACTATCAGGTGATCACTACTCCCCCATCATCATCTATCAGGTGATCACTACTCCCCCATCATCATCTATCAGGTGAGCACTACTCCTCTATCATCATCTATCAGGTGATCACCACTCCCCCATCATCATCTATCAGGTGAGCACTACTCCCCATCATGATCTATCAGGTGAGCACTACTCCCCATCATCATCTATCAGGTGAGCACTACTCCCCATCATCATCTATCAGGTGAGCACTACTCCCCCATCATCATCTATCAGGTGATCACTACTCCCCCATCATCATCTATCAGGTAATCACTACTCCCCCATCATCATCTATCAGGTAATCACTACTCCCCCATCATCATCTATCAGGTGATCACTACTCCCCATCATAATCTATCAGGTGAGCACCACTCCCCATCATCATCTATCATGTGATCAATACTCCCCCATCATCAACTATCAGGTGAGCACTACTCCCCAATCATCATCTATCAGGTGATCACTACTCCCCATCATCATCTATCAGGTGATCACTACTCCCCCATCATCATCTATCAGGTGATCACTACTCCTCCATCATCATCTATCAGGTGATCACTACTCCCCCATCATCATCTCTCAGGTGATCACTACTCCCCAATCATCATCTATCAGGTGAGCACTACTCCCCCATCATCATCTATCAGGTGAGCACTACTCCCCCATCATCATCTATCAGGTGATCACTACTCCCCCATCATCATCTATCAGGTGATCACTACTCCTCCATCATCATCTATCAAGTGATCACTACTCCCCCATCATCATCTATCAGGTGATCACTACTCCCCAATCATCATCTATCAGGTGAGCACTACTCCCCCATCATCATCTATCAGGTGAGCACTACTCCCCCATCATCATCTATCAGGTGATCACTACTCCCCCATCATCATCTATCAGGTGATCACTACTCCCCAATCATCATCTATCAGGTGAGCACTACTCCCCCATCATCATCTATCAGGTGATCACTACTCCCCAATCATCATCTATCAGGTGATCACTACTCCCCCATCATCATCTATCAGGTGATCACTACTCCCCCATCATCATCTATCAGGTGATCACTACTCCCCCATCATCATCTATCAGGTGATCACTACTCCCCATCATCATCTATCAGGTGATCACTACTCCTCCATCATCATCTATCAGGTGATCACTACTCCCCATCATCATCTATCAGGTGATCACTACTCCTCCATCATCATCTATCAGGTGATCACTACTCCCCATCATCATCTATCAGGTGATCACTACTCCCCCATCATCATCTATCTATCTCTGTATACTGTATATATGACCCCTGTAATGGTGCAGGAGACGTCCGGTCACTGCGGGGTCTCTGTATACTGTATATGTGACCCCTGTAATGGTGCCGGAGACGTTCGGTCACTGCGGGGTCTCTGTATACTGTATATATGACCCCTGTAATGGTGCAGGAGACGTCCAGTCACTGCGGGGTCTCTGTATACTGTATATATGACCCCTGTAATGGTGCAGGAGACGTCCGGTCACTGCGGGGTCTCTGTATACTGTATATGTGACCCCTGTAATGGTGCAGGAGACGTCCGGTCACTGCGGGGTCTCTGTGTACTGTATATGGGACCCCTGTAATGGAGCAGGAGACGTCCGGTCACTGCGGGGTCTCTGTATACTGTATATGTGACCCCTGTAATGGTGCAGGAGACGTCCGGTCACTGCGGGGTCTCTGTATACTGTATATATGACCCCTGTAATGGTGCAGGAGACGTCCGGTCACTGCGGGGTCTTTGTATTCTGTATATATGACCCCTGTAATGGTGCAGGAGACGTGCGGTCACTGCGGGGTCTCTGTATACTGTATATGTGACCCCTGTAATGGTGCAGGAGACGTCCGGTCACTGCGGGGTCTCTGTATACTGTATATATGACCCCTGTAATGGTGCAGGAGACGTCCGGTCACTGCGGGGTCTCTGTATACTGTATATGTGACCCCTGTTATGGTGCAGGAGACGTCCGGTCACTGCGGTGTCTCTGTATACTGTATATATGACCCCTGTAATGGTGCAGGAGACGTCCGGTCACTGCGGGGTCTCTGTATACTGTATATGTGACCCCTGTAATGGTGCAGGAGACGTCCGGTCACTGCGGTGTCTCTGTATACTGTATATATGACCCCTATAATGGTGCAGGAGACGTCCGGTCACTGCGGGGTCTCTGTATACTGTATATATGACCCCTGTAATGGTGCAGGAGACGTCCGGTCACTGCGGGGTCTCTGTATACTGTATATGTGACCCCTAAAATGGTGCAGGAGACGTCCGGTCACTGCGGGGTCTCTGTATACTGTATATATGACCCCTGTAATGGTGCAGGAGACGTCCGGTCACTGAGGGGTCGCTGTATACTGTATATGTGACCCCTGTAACGGTGCAGGAGACGTCCGGTCACTGCGGGGTCTCTGTATACTGTATATATGACCCCTGTAATGGTGCAGGAGACGTCCGGTCACTGCGGAGTCTCTGTATACTGTATATGTGACCCCAGTAATGGTGCAGGAGACGTCCGGTCACTGCGGGGTCTCTGTATACTGTATATATGACCCCTGTAATGGTGCAGGAGACGTCCGGTCACTGCGGGGTCTCTGTATACTGTATATGTGACCCCTGTAATGGTGCAGGAGACGTCCGGTCACTGCGGGGTCTCTGTATACTGTATATATGACCCCAGTAATGGTGCAGGAGACGTCCGGTCACTGCGGGGTCTCTGTATACTGTATATGTGACCCCTGTAATGGTGCAGGAGACGTCCGGTCACTGCGGGGTCTCTGTATACTGTATATGTGACCCCTGTAATGGTGCAGGAGACTTCCGGTCACTGCGGGGTCTCTGTATACTGTATATGTGACCCCTGTAATGGTGCAGGAGACGTCCGGTCACTGCGGGGTCTCTGTATACTGTATATGTGACCCCTGTAATGGTGCAGGAGACGTCCGGTCACTGCGGGGTTTCTGTATACTGTATATATGACCCCTGTAATGGTGCAGGAGACGTCCGGTCACTGCGGGGTCTCTGTATACTGTATATGTGACCCCTGTAATGGTGCAGGAGACGTCCGGTCACTGCGGGGTCTCTGTATACTGTATATGTGACCCCTGTAATGGTGCAGGAGACGTCCGGTCACTGCTGGGTCTCTGTATACTGTATATGTGACCCCTGTAATGGTGCAGGAGACGTCCGGTCACTGCGGGGTCTCTGTATACTGTATATATGACCCCTGTAATGGTGCAGGAGACATCCGGTCACTGCGGGGTCTATGTATACTGTATATGTGACCCCTGTAATGGTGCAGGAGATGTCCGGTCACTGCGGGGTCTCTGTATACTGTATATGTGACCCCTGTAATGGTGCAGGAGACGTCCGGTCACTGCGGGGTCTCTGTATACTGTATATGTGACCCCTGTAATGGTGCAGGAGACGTCCGGTCACTGCGGGGGTCTCTGTATACTGTATATGTGACCCCTGTAATGGTGCAGGAGACGTCCGGTCACTACGGGGTCTCTGTATACTGTATATGTGACCCCTGTAATGGTGCAGGAGACGTCCGGTCACTGCGGGGTCTCTGTATACTGTATTTATGACCCCAGTAATGGTGCAGGAGACGTCCGGTCACTGCGGGGTCTCTGTATATGTCACGCTCCCCGGGTCCTCGGCTCCCCTCCCCGGGTCCTCTGCTCCGCTCCCCGGGTCCTCAGCCCCGCTCCCCGGCTCACCTGCCACGCTCCCCGCTCTCCAGCTTCCGGTGCCCGTCCTTCCCAGGGTCCCTGGCCTCCGATCCCGGCGTCCGACGGCTTCCCAGGCCCTGGCCGGCTCCCCTGCGTCCTCCTCTCAGCTTCCTTCCCTGGCTTCTGGCACCCGGGCGGCGCGCATGCGCATTAGGGCGCGCGCGCGGTCACTGACCCTTTCTTAAAGGGCCAGCGTCCATTAACAGGAAATGAAGCTAAACAGGTACAGGGTATATAAGGGGTTATTGTCCAAGGGGGCGGGGCCTGATCTTCGTGTTTTCCAAGCTAGGAGTCAGGTCTCCTTGTGTCTTCTTGCCATACTCACGTATCTCTCTTCTAGAGCTGATCCTGCCTCGGCATCCGGTCCTGCTGAATCCCGAACCCCGCACGCTGTCCGTCTGCCATCTGACAGTCCGTACCATCTCGGATCCCTGCGGTGACCCGGCATCTCGCTCCAAAGGTTCCGGACCCCGCCTGACATCATCTCGGCTTCCGAACCTGAGCTACGTCACCCGGATTACCATCTGTGACTCCGTGGTCCCAGGGACTTCTCCGTTACACTCACTTGCACGGACTGTTCTGCTGCCCATAGTGCTTCAGCTACCGGACTCCTTACCACCATCTTAGAGTTCGGCCCAGTGGATCCACCTCCTGGGTCTGCCCGACCGCCTGGCCCTGACAGTAAGATCAGGCCATGGATCCCGCTGCAGCACTAGCGGCCTTGCAAGAGGAACTCCAACGCCAGCGTGAAGTCCAGACCCGCATGCTGAACTTTATGACGTCCGTGGACACCCGCCTGTACACGTTACAAGCGGCAGTTACGCCTTCAACATTCCGGGCCTCCACTAGTCAATCCACGGCTCCCGCACCCGTGGCAGCCTCTTCGGATGCTTCCCGACTCCGTTTGGCTTCACCACCTCGTTATGCCGGAGATCCCAAGACCTGCAGGGGCTTTATAAACCAATGCTCCCTTCATTTCACGCAGCTGCCACATTTGTTTGCCTCCGACCAAGCCAAGGTCGCCTTCATCATGTCTCACCTGGAGGGCGAGGCACTGGCGTGGATGAATCCCTTGTGGGAGAAGGAGGATCCTATGACCAAGGACCTTCAAGAGTTCCTGCAGGCCTTTCGCAGCACCTTCGACGAGCCGGGACGCGCCTCTGCGTCTGCTTCATCCCTTCTCCGCTTACGTCAAGGAACAATGACGGTAGGCCAATATGCCATCCGTTTCCGCACTTTGGCTTCAGAACTCGGGTGGAATAATGAGGCCCTAACAGCCGCCTTCTGGGAAGGACTCTCGAGTCGCATCAAAGACAAGTTGGCGGGTCGTGACGTGCCCTCCACCCTAGATGCCCTGATTGCCCTAGCAACTCGAGTGGACATTCGTTTTCAGGAGCGCTCCAAAGAGCTATCTCGTGAGAGACGTCCGGTACGGCATTCCTCTCCTCCACAGAAGCCCTCCGTACCTCAGTCATCGTCAGCTGGGATTCCCGTCCACGAGCCCATGCAGATTGACCGAGTACGGCGGTCTGAACAACGTCGAGCAGAGCGGCTCGCCAAAGGTCTCTGCTTCTACTGCGGAGAGGACACACATCTCCTACGCTCCTGTCCGGAAGGGCCGGGAAACTCCAAAGCCTAGGGTTGGTAGGAGAGGCCACCCTAGGTGCTGGGACTCTCTCAGACCCGGTTATGTGGACCGTGCAAGTGTCAGCGGGAGAGACGCGCTTCACGGCTGAGGCATACCTCGACTCTGGAGCAGCAGGCAATTTCATCCAGCAGGCCACGGTGGACAAGTACCAGTTGCCTGTTACTCCACTCGACAAGCCCCTAGTGATTGCCTCTGTGGATGGGAGACCCCTCTCTGACACCATCTCCTGGATCACCAGGCCGGTCGAACTGCGTATCGGTGCCCTGCACACCGAGAACATCGCTCTCTACGTCCTTCCACACATGTCCCATCAAATCCTGCTGGGCCTCCCCTGGTTGCGGACACACGAACCATCAGTCAGCTGGGGTACTGGCGAAATCACCCGATGGGGCTCTGCCTGTCATGAGAGGTGTCTGAAGTCCATACAACCCATCCGACGACCTCCGGTTCCAGAGAACCTACCGAAACTGCCCTCGGCCTATTGGTCCTACGCAGACGTATTTGACAAGAAGGAGTCTGAGGTACTTCCGCCACACCGTCCCTACGATTGCGCCATCGACCTGCTCCCAGGAACAACACCACCTCGAGGACGGATATATCCGTTGTCTCCAGCCGAAACCAGGGCCATGTCCACCTACATCACAGAAAGCCTGGCAAGGGGATTCATCCGGAGATCCTCCTCTCCTGCGGGAGCAGGCTTCTTCTTCGTTAAGAAGAAAGAGGGTGACCTACGCCCATGCATTGACTACCGGGGTTTGAATCAGATCACCATAAAAAACAAGTACCCTCTGCCGCTCATCCCCGAATTGTTCGACCGGCTCAGAGGAGCCCGTGTGTTCACCAAACTGGATCTTCGGGGTGCCTACAACCTAGTTCGTATCCGCTCTGGGGACGAATGGAAGACCGCGTTTAATACTCGCGATGGGCACTATGAATACTGCGTAATGCCCTTCGGTCTGTGTAACGCTCCTGCCGTATTCCAAGAATTGGTGAACGACATTTTCCGGGACCTCCTCTACATCTGCGTAGTAGTTTATCTGGATGACATCCTTGTCTTCTCTCCGGACCTCCAGACCCACAGAGAGAACGTACAGCTGGTTCTTCAAAGACTGAGAGAGAATCGTCTCTACGCCAAATATGAGAAGTGTGTCTTTGAGCAGTCTTCTCTTCCTTTCCTGGGATACATCATCTCGGGTACAGGGCTGCAGATGGATCCACAGAAGGTCTCCTCCATTCTCAACTGGCCTCCCCCTTCTGGACTGAAGGCAATCCAACGGTTCCTGGGATTCGCCAACTACTACCGCCAGTTTATCCCTCACTTCTCTGCCCTGACTGCTCCTCTCTCCGCCTTGACCAAGAAGGAGGCTAATCCAAAGGACTGGTCACCTGCGGCCGACGCCGCGTTTTGCTCTCTGAAGCGAGCATTTGCCTCCTGTACTCCATCGACCGGAGTTAAACCGCCAGTTCACCTTGGAGGTGGATGCCTCCTCCTCAGGAGCCGGAGCAGTGCTCATGCAGAAGTCCTCCTCCGGGAAGATGGTGACTTGCGGTTTCTTCTCCAAGAGTTTCTCAGCGCCTGAACGTAATTACACCATCGGTGACCGAGAACTATTGGCGGTCAAACTGGCTCTGGAGGAGTGGCGCTACCTCCTGGAAGGAGCAGTGTACCCCGTGATTATCTACACGGACCACAAGAACCTGGAATACCTTCGGTCCGCTCAGCGACTGAACCCACGGCAAGCCAGGTGGTCCTTATTCTTTGCCAGGTTTGATTTCCAGCTCCATTTCCGACCCGCGGACAAGAATGTACGCGCTGATGCCCTGTCTAGGTCTCTCTTGCCCATGGAGCAGGAGGAAGAGAGTACCCAACCTATCATCTCTCCTAGCAAGATTATTCCGGTGGCTCCTGTCACCCTGGCCCAGATACCGCCCGGGAAGACCTATGTCTCTGAGACCGACAGGCAAAAAGTCTTACACTGGGGTCATGCCTCAAAAACAGCCGGTCATGCAGGTCAGAAGAGAACATGGGGTGCGATTGTACGCCATTACTGGTGGCCATCCCTTCGCACGGACGTCGCTGCTTTTGTCTCTGCCTGCTCCTCTTGTGCCAGGAACAAGACGCCCAAGCACCTGCCATATGGCCGTCTTCTGCCTCTGCCTATACCCTCAGTTCCATGGCAACACATAGCGATGGACTTTATTACGGACTTGCCATTATCCTCCGGGCACACAGTCATATGGGTCGTGGTGGATCGGTTCTCCAAAATGGCTCACTTCGTCCCTATGGCCGGACTGCCCTCTGCTCAGGAACTCGCGGAAGCCTATATACATCACATCTTCCGCTTGCATGGCTTTCCATCCCACATCGTGTCCGACAGGGGAACTCAGTTCACCTCCCGCTTCTGGAGGGCGCTCTGCAAACATCTGGGAGTGACTCTGGACTTTTCTTCTGCTTACCATCCTCAGTCTAATGGCCAAGTGGAGAGGGTCAATCAAATCTTGACCTCCTTCTTACGTCACTATGTCAACGCCCATCACGACGACTGGTCCACGCTTCTGCCTTGGGCTGAATTCTCCCATAACCACCACATCAGTGAGTCCTCCTCCAAATCTCCCTTCCATGTCGTTTACGGACTTCAGCCCTCCGTCCCGTTGCCTATATCCCCTTCTTCGGATGTCCCTGCTGCTGATACTGTAGCCCGTGACTTCGCTACCATTTGGGACTCTGTCAAGGCGTCCCTTGGGCGCGCTTCCCAGCGGATGAAGAAACACGCCGACAAGAGGCGCCTGGACCCTCCGTGTTTCTCTCCTGGTGACCTGGTCTGGCTTGCTTCCCAGTACATCCGATTGAAGATACCTTCTTACAAGTTGGGTCCTCGCTACATCGGGCCGTTTAAGGTCCTCAGCAAGATCAATGAGGTCTCCTACAAACTGAGGCTTCCGGCCACGATGCGGATTCCCAACTCCTTCCACGTCTCTCTGCTCAAGCCGGTTTTCCTTGGTCCCTTCTCCGCTGCTGCCAGTCCGGCTCCTCCTCCTATTGCTGAGGACGACATCTATGCGGTAAGAGATATCGTGGCCATGAAGACCGTACGTGGTCGGCAGTTCTTCCTGGTGGACTGGGAGGGGTATGGTCCTGAGGATAGGTCCTGGGAGCCCAGGGAGAACGTGGGCACTCCTCTGATCCGTGCCTTCATGTCCCGGTTGCGGGGTGGGGGGCGTGGGGGGGGGGGTACTGTCACGCTCCCCGGGTCCTCGGCTCCCCTCCCCGGGTCCTCTGCTCCGCTCCCCGGGTCCTCAGCCCCGCTCCCCGGCTCACCTGCCACGCTCCCCGCTCTCCAGCCTCCGGTGCCCGTCCTTCCCAGGGTCCCTGGCCTCCGATCCCGGCGTCCGACGGCTTCCCAGGCCCTGGCCGGCTCCCCTGCGTCCTCCTCTCAGCTTCCTTCCCTGGCTTCTGGCACCCGGGCGGCGCGCATGCGCATTAGGGCGCGCGCGCGGTCACTGACCCTTTCTTAAAGGGCCAGCGTCCATTAACAGGAAATGAAGCTAAACAGGTACAGGGTATATAAGGGGTTATTGTCCAAGGGGGCGGGGCCTGATCTTCGTGTTTTCCAAGCTAGGAGTCAGGTCTCCTTGTGTCTCCTTGCCATACTCACGTATCTCTCTTCTAGAGCTGATCCTGCCTCGGCATCCGGTCCTGCTGAATCCCGAACCCCGCACGCTGTCCGTCTGCCATCTGACAGTCCGTACCATCTCGGATCCCTGCGGTGACCCGGCATCTCGCTCCAAAGGTTCCGGACCCCGCCTGACATCATCTCGGCTTCCGAACCTGAGCTACGTCACCCGGACTACCATCTGTGACTCCGTGGTCCCAGGGACTTCTCCGTTACACTCACTTGCACGGACTGTTCTGCTGCCCATAGTGCTTCAGCTACCGGACTCCTTACCACCATCTTAGAGTTCGGCCCAGTGGATCCACCTCCTGGGTCTGCCCGACCGCCTGGCCCTGACAGTATACTGTATATGTGACCCCAGTAATGATGCCGGAGACGTCCGGTCACTGCGGGGTCTCTGTATACTGTATATATGACCCATGTAATGGTGCAGGAGACGTCCGGTCTCTGTATACTGTATATGTGACCCCTGTAATAGTGCAGGAGACGTCCGGTCACTGCGGGGGTCTCTGTATACTGTATATATGACCCCTGTAATGGTGCAAGAGACGTCCGGTCACTGCGGGGTCTCTGTATACTGTGTATATGACCCCTGTAATGGTGCAGGAGACGTCCGGTCACTGCGGGGTCTCTGTATACTGTATATATGACCCCTGTAATGGTGCAGGAGACGTCCGGTCACTGCGGGGTCTCTGTGTACTGTATATGTGACCCCTGTAATAGTGCAGGAGACGTCCGGTCACTGCGAGGTCTCTGTATACTGTATATATGACCCCTGTAATGGTGCAGGAGACGTCCGGTCACTGCGGGGTCTCTGTATACTGTATATATGACCCCTGTAATGGTGCAGGAGACGTCCGGTCACTGCGGGGTCTCTGTATACTGTATATATGACCCCTGTAATGGTGCAGGAGACGTCCGGTCACTGCGGGGTCTCTGTATACTGTATATGTGACCCCTGTAATGGTGCAGGAGACGTCCGGTCACTGCGGGGTCTCTGTATACTGTATATGTGACCCCTGTAATAGTGCAGGAGACGTCCGGTCACTGCGAGGTCTCTGTATACTGTATATGTGACCCCTGTAATGGTGCAGGAGACGTCCGGTCACTGCGGGGTCTCTGTATACTGTATATGTGACCCCTGTAATGGTGCAGGAGACGTCCGGTCACTGCGGGGTCTCTGTATACTGTATATATGACCCCAGTAATGGTGCAGGAGACGTCCGGTCACTGCGGGGTCTCTGTATACTGTATATGTGACCCCTGTAATGGTGCAGGAGACGTCCGGTCACTGCGGGGTCTCTGTATTCTGTATATGTGACCCCTGTAATGGTGCAGGAGATGTCCGGTCACTGCGGGGTCTCTGTATACTGTATTTATGACCCCAGTAATGGTGCAGGAGACGTCCGGTCACTGCGGGGGTCTCTGTATTCTGTATATGTGACCCCAGTAATGGTGCAGGAGTCGTCCGGTCACTGCGGGGTCTCTGTATACTGTATATATGACCCCTGTAATGGTGCAGGAGACGTCTGGTCACTGCGGGGTCTCTGTATACTGTATATATGACCCCTGTAATGGTGCAGGAGACGTCTGGTCACTGCGGGGTCTTTGTATTCTGTATATATGACCCCAGTAATGGTGCAGGAGACGTCTGGTCACTGCGGGGTCTTTGTATTCTGTATATATGACCCCAGTAATGGTGCAGGAGACGTCCGGTCACTGCGGGGTCTTTGTATTCTGTATATATGACCCCAATAATGGTGCAGGAGACGTCCGGTCACTGCGGGGTCTCTGTATACTGTATATATGACCCCTGTAATGGTGCAGGAGACGTCCGGTCACTGCGGGGTCTCTGTATACTGTATATATGACCCCTGTAATGGTGCAGGAGACGTCCGGTCACTGCGGGGTCTCTGTATACTGTATATATGACCCCTGTAATGGTGCAGGAGACGTCCGGTCACTGTGGGGTCTCTGTATACTGTATATGTGACCCCTGTAATGGTGCAGGAGACGTCCGGTCACTGCGGGGTCTTTGTATTCTGTATATATGACCCCAGTAATGGTGCAGGAGACGTCCGGTCACTGCGGGGTCTCTGTATACTGTATATATGACCCCAGTAATGGTGCAGGAGACGTCCGGTCACTGCGGGGTCTCTGTATACTGTATATGTGACCCCTGTAATGGTGCAGGAGACGTCCGGTCACTGCGGGGGTCTCTGTATTCTGTATATGTGACCCCAGTAATGGTGCAGGAGACGTCCGGTCACTGCGGGGTCTTTGTATTCTGTATATATGACCCCTGTAATGGTGCAGGAGACGTCCGGTCACTGCGGGGTCTCTGTATTCTGTATATGTGACCCCTGTAATGGTGCAGGAGACGTCCGGTCACTGCGGGGTCTCTGTATACTGTATATATGACCCCTGTAATGGTGCAGGAGACGTCCGGTCACTGCGGGGTCTCTGTATACTGTATATGTGACCCCTGTAATGGTGCAGGAGACGTCCGGTCACTGCGGGGTCTCTGTATACTGTATATATGACCCCAGTAATGGTGCAGGAGACGTCCGGTCACTGCGGGGTCTTTGTATTCTGTATATATGACCCCTGTAATGGTGCAGGAGACGTCCGGTCACTGCGGGGTCTCTGTATACTGTATATGTGACCCCAGTAATGGTGCAGGAGACGTCCGGTCACTGCGGGGTCTCTGTATACTGTATATATGACCCCTGTAATGGTGCAGGAGACGTCCGGTCACTGCGGGGACTCTGTATACTGTATATATGACCCCTGTAATGGTGCAGGAGACGTCCGGTCACTGCGGGGTCTTTGTATACTGTATATGTGACCCCTGTAATGGTGCAGGAGACGTCCGGTCACTGCGGGGTCTCTGTATACTGTATATATGACCCCAGTAATGGTGCAGGAGACGTCCGGTCACTGCGGGGTCTCTGTATACTGTATATATGACCCCTGTAATGGTGCAGGAGACGTCCGGTCACTGCGGGGTCTCTGTATACTGTATATGTGACCCCTGTAATGGTGCAGGAGACGTCCGGTCACTGCGGGGTCTCTGTATACTTTATATATGACCCCTGTAATGGTGCAGGAGACGTCCGGTCACTGCGGGGTCTCTGTATACTGTATATATGACCCCTGTAATGGTGCAGGAGACATCCGGTCACTGCGGGGTCTCTGTATACTGTATATATGACCCCTGTAATGGTGCAGGAGACGTCCGGTCACTGCGGGGTCTCTGTATACTGTATATATGACCCCAGTAATGGTGCAGGAGACGTCCGGTCACTGCGGGGTCTCTGTATACTGTATATGTGACCCCTGTAATGGTGCAGGAGACGTCCGGTCACTGCGGGGTCTCTGTATACTGTATATATGACCCCTGTAATGGTGCAGGAGACGTCCGGTCACTGCGGGGTCTCTGTATACTGTATATGTGACCCCTGTAATGGTGCAGGAGACGTCCGGTCACTGCGGGGTCTCTGTATACTGTATATATGACCCCAGTAATGGTGCAGGAGACGTCTGGTCACTGCGGGGTCTTTGTATTCTGTATATATGACCCCAGTAATGGTGCAGGAGACGTCCGGTCACTGCGGGGTCTCTGTATACTGTATATGTGACCCCTGTAATGGTGCAGGAGACGTCCGGTCACTGCGGGGTCTTTGTATTCTGTATATATGACCCCAGTAATGGTGCAGGAGACGTCTGGTCACTGCGGGGTCTCTGTATACTGTATATATGACCCCTGTAATGGTGCAGGAGACGTCCGGTCACTGCGGGGTCTCTGTATACTGTATTTGTGACCCCAGTAATGGTGCAGTAGACGTCCGGTCACTGCGGGGTCTTTGTATTCTGTATATATGACCCCAGTAATGGTGCAGGAGACGTCCGGTCACTGCGGGGTCTCTGTATACTGTATATGTGACCCCTGTAATGGTGCAGGAGACGTCCGGTCACTGCGGGGTCTTTGTATTCTGTATATATGACCCCAGTAATGGTGCAGGAGACGTCCGGTCACTGCGGGGTCTCTGTATTCTGTATATATGACCCCTGTAATGGTGCAGGAGACGTCCGGTCACTGCGGGGTCTCTGTATACTGTATATATGACCCCTGTAATGGTGCAGGAGACGTCCGGTCACTGCGGGGTCTTTGTATTCTGTATATATGACCCCAGTAATGGTGCAGGAGACGTCCGGTCACTGCGGGGTCTCTGTATACTGTATATATGACCCCAGTAATGGTGCAGGAGACGTCCGGTCACTGCGGGGTCTCTGTATACTGTATATATGACCCCAGTAATGGTGCAGGAGACGTCCGGTCACTGCGGGGTCTCTGTATACTGTATATATGACCCCTGTAATGGTGCAGGAGACGTCCGGTCACTGCGGGGTCTTTGTATACTGTATATGTGACCCCTGTAATGGTGCAGGAGACGTCCGGTCACTGCGGGGTCTTTGTATTCTGTATATATGACCCCAGTAATGGTGCAGGAGACGTCCGGTCACTGCGGGGTCTCTGTATACTGTATATATGACCCCTGTAATGGTGCAGGAGACGTCCGGTCACTGCGGGGTCTCTGTATACTGTATATATGACCCCTGTAATGGTGCAGGAGACGTCCGGTCACTGCGGGGTCTTTGTATTCTGTATATATGACCCCTGTAATGGTGCAGGAGACGTCCGGTCACTGCGGGGTCTCTGTATACTGTATATGTGACCCCTGTAATGGTGCAGGAGACGTCCGGTCACTGCGGGGTCTCTGTATACTGTATATATGACCCCTGTAATGGTGCAGGAGACGTCCGGTCACTGCGGGGTCTCTGTATACTGTATATATGACCCCTGTAATGGTGCAGGAGACGTCCGGTCACTGCGGGGTCTTTGTATTCTGTATATGTGACCCCTGTAATGGTGCAGGAGACGTCCGGTCACTGCGGGGTCTCTGTATTCTGTATATGTGACCCCTGTAATGGTGCAGGAGATGTCCGGTCACTGCGGGGTCTCTGTATACTGTATATATGACCCCTGTAATGGTGCAGGAGACGTCCGGTCACTGCGGGGTCTCTGTATTCTGTATATGTGACCCCTGTAATGGTGCAGGAGTCGTCCGGTCACTGCGGGGTCTCTGTATACTGTATATATGACCCCTGTAATGGTGCAGGAGACGTCCGGTCACTGCGGGGTCTCTGTATACTGTATATGTGACCCCTGTAATGGTGCAGGAGACGTCCGGTCACTGCGGGGTCTCTGTATTCTGTATATGTGACCCCTGTAATGGTGCAGGAGTCGTCCGGTCACTGCGGGGTCTCTGTATACTGTATATATGACCCCTGTAATGGTGCAGGAGACGTCCGGTCACTGCGGGGTCTCTGTATACTGTATATATGACCCCAGTAATGGTGCAGGAGACGTCCGGTCACTGCGGGGTCTCTGTATACTGTATATGTGACCCCTGTAATGGTGCAGGAGACGTCCGGTCACTGCGGGGTCTTTGTATTCTGTATATGTGACCCCTGTAATGGTGCAGGAGACGTCCGGTCACTGCGGGGTCTCTGTATTCTGTATATGTGACCCCTGTAATGGTGCAGGAGACGTCCGGTCACTGCGGGGTCTCTGTATACTGTATTACTGCATTAAGCATCTGTATTAAGCAGAGATATATACCTGGAGAGTGAACTCAGCAGCAGAGGGGAGCAGACATTACACTTCAGCAAGCAGAGATATATACCAGGAGAGTGAACTCAGCAGCAGAGGGGAGCAGACATTACACTTCAGCAAGCAGAGATATATACCAGGAGAGTGAACTCAGCAGCAGAGGGAAGCAGACATTACACTTCAGCAAGCAGAGATATATACCAGGAGAGTGAATTCAGCAGCAGAGGGGAGCAGACATTACACTTCAGCAAGCAGAGATATATACCAGGAGAGTGAACTCAGCAGCAGAGGGGAGCAGACATTACACTTCAGCAAGCAGAGATATATACCAGGAGAGTGAATTCAGCAGCAGAGGGGAGCAGACATTACACTTCAGCAAGCAGAGATATATACCAGGAGAGTGAAGTCAGCAGCAGAGGGGAGCAGACATTACACTTCAGCAAGCAGAGATATATACCAGGAGAGTGAATTCAGCAGCAGAGGGGAGCAGACATTACACTTCAGCAAGCAGAGATATACACCAGGAGAGTGAATTCAGCAGCAGAGGGGAGCAGACATTACACTTCAGCAAGCAGAGATATACACCAGGATAGTGAATTCAGCAGCAGAGGGGAGCAGACATTACACTTCAGCAAGCAGAGATATATACCAGGAGAGTGAATTCAGCAGCAGAGGGGAGCAGACATTACACTTCAGCAAGCAGAGATATACACCAGGAGAGTGAATTCAGCAGCAGAGGGGAGCAGACATTACACTTCAGCAAGCAGAGATATACACCAGGAGAGTGAACTCAGCAGCAGAGGGGAGCAGACATTACACTTCAGCAAGCAGAGATATATACCAGGAGAGTGAATTCAGCAGCAGAGGGGAGCAGACATTACACTTCAGCAAGCAGAGATATATACCAGGAGAGTGAACTCAGCAGCAGAGGGGAGCAGACATTACACTTCAGCAAGCAGAGATATATACCAGGAGAGTGAATTCAGCAGCAGAGGGGAGCAGGCATTACACTTCAGCAAGCAGAGATATATACCAGGAGAGTGAACTCAGCAGCAGAGGGAAGCAGACATTACACTTCAGCAAGCAGAGATATATACCAGGAGAGTGAATTCAGCAGCAGAGGGGAGCAGACATTACACTTCAGCAAGCAGAGATATATACCAGGAGAGTGAACTCAGCAGCAGAGGGAAGCAGACATTACACTTCAGCAAGCAGAGATATATACCAGGAGAGTGAACTCAGCAGCAGAGGGGAGCAGACATTACACTTCAGCAAGCAGAGATATATATTCCAGGAGAGTGAATTCAGCAGCAGAGGGGAGCAGACATTACACTTCAGCAAGCAGAGATATACACCAGGAGAGTGAATTCAGCAGCAGAGGGGAGCAGACATTACACTTCAGCAAGCAGAGATATACACCAGGAGAGTGAACTCAGCAGCAGAGGGGAGCAGACATTACACTTCAGCAAGCAGAGATATATACCAGGAGAGTGAATTCAGCAGCAGAGGGGAGCAGACATTACACTTCAGCAAGCAGAGATATATACCAGGAGAGTGAATTCAGCAGCAGAGGGAAGCGGACATTACACTTCAGCAAGCAGAGATATATACCAGGAGAGTGAACTCAGCAGCAGAGGGGAGCAGACATTACACTTCAGCAAGCAGAGATATACACCAGGAGAGTGAATTCAGCAGCAGAGGGGAGCAGACATTACACTTCAGCAAGCAGAGATATATACCAGGAGAGTGAATTCAGCAGCAGAGGGGAGCAGACATTACACTTCAGCAAGCAGAGATATATACCAGGAGAGTGAATTCAGCAGCAGAGGGGAGCAGACATTACACTTCAGCAAGCAGAGATATATACCAGGAGAGTGAATTCAGCAGCAGAGGGGAGCAGACATTACACTTCAGCAAGCAGAGATATACACCAGGAGAGTGAATTCAGCAGCAGAGGGGAGCAGACATTACACTTCAGCAAGCAGAGATATATACCAGGAGAGTGAATTCAGCAGCAGAGGGGAGCAGACATTACACTTCAGCAAGCAGAGATATACACCAGGAGAGTGAACTCAGCAGCAGAGGGGAGCAGACATTACACTTCAGCAAGCAGAGATATATACCAGGAGAGTGAATTCAGCAGCAGAGGGGAGCAGACATTACACTTCAGCAAGCAGAGATATATACCAGGAGAGTGAACTCAGCAGCAGAGGGGAGCAGACATTACACTTCAGCAAGCAGATATATATACCAGGAGAGTGAACTCAGCAGCAGAGGGAAGCAGACATTACACTTCAGCAAGCAGAGATATATACCAGGAGAGTGAATTCAGCAGCAGAGGGGAGCAGACATTACACTTCAGCAAGCAGAGATATACACCAGGAGAGTGAATTCAGCAGCAGAGGGGAGCAGACATTACACTTCAGCAAGCAGAGATATATACCAGGAGAGTGAACTCAGCAGCAGAGGGGAGCAGACATTACACTTCAGCAAGCAGAGATATATACCAGGAGAGTGAATTCAGCAGCAGAGGGGAGCAGGCATTACACTTCAGCAAGCAGAGATATATACCAGGAGAGTGAACTCAGCAGCAGAGGGAAGCAGACATTACACTTCAGCAAGCAGAGATATATACCAGGAGAGTGAATTCAGCAGCAGAGGGGAGCAGACATTACACTTCAGCAAGCAGAGATATACACCAGGAGAGTGAATTCAGCAGCAGAGGGGAGCAGACATTACACTTCAGCAAGCAGAGATATACACCAGGAGAGTGAATTCAGCAGCAGAGGGGAGCAGACATTACACTTCAGCAAGCAGAGATATACATCAGGAGAGTGAATTCAGCAGCAGAGGGGAGCAGACATTACACTTCAGCAAGCAGAGATATATACCAGGAGAGTGAATTCAGCAGCAGAGGGGAGCAGACATTACACTTCAGCAAGCAGAGATATACACCAGGAGAGTGAATTCATCAGCAGAGGGGAGCAGACATTACACTTCAGCAAGCAGAGATATATACCAGGAGAGTGAATTCAGCAGCAGAGGGGAGCAGACATTACACTTCAGCAAGCAGAGATATATACCAGGAGAGTGAATTCAGCAGCAGAGGGGAGCAGACATTACACTTCAGCAAGCAGAGATATACACCAGGAGAGTGAACTCAGCAGCAGAGGGGAGCAGACATTACACTTCAGCAAGCAGAGATAGATACCAGGAGAGTGAATTCAGCAGCAGAGGGGAGCAGACATTACACTTCAGCAAGCAGAGATATATACCAGGAGAGTGAATTCAGCAGCAGAGGGGAGCAGACATTACACTTCAGCAAGCAGAGATATATACCAGGAGAGTGAATTCAGCAGCAGAGGGGAGCAGACATTACACTTCAGCAAGCAGAGATATATACCAGGAGAGTGAACTCAGCAGCAGAGGGGAGCAGACATTACACTTCAGCAAGCAGAGATATATACCAGGAGAGTGAATTCAGCAGCAGAGGGGAGCAGGCATTACACTTCAGCAAGCAGAGATATATACCAGGAGAGTGAACTCAGCAGCAGAGGGAAGCAGACATTACACTTCAGCAAGCAGAGATATATACCAGGAGAGTGAATTCAGCAGCAGAGGGGAGCAGACATTACACTTCAGCAAGCAGAGATAGATACCAGGAGAGTGAATTCAGCAGCAGAGGGAAGCAGACATTACACTTCAGCAAGCAGAGATATATACCAGGAGAGTGAATTCAGCAGCAGAGGGGAGCAGACATTACACTTCAGCAAGCAGAGATATATACCAGGAGAGTGAACTCAGCAGCAGAGGGGAGCAGACATTACACTTCAGCAAGCAGAGATATATACCAGGAGAGTGAACTCAGCAGCAGAGGGGATAGACATTACACTTCAGCAAGCAGAGATATATACCAGGAGAGTGAATTCAGCAGCAGAGGGGAGCAGGCATTACACTTCAGCAAGCAGAGATATATACCAGGAGAGTGAATTCAGCAGCAGAGGGGAGCAGACATTACACTTCAGCAAGCAGAGATATATACCAGGAGAGTGAACTCAGCAGCAGAGGGAAGCAGACATTACACTTCAGCAAGCAGAGATATATACCAGGAGAGTGAACTCAGCAGCAGAGGGAAGCAGACATTACACTTCAGCAAGCAGAGATATATACCAGGAGAGTGAATTCAGCAGCAGAGGGGAGCAGGCATTACACTTCAGCAAGCAGAGATATATACCAGGAGAGTGAATTCAGCAGCAGAGGGGAGCAGACATTACACTTCAGCAAGCAGAGATATATACCAGGAGAGTGAACTCAGCAGCAGAGGGAAGCAGACATTACACTTCAGCAAGCAGAGATATATACCAGGAGAGTGAACTCAGCAGCAGAGGGAAGCAGACATTACACTTCAGCAAGCAGAGATATATACCAGGAGAGTGAACTCAGCAGCAGAGGGGATAGACATTACACTTCAGCAAGCAGAGATATATACCAGGAGAGTGAATTCAGCAGCAGAGGGGAGCAGGCATTACACTTCAGCAAGCAGAGATATATACCAGGAGAGTGAATTCAGCAGCAGAGGGGAGCAGACATTACACTTCAGCAAGCAGAGATATATACCAGGAGAGTGAATTCAGCAGCAGAGGGGAGCAGACATTACACTTCAGCAAGCAGAGATATACACCAGGAGAGTGAATTCAGCAGCAGAGGGGAGCAGACATTACACTTCAGCAAGCAGAGATATATACCAGGAGAGTGAACTCAGCAGCAGAGGGGAGCAGACATTACACTTCAGCAAGCAGAGATATATACCAGGAGAGTGAATTCAGCAGCAGAGGGGAGCAGACATTACACTTCAGCAAGCAGAGATATATACCAGGAGAGTGAATTCAGCAGCAGAGGGGATAGACATTACACTTCAGCAAGCAGAGATATATACCAGGAGAGTGAACTCAGCAGCAGAGGGAAGCAGACATTACACTTCAGCAAGCAGAGATATATACCAGGAGAGTGAACTCAGCAGCAGAGGGGATAGACATTACACTTCAGCAAGCAGAGATATATACCAGGAGAGTGAATTCAGCAGCAGAGGGGAGCAGACATTACACTTCAGCAAGCAGAGATATATACCAGGAGAGTGAATTCAGCAGCAGAGGGGAGCAGACATTACACTTCAGCAAGCAGAGATATATACCAGGAGAGTGAACTCAGCAGCAGAGGGGAGCAGACATTACACTTCAGCAAGCAGAGATATATACCAGGAGAGTGAACTCAGCAGCAGAGGGGAGCAGACATTACACTTCAGCAAGCAGAGATATATACCAGGAGAGTGAATTCAGCAGCAGAGGGGAGCAGACATTACACTTCAGCAAGCAGAGATATATACCAGGAGAGTGAATTCAGCAGCAGAGGGGAGCAGACATTACACTTCAGCAAGCAGAGATATATACCAGGAGAGTGAACTCAGCAGCAGAGGGGAGCAGAAATTACACTTCAGCAAGCAGAGATATATACCAGGAGAGTGAAGTCAGCAGCAGAGGGGAGCAGACATTACACTTCAGCAAGCAGAGATATATACCAGGAGAGTGAATTCAGCAGCAGAGGGGAGCAGACATTACACTTCAGCAAGCAGAGATAGATACCAGGAGAGTGAATTCAGCAGCAGAGGGAAGCAGACATTACACTTCAGCAAGCAGAGATATATACCAGGAGAGTGAATTCAGCAGCAGATGGGAGCAGACATTACACTTCAGCAAGCAGAGATATATACCAGGAGAGTGAACTCAGCAGCAGAGGGGAGCAGACATTACACTTCAGCAAGCAGAGATATACACCAGGAGAGTGAATTCAGCAGCAGAGGGGAGCAGACATTACACTTCAGCAAGCAGAGATATATACCAGGAGAGTGAATTCAGCAGCAGAGGGGAGCAGACATTACACTTCAGCAAGCAGAGATATATACCAGGAGAGTGAATTCAGCAGCATGAGGGAGCAGACATTACACTTCAGCAAGCAGAGATATATACCTGGAGAGTGAATTCAGCAGCAGAGGGGAGCAGATATTACACTTCAGCAAGCAGAGATATATACCAGGAGAGTGAATTCAGCAGCAGAGGGAAGCAGACATTACACTTCAGCAAGCAGAGATATATACCAGGAGAGTGAATTTAGCAGCAGAGGGGAGCAGACATTACACTTCAGCAAGCAGAGATATATACCAGGAGAGTGAATTCAGCAGCAGAGGGGAGCAGACATTACACTTCAGCAAGCAGAGATATATACCAGGAGAGTGAATTCAGCAGCAGAGGGGAGCAGACATTACACTTCAGCAAGCAGAGATATATACCAGGAGAGTGAACTCAGCAGCAGAGGGGAGCAGACATTATGTGGCGCCCCTGACCTGGTCAGGCACCACTGAGTACTGCACCCATGCTGGGGACAGTACAACACAGGTAATCCAGAAGGCTGACCGGGGTGTGGAACACAGGCGCATAGTGATCAGGTCTCACACATGTACCCATGAGAGGACCCCTGGGGATCCCAGGAGGGGGCAAGCCTTCACCTTCACTGGAATAGTGGAGGGGGTAGAGCCTCCATCTCCTCTCAAGGGGTGTGGTGGAGAGTCTGGTTGCTAGGTGGCGTAGGCAAGAACAGGAGAGGAGGGGCAGTGAGCCAGTTCAGTGTAGAGTCCAGGGAGCTCAAGTGAGGAGCAGATCCCTGGAGCTGTGCAATCTGACAGCGTCCGCGCAGTGGCTACAGACGGGGGAGAACGGTCAACTAGGAGTGCTACCTGAAAGCCAGCTTCAGCTAGGGAGTGCAACGGAGTGGGAAGTAAGGAGACTGCTAGAGAGCACCAGGCCCAACCGGGCGGCAGATCCCGAAGCGAAGATAGATCCAGCTTTCTTCTGCTAAACCTGCCGGTGTGGGGCTCTCAAAGCCCACACCACAACACCACAAAAGCCGCAGCCACGTAACCACAGTGAGGGCCCATAGGTCACAGGAGGCAAGAAGCTGGAGTGGCCTGGTCCGGGGAACAAGCAAACGGCAAACAAAAGGGGGAGAGAGGCTGCAGCATCTTCCCTGGGCGACCCCCATAGGGACTAAAAGTCGGGGTCACCCCAAACCACCAAGGGCTAAGGAAGGCGAGTCAGTAGTCACCCTCATAAAGTCAGCCTGAAGGATACCTGGTTCCCATCTGGTTCATCTCAGCTACGCCCGGGCTACTCACCCTGCCATCAAATGTGAGTAAAGCCCTTGAAAGACAATTCTGCCTGTGTGGAGTTATTCTGCGCCTTGTGGTACTACAAACTTACACCGGGCCCTGGGGCTTGCCTCACTCTCAGGAGGCTATTCCAACTAACTGCACACACCATCAGCCCCAGGCGTCCCCTAACCTGCAGTGGCGGTCCCCACTGACCGCAATACTGAGAGTGGCGTCACGATCAAAACAGAAGATTTCCTACCAGTGACGGAGATCCAGCAACGTGGAGTCCCTGAAGGTAACGCACCGACACCGACACACCACCTGTGGGGCTTCACATCTGGCGTCACGAACAGGATAAGGACTAGACCTGTTCAGACAGGTGACCATGTGCCTGGGCGGTCCGCTTGAAAAATTGGAAGCGCCGCCATATTGCCACCATGAAAAGCGCGCTGAAAAACAACAGCAGCCCGCGCTGGAAGAAGTTACCGCCCACGAAGAGGTGTGGCTACCCAGAGATCCTCTGCAGAGTCCTGACCTCGCTGATGAAGAAAGCGGAAGCGTCCAGAGACGGCGGAGCAGAGAAGAAGCCAGTAGCGTGCTAGAGGAAATGGAGTCCAGACGTGGATACCCAGAGCCAGGCTCTGCTGCCTGGTGGTGCCGGGAGCTTGCCATCTTCTGCGACCAGCTGGAGGCCAGGATTGTGCGACAGCTCAGGGAAGAACGCACGGAGCTCCTGGAGATGGCTGCGGCGGTGCGGACCTACGAGGAGGGAGCCGCGCGACGCATGCCAGACCGAGCGGCGACGACGCAGACCCCGATGCTGCCACAGATGGGTGAGTCGAGTGATGCCCCGGCCAGCGCAAGTGCCCCGACCCCTGCTGCCACGCCCGCGGTCCCAGAAGAGGCGCCCGGCGCGGCGCCACCGAACCAGGCCGCAGCCACGCTAGATGCGGCCCGCCAAATCCAGGCCGCCGCAGCCATGCCCCGCCTGGCCCGCAAAGGTCCGACTACCACTGCGATACTGATCCGTGCCGCAGGTGTGACACTGACCCAGGCTGCCACCCTGCTGAGCCCAGTCCGCCAAGACCCCACCGCAGCAGCGACGCTCGTCCGCGCCGCAAGTGAGATGCTGAACCAGGCCGCAACCCCGCCAGGTGCGGCCCGCCAAGCTCCGATCGCTGCAGCGACGTCCAGCCCAGCCTGCACAGAGCCCCCTGCAACAGCTACACTGATCCAGGCCGCCGCCATGCCAGGCGCGGCCCGCCAAGACCAGGCCGCCGCCATGCCAGGCGCGGCCCGCCAAGACCAGGCCGCCGCCATACAGGGCGCGGCCCGCCAAGAGATTGGATCACTATTTTCCCCGGCCTGCAAGGCCAGAGCAGACACCGCTCCCCAGTCCAAAGAGGTCCCTGCTAGGAAGACCCTGATAGGAGAGGACCCCGAATACTGGAAGCTGAAGGCTGACCTAGAGGCCCAGTTCCCACAAGAGATGGTGGATCGGTATCTGCTCCCTCCGTATACCCCCAAGGAGATTCAGGCAACCCCTGCAGCTGCGCCGGAGAGTCCACCACCTGGGCCAGCTGAAGAACACTCATCCCCAGCGCTGCCACAACCAGAGTGCAGCGAAGAACTAAGGGGGAGGGGAGGCCAGGAAGCTGAGGGGCTGACTCCGACTCCAGTGCCACCAGCAGTGGACCCATACCCAGAGCCAGAGATGCTGCCCTATTCTCGCTGGGATGAGGAAGACCTGACCCCGTCTGCTGACGAAGATCAGCCCAAAGACCTCACCTGGGAGCCCGCAGGCATGAACCCAGCCCGCAAGACACGGCGCAGCAGAACAAAGTATCCTCCAACACCACAGTCTCCAGAGCAGAGAGAAGTCACAGCCAGAGACCTGCAAGAAAAACGAGCCCTGAGAAGATCCAAAGCCCAGGTCAGAGGACCCCTTTGTAGAGGAGTTGTGGAGGACTTCAATTTGAAAAGCGGATACGGCTTTATTGTAGCAAGAGGAATAAAAGAGGGCATATTTGTGAATCGGAGAGATGTTCAAGCCCACCTGCCCAGAGGACATTCAGGCAGAAATTTGAAAATTGGAGACGCAGTACAGTTCACCTTGCATCAAGGAGAAAGGGGCTACTATGCCTTAGACGTAGCACCATGTCCCAAAGAAGAAAGAAAAGACAGAGATAAAGAAACAGATGCAGAAAAGGGAACAGATGAAGATCAAGAAAGAAAAGACAAAGAGCCTACAGATGAAACTACCTCAGAGGATGACAAGGAGCAAGAAAACAGCAGGTGCCGTAGCCCAATAGGCCAAAGCCCTGGTACCGAGGAGTAAAGTAAAGAAAGAAGTACCGAAAGTTTGACCAGTTTGACAAGTTGAAAAGTTTGCAACGTTATTGTTTAAGCATGTGCCCACAAAAACTATTGTGAGAAATAAACTTTAAGGCTATGAACTTGCTATAGCCACAAACTCTCGCAGTGTAAATAGTTACACCAGTGGCACCACCACCAGGGCCAGCCTGTTTAGGGGCTTGGCTCGTCTGCAACCAGGAGGGGCCCGTCCGTATATAGGGCCTTGGCTCACTTGCGACCAGAGAGCACGCCTGTTTATGGGGCCTTGGCTCACCACCACAAAGAGGGTACCTGGTCAGCACCAACTGTGGAGGCCGCCTCTACATCCTGCCAGAAGAGGCTGACGGCGCGGATCCACCAGGCCAGGTATACCCTGAAACCACCAGCCCATGAAAGCCGCCTCTACATCCTGCCAGAAGTGGCTGAAGTCGCGGCCAACGGGAGAGGAAGATTGGAGGAAAGGTCTGGGGAAGTAGATGGCCCAGATCTGGTTACCAAAAGGACCGGTGACCTGCCTCCTGAGAGGGTTTTGGGTGGGTTAACGGACTTGTGGGTGGAGGGTGGTGATGTATGATACCTGGTGGTTTTAAAAATGTTTTACATGTTTTAATGTTTTATGCATTTTAAAATGTTGTCTTGCAGCCCGAGGACGTGCTGGTGATAACTAAGGGGGAATGTGGCGCCCCTGACCTGGTCAGGCACCACTGAGTACTGCACCCATGCTGGGGACAGTACAACACAGGTAATCCAGAAGGCTGACCGGGGTGTGGAACACAGGCGCATAGTGATCAGGTCTCACACATGTACCCATGAGAGGACCCCTGGGGATCCCAGGAGGGGGCAAGCCTTCACCTTCACTGGAATAGTGGAGGGGGTAGAGCCTCCATCTCCTCTCAAGGGGTGTGGTGGAGAGTCTGGTTGCTAGGTGGCGTAGGCAAGAACAGGAGAGGAGGAGCAGTGAGCCAGTTCAGTGTAGAGTCCAGGGAGCTCAAGTGAGGAGCAGATCCCTGGAGCTGTGCAATCTGACAGCGTCCGCGCAGTGGCTACAGACGGGGGAGAACGGTCAACTAGGAGTGCTACCTGAAAGCCAGCTTCAGCTAGGGAGTGCAACGGAGTGGGAAGTAAGGAGACTGCTAGAGAGCACCAGGCCCAACCGGGCGGCAGATCCCGAAGCGAAGATAGATCCAGCTTTCTTCTGCTAAACCTGCCGGTGTGGGGCTCTCAAAGCCCACACCACAACACCACAAAAGCCGCAGCCACGTAACCACAGTGAGGGCCCATAGGTCACAGGAGGCAAGAAGCTGGAGTGGCCTGGTCCGGGGAACAAGCAAACGGCAAACAAAAGGGGGAGAGAGGCTGCAGCATCTTCCCTGGGCGACCCCCATAGGGACTAAAAGTCGGGGTCACCCCAAACCACCAAGGGCTAAGGAAGGCGAGTCAGTAGTCACCCTCATAAAGTCAGCCTGAAGGATACCTGGTTCCCATCTGGTTCATCTCAGCTACGCCCGGGCTACTCACCCTGCCATCAAATGTGAGTAAAGCCCTTGAAAGACAATTCTGCCTGTGTGGAGTTATTCTGCGCCTTGTGGTACTACAAACTTACACCGGGCCCTGGGGCTTGCCTCACTCTCAGGAGGCTATTCCAACTAACTGCACACACCATCAGCCCCAGGCGTCCCCTAACCTGCAGTGGCGGTCCCCACTGACCGCAATACTGAGAGTGGCGTCACGATCAAAACAGAAGATTTCCTACCAGTGACGGAGATCCAGCAACGTGGAGTCCCTGAAGGTAACGCACCGACACACCACCTGTGGGGCTTCACATCTGGCGTCACGAACAGGATAAGGACTAGACCTGTTCAGACAGGTGACCATGTGCCTGGGCGGTCCGCTTGAAAAATTGGAAGCGCCGCCATATTGCCACCATGAAAAGCGCGCTGAAAAACAACAGCAGCCCGCGCTGGAAGAAGTTACCGCCCACGAAGAGGTGTGGCTACCCAGAGATCCTCTGCAGAGTCCTGACCTCGCTGATGAAGAAAGCGGAAGCGTCCAGAGACGGCGGAGCAGAGAAGAAGCCAGTAGCGTGCTAGAGGAAATGGAGTCCAGACGTGGATACCCAGAGCCAGGCTCTGCTGCCTGGTGGTGCCGGGAGCTTGCCATCTTCTGCGACCAGCTGGAGGCCAGGATTGTGCGACAGCTCAGGGAAGAACGCACGGAGCTCCTGGAGATGGCTGCGGCGGTGCGGACCTACGAGGAGGGAGCCGCGCGACGCATGCCAGACCGAGCGGCGACGACGCAGACCCCGATGCTGCCACAGATGGGTGAGTCGAGTGATGCCCCGGCCAGCGCAAGTGCCCCGACCCCTGCTGCCACGCCCGCGGTCCCAGAAGAGGCGCCCGGCGTGGCGCCACCGAACCAGGCCGCAGCCACGCTAGATGCGGCCCGCCAAATCCAGGCCGCCGCAGCCATGCCCCGCCTGGCCCGCAAAGGTCCGACTACCACTGCGATACTGATCCGTGCCGCAGGTGTGACACTGACCCAGGCTGCCACCCTGCTGAGCCCAGTCCGCCAAGACCCCACCGCAGCAGCGACGCTCGTCCGCGCCGCAAGTGAGATGCTGAACCAGGCCGCAACCCCGCCAGGTGCGGCCCGCCAAGCTCCGATCGCTGCAGCGACGTCCAGCCCAGCCTGCACAGAGCCCCCTGCAACAGCTACACTGATCCAGGCCGCCGCCATGCCAGGCGCGGCCCGCCAAGACCAGGCCGCCGCCATGCCAGGCGCGGCCCGCCAAGACCAGGCCGCCGCCATACAGGGCGCGGCCCGCCAAGAGATTGGATCACTATTTTCCCCGGCCTGCAAGGCCAGAGCAGACACCGCTCCCCAGTCCAAAGAGGTCCCTGCTAGGAAGACCCTGATAGGAGAGGACCCCGAATACTGGAAGCTGAAGGCTGACCTAGAGGCCCAGTTCCCACAAGAGATGGTGGATCGGTATCTGCTCCCTCCGTATACCCCCAAGGAGATTCAGGCAACCCCTGCAGCTGCGCCGGAGAGTCCACCACCTGGGCCAGCTGAAGAACACTCATCCCCAGCGCTGCCACAACCAGAGTGCAGCGAAGAACTAAGGGGGAGGGGAGGCCAGGAAGCTGAGGGGCTGACTCCGACTCCAGTGCCACCAGCAGTGGACCCATACCCAGAGCCAGAGATGCTGCCCTATTCTCGCTGGGATGAGGAAGACCTGACCCCGTCTGCTGACGAAGATCAGCCCAAAGACCTCACCTGGGAGCCCGCAGGCATGAACCCAGCCCGCAAGACACGGCGCAGCAGAACAAAGTATCCTCCAACACCACAGTCTCCAGAGCAGAGAGAAGTCACAGCCAGAGACCTGCAAGAAAAACGAGCCCTGAGAAGATCCAAAGCCCAGGTCAGAGGACCCCTTTGTAGAGGAGTTGTGGAGGACTTCAATTTGAAAAGCGGATACGGCTTTATTGTAGCAAGAGGAATAAAAGAGGGCATATTTGTGAATTGGAGAGATGTTCAAGCCCACCTGCCCAGAGGACATTCAGGCAGAAATTTGAAAATTGGAGACGCAGTACAGTTCACCTTGCATCAAGGAGAAAGGGGCTACTATGCCTTAGACGTAGCACCATGTCCCAAAGAAGAAAGAAAAGACAGAGATAAAGAAACAGATGCAGAAAAGGGAACAGATGAAGATCAAGAAAGAAAAGACAAAGAGCCTACAGATGAAACTACCTCAGAGGATGACAAGGAGCAAGAAAACAGCAGGTGCCGTAGCCCAATAGGCCAAAGCCCTGGTACCGAGGAGTAAAGTAAAGAAAGAAGTACCGAAAGTTTGACCAGTTTGACAAGTTGAAAAGTTTGCAACGTTATTGTTTAAGCATGTGCCCACAAAAACTATTGTGAGAAATAAACTTTAAGGCTATGAACTTGCTATAGCCACAAACTCTCGCAGTGTAAATAGTTACACCAGTGGCACCACCACCAGGGCCAGCCTGTTTAGGGGCTTGGCTCGTCTGCAACCAGGAGGGGCCCGTCCGTATATAGGGCCTTGGCTCACTTGCGACCAGAGAGCACGCCTGTTTATGGGGCCTTGGCTCACCACCACAAAGAGGGTACCTGGTCAGCACCAACTGTGGAGGCCGCCTCTACATCCTGCCAGAAGAGGCTGACGGCGCGGATCCACCAGGCCAGGTATACCCTGAAACCACCAGCCCATGAAAGCCGCCTCTACATCCTGCCAGAAGTGGCTGAAGTCGCGGCCAACGGGAGAGGAAGATTGGAGGAAAGGTCTGGGGAAGTAGATGGCCCAGATCTGGTTACCAAAAGGACCGGTGACCTGCCTCCTGAGAGGGTTTTGGGTGGGTTAACGGACTTGTGGGTGGAGGGTGGTGATGTATGATACCTGGTGGTTTTAAAAATGTTTTACATGTTTTAATGTTTTATGCATTTTAAAATGTTGTCTTGCAGCCCGAGGACGTGCTGGTGATAACTAAGGGGGAATGTGGCGCCCCTGACCTGGTCAGGCACCACTGAGTACTGCACCCATGCTGGGGACAGTACAACACAGGTAATCCAGAAGGCTGACCGGGGTGTGGAACACAGGCGCATAGTGATCAGGTCTCACACATGTACCCATGAGAGGACCCCTGGGGATCCCAGGAGGGGGCAAGCCTTCACCTTCACTGGAATAGTGGAGGGGGTAGAGCCTCCATCTCCTCTCAAGGGGTGTGGTGGAGAGTCTGGTTGCTAGGTGGCGTAGGCAAGAACAGGAGAGGAGGAGCAGTGAGCCAGTTCAGTGTAGAGTCCAGGGAGCTCAAGTGAGGAGCAGATCCCTGGAGCTGTGCAATCTGACAGCGTCCGCGCAGTGGCTACAGACGGGGGAGAACGGTCAACTAGGAGTGCTACCTGAAAGCCAGCTTCA
Organism: Anomaloglossus baeobatrachus; assembly: GCF_048569485.1. Taxonomy (NCBI): domain Eukaryota; kingdom Metazoa; phylum Chordata; class Amphibia; order Anura; family Aromobatidae; genus Anomaloglossus; species Anomaloglossus baeobatrachus. Next base: position 282,246,006 of record NC_134354.1, on the reverse strand, counting down.
GCTAGGGAGTGCAACGGAGTGGGAAGTAAGGAGACTGCTAGAGAGCACCAGGCCCAACCGGGCGGCAGATCCCGAAGCGAAGATAGATCCAGCTTTCTTCTGCTAAACCTGCCGGTGTGGGGCTCTCAAAGCCCACACCACAACACCACAAAAGCCGCAGCCACGTAACCACAGTGAGGGCCCATAGGTCACAGGAGGCAAGAAGCTGGAGTGGCCTGGTCCGGGGAACAAGCAAACGGCAAACAAAAGGGGGAGAGAGGCTGCAGCATCTTCCCTGGGCGACCCCCATAGGGACTAAAAGTCGGGGTCACCCCAAACCACCAAGGGCTAAGGAAGGCGAGTCAGTAGTCACCCTCATAAAGTCAGCCTGAAGGATACCTGGTTCCCATCTGGTTCATCTCAGCTACGCCCGGGCTACTCACCCTGCCATCAAATGTGAGTAAAGCCCTTGAAAGACAATTCTGCCTGTGTGGAGTTATTCTGCGCCTTGTGGTACTACAAACTTACACCGGGCCCTGGGGCTTGCCTCACTCTCAGGAGGCTATTCCAACTAACTGCACACACCATCAGCCCCAGGCGACCCTCAACCTGCAGTGGCGGTCCCCACTGACCGCAATACTGAGAGTGGCGTCACGATCAAAACAGAAGATTTCCTACCAGTGACGGAGATCCAGCAACGTGGAGTCCCTGAAGGTAACGCACCGACACCGACACACCACCTGTGGGGCTTCACAATTACACTTCAGCAAGCAGAGATATATACCAGGAGAGTGAACTCAGCAGCAGAGGGGAGCAGACATTACACTTCAGCAAGCAGAGATATATACCAGGAGAGTGAATTCAGCAGCAGAGGGGAGCAGACATTACACTTCAGCAAGCAGAGATATATACCAGGAGAGTGAACTCAGCAGCAGAGGGGAGCAGACATTACACTTCAGCAAGCAGAGATATATACCAGGAGAGTGAATTCAGCATCAGAGGGGAGCAGACATTACACTTCAGCAAGCAGAGATATATACCAGGAGAGTGAACTCAGCAGCAGAGGGGAGCAGACATTACACTTCAGCAAGCAGAGATATATACCAGGAGAGTGAACTCAGCAGCAGAGGGGAGCAGACATTACACTTCAGCAAGCAGAGATATATACCAGGAGAGTGAATTCAGCAGCAGAGGGGAGCAGACATTACACTTCAGCAAGCAGAGATATATACCAGGAGAGTGAACTCAGCAGCAGAAGGGAGTAGACATTACACTACAGCAAGCAGAGATATATACCAGGAGAGTGAATTCAGCAGCAGAGGGGAGCAGACATTGCACTTCAGCAAGCAGAGATATATACCAGGAGAGTGAATTCAGCAGCAGAGGGGAGCAGACATTACACTTCAGCAAGCAGAGATATATATACCAGGAGAGTGAATTCAGCAGCAGAGGGGAGCAGACATTACACTTCAGCAAGCAGAGATATATACCAGGAGAGTGAATTCAGCAGCAGAGGGGAGCAGACATTACACTTCAGCAAGCAGAGATATATACCAGGAGAGTGAATTCAGCAGCAGAGGGGAGCAGACATTACACTTCAGCAAGCAGAGATATATACCAGGAGAGTGAATACAGCAACAGAGGGGAGCAGACATTACACTTCAGCAAGCAGAGATATATACCAGGAGAGTGAATTCAGCAGCAGAGGGGAGCAGACATTACACTTCAGCAAGCAGAGATATATACCAGGAGAGTGAATTCAGCAGCAGAAGGGAGCAGACATTACACTTCAGCAAGCAGAGATATATACCAGGAGAGTGAATTCAGCAGCAGAGGGGAGCAGACATTACACTTCAGCAAGCAGAGATATATACCAGGAGAGTGAATTCAGCAGCAGAGGGGAGCAGACATTACACTTCAGCAAGCAGAGATATATACCAGGAGAGTGAATTCAGCAGAAGAGGGGAGCAGACATTACACTTCAGCAAGCAGACATATATGCCAGGAGAGTGAATTCGGCAGCAGAGGGGAGCAGACATTACACTTCAGCAAGCAGAGATATATACCAGGAGAGTGAACTCAGCAGCAGAGGGGAGCAGACATTACACTTCAGCAAGCAGAGATATATACCAGGAGAGTGAATTCAGCAGCAGAGGGGAGCAGGCATTACACTTCAGCAAGCAGAGATATATACCTGGAGAGTAAATTCAGCAGCAGAGGGGAGCAGACATTACACTTCAGCAAGCAGAGATATATACCAGGAGAGTGAATTCAGCAGCAGAGGGGAGCAGACATTACACTTCAGCAAGCAGAGATATATACCAGGAGAGTGGATTCAGCAGCAGAGGGGAGCAGACATTACACTTCAGCAAGCAGAGATATATACCAGGAGAGTGGATTCAGCAGCCTAGGGTGGCACGTTGCGGGGGGCGGCACTTTCTGGCAGCAAAAAAAAAAAAAAAAAAATATATAAATTTTTTTTTTTTTTTTTTTTTACATCCCCGCCCCCGTCCCTCCCTCCGTTACACTCGGCTGTGTTCCGGGGGGAGGGGGGGTTGGGAGGGAGGACAGGCGCACTTCTGCTGTCTATTTAAATACATGGCGGGCGCCAGGCATAGTGAGCTGGTAGGGTTGCGTCTAGTTCAGAGTTGATTTTTTGTGGTCCTCAAAAAATCAACTCTGATCTAGCTGCTTCAGTAGTGAGCCGGCTATATCGGAGTTGATTTTTTGAGGCCTCATTTTTTCCACTCTGATTTAGCCGGCTCACTACTGAAGTGTCTAGATCAGAGTTGATTTCTTGAGGCCTCGCTGTAGTCACATGTTTTTGGTCACCTCATTTTATCCACTCCGTTCTAGCTGCTTCACCAGTGAGGTGGCTAGATCAGAGTTGATTTTTTGATGATCTCTGTGATCTTTTCTCCATACAACACAGTTCAGTTTCCACAGCAGGGGCTGGAATCAGATTTATAATTGGAATGATTTCATGTTTTTATTTATTAGATGCTCACACTGTTATATTTATTATTTTTTTCCAAAGGGCAAATTTTTATTTTCATTATTATTATAACTTACATTTTATTATTATTTTTTACAATATAAATAATTACACACAGCGCTGATTGTTCAGTTTTGCTGGAATTTTAATTTTACCGTATTTCCACAAGTCGTAGCCGCATGACTGACATTGAAAGAGTGGGCGGAGCCTCGCAAGGAAAAACGGAACCGCGCAGCTGACAGCCTTCATAACGTACAATATTGGATCAGAGTGGATTTTTTGAGGATCTCTCTGTAGCCTTCATTATGTACATTTGGTACTGAGGTGACTGAAATTCAGTTTTTTGAAGAGTGGGAGGAGCCTCACGGCGAAAAACGTAACAGAGCGCAGCCGAGAAAGTGCTTATAATTTCACACATTGTGTCGTAGCGGATTTTTTGAGGACCTCATTTTAGCCACTCCGTTCTAGCTGCTTCAGTAGTGAGCCGTCTATATCAGAGTGGATTTTTTGAGGACCTCATTTTAGCCACTACATTATGTACATTTGGTACTGAGGTGACTGCAATGGATTTTTTCGAAGAGTGGGAGGAGCCTCAAAGCAAAAAGCGTAACAGAGCGCAGCTGAAAGTCCTCATAATATCCACATTGTGTCGTAGTGGATTTTTTGAGGACCTCAAAAAAGCCACTCCTTTCTAGCTGCTTCAGTAGTGAGCCGTCTATATCAGAGTGGATTTTTTGAGGACCTCATTTTAGCCACTACATTATGTACATTTGGTACTGAGGTGACTGCAATGGATTTTTTCGAAGAGTGGGAGGAGCCTCAAAGCAAAAAGCGTAACTGAGCGCAGCTGAAAGTCCTCATAATATCCACATTGTGTCGTAGTGGATTTTTTGAGGACCTCAAAAAAGCCACTCCGTTCTAGCTGCTTCAGTAGTGAGCCATCTATATCAGAGTGGATTTTTTGAGGATCTCATTTTAGCCACTACATTATGTATATTTGGTACTGAGGTGACTGGAATGGATTTTTTTGAATAATGGGAGGAGCCTCAAAGCAAAAACCGTAACAGAGCGCAGCTGAAAGTCCTCATAATATCCACAATGTGTCGTAGTGGATTTTTTGAGGACCTCATTTTAGCCACTCCGTTCTAGCTGCTTCAGTAGTGAGCCGTCTATATCAGAGTGGATTTTTTGAGGACCTCATTTTAGCCACTACATTATGTATATTTGGTACTGAGGTGACTGGAATTGATTTTTTCGAATAATGGGAGGAGCCTCAAAGCAAAAAACGTAACAGAGCGCAGCTGAAAGTCCTCATAATATCCACATTGTGCCATAGTGGATTTTTTGAGGACCTCATTTTAGCCACTCCGTTCTAGCTGCTTCAGTAGTGAGCCGTCTATATCAGAGTGGATTTTTTGAGGACCTCATTTTAGCCACTCCGTTCTAGCTGCTTCAGTAGTGAGCCGTCTATATCAGAGTGGATTTTTTGAGGACCTCATTTTAGCCACTACATTATGTATATTTGGTACTGAGGTGACTGGAATGGATTTTTTCGAAGAGTGGGAGAAGCCTCAAAGCAAAAACCGTAACAGAGCGCAGCTGAAAGTCCTCATAATATCCACATTGTGTCGTAGTGGATTTTTTGAGGACCTCATTTTAGCCACTACATTATGTACATTTGGTACTGAGGTGACTGCAATGGATTTTTTCGAAGAGTGGGAGGAGCCTCAAAGCAAAAACCGTAACAGAGCGCAGCTGAAAGTCCTCATAATATCCACATTGTGTCGTAGTGGATTTTTTGAGGACCTCATTTTAGCCACTCCGTTCTAGCTGCTTCAGTAGTGAGCTGTCTATATCAGAGTGGATTTTTTGAGGACCTCATTTTAGCCACTACATTATGTATATTTGGTACTGAAGTGACTGGAATGGATTTTTTTGAATAATGGGAGGAGCCTCAAAGCAAAAAACGTAACAGAGCGCAGCTGAAAGTCCTCATAATATCCACATTGTGTCGTAGTGGATTTTTTGAGGACCTCATTTTAGCCACTCCGTTCTAGCTACTTCAGTAGTGAGCCGTCTATATCAGAGTGGATTTTTTGAGGACCTCATTTTAGCCACTCTGTTCTAGGTGATTCAGCAGTGAGCCGTCTAGATCAGAGTGGATATTTTGAGCACCTCATTTTTGCCACTCCATTCTAGATGATTCACTAGTGCGCTGTCTAGATTGGGCCCGTGAGTCACTGTGGCCCCGTGGACCTCCTGCCGTCGATCGTACTTTCATTTATATCGGCATCACCATCACAGATGCCAATACAATTGAAAGGAACAATGCGAGGAGGAGCAGAACACTCTATTTCTAATCATTCTACTACTATGTGTCTGTGAGACACTGATGTGTCAGCATGGAGGACTGTGGTTACTAGAGATGAGCGAGCCTCTGAAGGCTCCGTTCGAGGCGCCGTTCGACGAACCGTTTGACGAACCTCTCAAACCCCATTGAAAACAATGGGAGGCAAACACATAAAAACACATAGAAAACACCTTCAAAGGTGTCCAAAAGGTGACAAACAACTCACAACATATCACAAACACATGGGAAAGTGACAAGGACATATACTCATGCGAAAAGAAAACAGCTGGACGAGGAAAAAGAGGAGACACAGATATAGGCATGGCACGCCCTTCTAAAATCATGTAAAACACAGCAAGGGGACTCTAAGCAGAGTCTCCCTTTTTTCCAAAAATTGGGCCACACACACCCCTTCAGTGGCATCACTTGTGCCCCAGTTACAAACTTGACCTGTTGATTTGCATCAAGCACATTCAAAAATACGCCAGCCTTAACTGTCTTCAGGATGACACCGGGGTAGGTAGCAAAGTCCTTGCTGAACCATGACTTGTTCATCTTGGATCATTTTTAAAAACACAGCAAGGGGACTCCAAGCGGAGTCTCCCTTTTTTCCAAAAATTGGGCCCCACAGACACCACATCAGTGGCATCACTTGTGCCCCAGTTGTAAACTTCACATGTTGACTTGCATCAAGTACAATCCAAATCTACAAGCCTTTACTCTCCCCAGGATGACACCGGGGTAGCAAAGTCCTTGCTGATCCATGACTTGTTCATCTTGATGAACGTTAGTCTGTCCACATTGTCACTGGACAGACGCGTGCGCTTATCTGTCAGCACACACCCAGCAGCAGTGAAGACAGATTCAGAGACAACGCTGGCCTCGGGACACAGCAAGATCTCCAAGGCGTAAGTGGAGAGCTCTGGCCATTTTTCAAGATTTGAAGCCCAAAATGAGCAAGGCTCCATTTGCAAAGTCATGGCATCGATGTTCATTTGGAGATACTCCTGTATCATCCTCTCCAGCCGTTGAGTATGTGTCAGACTTCTTGTCTCTGGTGGCCTTGCAAAGGAGGGTCTAAAAAATTATGAAACGATTCAATAAAACTGCTGTTACCACCAGATACGGTGCTGCTGGTACGGTTTGACTGTTGATGACGAGACAGTCCCATGTTTGTCAAGTTACAACTGGGAGATTCACTCCCTGCACCTGCACGGTTGTTTGGTGGAAAAGCCGAGCTAAGATCGAGTAACAGCTTCTGCTGATACTCCTGCATACGTGCGTTCCTTTCTATGGCTGGAATTATTTTGCAAAACTTGGACTTGTACCGGGGATCTAAGAGTGTGGCAATCCAGTAGTCATCATTACTTCTAATTCGGACAATCCGAGGGTCATGTTGAAGGTAGTGCAGCAAGAAGGCACTCATGTGTCTTGCGCATCCCTGCGGACCAAGTCCTTGCTTGTGTTGGTGGCGGCGAGGTGATAACCATGCTGCCTTCCTCTGACATATCCTCCCAACCTCGAACAACCGAAATTTGACCAAGGTCTCCCTCATCAGCTGAGTCTTCCATGCCCATCGACAGTTCGTCCTCCATTTCTTCATGGGCTCCTGCCCCTTCCTAAACAGTTTGGCTGCTACCATGTGCCCTTGTTAATCCCTCTCCCCCACTGTCCCATGCCTGCCGCCTTGGTGATGATGAACGTCTGGTCCTTGTAGATCTTGTTAGCCCTTCCGTTGTCATACTAATAATGGCATTGTCAGCGCTAAACATATTCGTCGCCATGTCGAAGCTGTGCAGAAGGGTGCATAGGTCCTTGATCTGAAACCACTCCATCAGCGTGATCTGCCCCACCTCTGCATCTCGTTGGCCCAGGCTATACGTCATAACGTATTGCACCAGGGCTCGGCGGTGCTGCCACAGTCGCTGTAACATGTGGAGAGTCGAATTCCAGCGTGTCGTCACATCGCATTTCAGGCGATGAACCAGCAGGCCGAAAGACCTCTGCAGCGATGCAAGTCGGTCAGCTGCGGCGGTTGAATGGCGGAAGTGAGCAGAGAGTGACCGTGCCCTGTGCAGAAGCCCATCTAGGTCGGGATAGTGGGTGAAAAATTGCTGGATAACAAGGTTCAAAACGTGAGCCATACAAGGCACGTGTGTCACCTTGCCCCGGCGAGGGGCCGCACCCAGGTTTGCAGCATTGTCGCACACGGCCTTACCTGGCTGCAGGTTGAGTGGAGACAACCATTTACGAAACTCCGAGTGCAGAGCTGACCACAACTCCTCAGCTGTGTGACTCTTATTTCCCAGACATTTCAACGTAAAGACCGCCTGATGCCGTTGAGCTCTGCTGCCAGCATAGTAAGGAGGTGTGCGGGATTCCTTGTGCACAGTTACAACGCGGGTGGCCTGACCACACAGGCTTTGGGCGGAGGTGGAGGACCCAGATGAGCTTGAGGAGGCAGAAGCAGTGGAGGAACTTCGATATACAGAGGATTGACGCACAAGTCGTGGGGACAGCAAGACTTGTTCAGCAGACCCCTCACCATCTCTCACCATAGTTACCCAGTGCCCAGTCAGCGACATGTAACGCCCCTGTCCATGCTTACTGGTCCAAGTATCGGTGGGGAAATGCACCCTGTCACACACAGAGTTTCTCAAGGAAGCGGCGATGTTGTGTGCGACATGCTGGTGTAGCGCAGGCATACCTTTCTTGGAGAAGTAGTGGCGACTGGGCATCTGGCACTGGGGCACTGCGACTGATATAAGGTCTTGAAAATCCTCTGTGTCCACCAGGCGGAAAGGCAGCATTTCGGTAGCCAAGAGCTTACAGAGGGTGAAAGTCAACCTCTTAGCTTTGTCATGGCTCGGAGGAAATGGCCTTTTATTTGTCCACATCTGAGGGACCGAGATCTGGCTGCTGTGTGGAGACGGTGGTGAGTAGGGTGTCCCTGGAAAACTGCAGGTCTGTGAGGAAAGTGCAGGCGGAGACATGATGTTGCCTTCATCCAAAGTTGGTGCTCTCGATGTCTGAGAGAGCTCTACACCAGCACTTGTTTCCCCTTCCAAACCAACTGACAACCTGCCAAGCAAACTGGCTGTTGCGATTAAAGAGGTGGAAGGTCTGCGTGGAAAAACATGTGTGACAGCTGTCCCCACAGTCATAGAAGATGAAGGGCGCGCGGAGGAATTTGAAGGGGCAGGCGGTGGTTGGCCCGCTCCGCTAGGCCGCATTGCAGCACGGTGAGCTTCCCACTGGGACTTATGCTTGTTATTCATGTGACGATTCATGGAAGAAGTTGTCAAACTGGTGAGGTTTTGGCCTTTACTTATAGATTGGTGACAAATTTTACAGATCACATGATTTGGGAGATCCTTTGCAAGGTCAAAAAAGGACCCGGCTAGGCAAGGCTTAGAGGCCATGCGACCTGCAGAGCCACCCCGACTTGTGCTCAGAGGCAGAGTTGTGGCTGAGGATGCAGTTGTTGTTGTGCTTCCAGTTCTCCGACTCTGTCCAGGAAGGCGCAAGGTAACTTCGTCATCAGTTGCATCCTCCTCCACCGCCTCTGGTGTCCTCCTCGAGTGCCTGACTGTGGGTTGACAGTAAGTGGGATCTAGAACTTCATTATCAAGTTAAGTTGTCATCCCAATCTGGTATCTGCGTCTCATCGTCATCAGTATGTTCCTCATTGTCTCTACCAACAGGTGTTACAGTTTGGGAATGAGGGTCTACATTATGCTCAGAAACTTGGTCATCAAGGCCTGAATCAGACTCACAAAGCTTCTGGGCATCACTGCAGACCATTTCCTGGTCTGTACTCACTGTAGCTTGGCAACAGACCTCTGATTCCCAGGCTATAGTGTGACTGAACAGCTCTGCAGACTCAGCCATCTCTGTTACACCATACTCTTCAGGGCGGGTGGAGACTTGAGAGCTGGGAGAAAGCAAGTGCAATTGGGATGACAACTGAGAGGACTGTTGTTTTTTGGATGTTGAAGTTGAGGTGGAGGAGAGGCCACTTGTTGGAGCACTTGAGATCCATTCAAGCTTGTTCTTTTTTTGTGCATCATCTACCTTTGTTACAGTTGTTCGGTTCCGTAAAAAAGGAAGCACATCGGATTGTCCACGGAAAGTAGTAGACATCTTACTTTTGCTGGAAGATGGCATTTCTTCAGCAGATGTTAATGTAGCTTTCCTACCTACCCCACGGACACAAACTTTTTTTCCTTTTCCAACACGCCTGTTCCCCTTTCCACCAGCATCTGTCCTTTTGCCACTCATTTTGTTAGTGAAAAGATTGGACACTTAAAATGTGGTAGCAAAAATGGAGAGGTGCTGTAGATTGCAGAGGTGGTCTAGCTTTATTGACAGCTGAAGAACCAACACTGACTATCCCAGACAATTTTAATATGCCCCTAACAGTGGCAGCACAGTTTGCAATTAGAATTGTGTGGGAAAAATGGGCAGTTGGGTAGAATGCCCGGGTGCTGTGGGTAGCAGGACAGCAAAGGGACACTAATGTAGTATTTCAGACACTTTTAGGATGGCACAAAAAGTGTCAGCTCTTTGGTCAAATAAAATAGCGTGGCAAAAATGGGCAGGTGGGTATAATGCACGGGTGCTGTGGGTAGCAGGACAGCAAAGGAATACTAAGGCGGGCTTTGCACGTTGCGACATCGCAAGCAGATGCTGCGATGTCGCACGCGATAGTCCCCGCCCCCGTCGCAGGTACGATATCGTGTGATAGCTGGCGTAGCACAAATTATCGCTACGCCAGCTTCACACGCACTCACCCGCCCTGCGACCGTCGCTCTGGCCGGCGACCCGCCTCCTTCCTAAGGGGGCGGGTCGTGCGGCGTCATAGCGACGTCACACGGCAGGCGGCCAATAGCGGCAGAGGGGCGGAGAGGAGCAGGATGTGAACATCCTGCCCACCTCCTTCCTTCCGCATATCCTACGGAAGCCGCGGTGACGCCGGTAGGAGATGTTACTGGCTCCTGCTGCTTCACACACAGCGATGTGTGCTGCCGCAGGAACGAGGAACAACATCGGACCGTCGCGTCGGCGTAATTATGGATTACGGCGACGCTGCACCGATGATACGATTACGACGATTTCGCGTTCGTTAATCGTATCATCTAGGCTTTACACACTACGATGTCGCATGCGATGCCGGATGTGCGTCACTTTCAATTTGACCCCACCGACATCGCACCTGCGATGTCGTAGTGTGCAAAGCCGCCCTAAGGTACTATCTCAGACACTTTTAGGATGTCACAAAAAGTGTCAGCTCTTAGGGCAAATAAAATAGCATGGCAAAAATGGGCAGGTGGGTATAATGCACGGGTGCTGTAGGTAGCAAGACAGCAAAGGAACACTAAGGTAGTATTCCAGACACTTTTAGGATGGCACAAAAAGTGTCAGCTCTTTGGGCAAATAAAATAGCGTGGCAAAAATGTGCATGTGGGTAGAATGCATGGGTGCTCTGGGGAGCAGGACAGCAAAGGAAGCCTCACTTTCTATCCTTGCTAATGAAAAAATGCAGCATGGAATTGCCTGAGCTGAGGTAGCCAGACGCTGTTATCTAAAGCCCTACACCGCATTTGCACGGACATGCTTAGCAGCTATGGCTATGAATGCCTGTAAATCAGCCCTGAAAGGGCTGAAATAACCAGCAGTCCCTAATCCCTAAAGCGCTGTGTAGATTGCACTGTATCTCTATAGCGCACACAGCAGCAGCAGCAGCAGCGTGAGCGGTGACTGTCACCCACACGCAGAAGACAGATAATAGCGGCGAAGGGGAAAATGGCCGTATCTTATAGGTTAAGGACATGTGACATGCACAGCCTATGACACATGCCCTTGCTTGTCTGCCAAAAATCCACTTAGCTGTGTGTGTGTCTGTGATTTGCTGACAGCTTGGAACGCCCCACTGCACGCGCGGTTAGGGGGAAAAAAAATTAAAAAATGGTGATCAGCATTCTCTCAGCACTTTGCAGCAGCACAGATCTAAACCCCGTCCCCCCTGCACACTATACGCTGAAATTTGATAATAGTGTGAATCACAGAGTGACTCACACTATTACAGTGAAAAGCCAGCTAGTAACTAGCTAGGCTTTTTGGTGATCGAACCGTTCTCGAACGTAACTCGAACTGTCGAGCTTTTAGCAAAAATCACTCGAACATGAAATTGGCGAACCTCGAACATCGCTCATCTCTAGCAGTGACGTCACTACTGCGCACTGATGTGCTAAAATGTCAGAGTGGCATAACAGTGGACACACGCTGAGGAGACTGGGGCAGTGGCTGAATGAGGAGAAGTGAGTATATTTGTGTATTTAATCAGGAATTCCAGAGGACTATGGGGAAGCATATATGGGGGTTGCAAAATAGTATATGGGGCTGCATATTGTTAGGACCAGGATGACGGGTAGGCCCAGGAGGTGGATCCACTGGACTGAGCACCCCACCGAGGGCAAGGTGCCCGGTAGCCGAAGCACTACGGGTAGCAGGACAGTCCGTTCAGAGGAGTGGGTGTAGAAGTCCCTGGGATCACGGAGTCTCTGAAGGTAGTCCGGGTGACGGAGCGCAGGTTCGGAGGCCGAGATGATGTCAGGCAGGGTCCGGAACCAGCGGAACGGGGAGATCGGTCACCGCACAGATCCAGGAATCGGAGACGGTAGGGACTGAGAAGATGGCGGACAGTCCGTTCGGGGTTCTGGAACCGTCAGGACCGGTTGGCGGGACAGGAGCGGCTCTACAAGAGAGATAGGTGAGTACGAAACAATGGCACAGGGAGACCTGACTCCTAGCTTAGCAAACACGAAGAACAGGCCCCGCCCACTTGGAAAGGAACCCCCTATATACCCTGTACCTGCATCTTCAATATCCTGTTGGAGGACGCTGGCCCTTTAAGAAAAGGTCAATGACCGCGCGCGCGCCCTAATGCACATGCGCGAGGCCCGGGTGCTAGAAGCCAGAGCAGGATGCGGTGTACAGGAGGCAGGAGTGCCGGGCCGGCTCAGGACAGCAGACGGGCGCCGGGACCGGGGACCGGGTTGCCTGGAGGACGCAGGTGAGGGAGCATGGAGGCTGAGGAGCGGGGGACCGGGGAGCGTGGCACGGGAGCGGGGAAGCGAGGTCCGGGAGCGGGGGAGCGTGTCAGAGGAGCCGGGGAGCGTGGCAGAGGAGCCGGGGAGCGTGGCAAGGGAGCCGGGGAGCGTGGCAGGGTAACCGGGGAGCGTGGCACGGGCACCGGGGAGCGTGACACATATAACTATATGTTGGCGCACAATATTATATTGGGGCACACAATATGGTGGTGCACTATATGGGGGCTGCATACTAGTATATGGCGGAATATAAGGGGTGCATACTACTATATGGAGGAATATAAGGCGTGTACTAAACTATATGAAGGAATATAAGGGGAGCATAATACTATATAGAGGAATATAAGGGGTGCATAATACTATATGCAGGAATATAAGGGGTGCATAATACTATATGAAGGATCCCTTTTACATGGAATATAGGGGTGCATTATACATGGAGGACTATGGAGCTGCATAATCCAATATGAAGGACTATGGGGTGCATTTTAATACATATAGGACTTAGGGGTTGCATTATATGGAGGACTAATTGGGTTACCTTATACATGGACTTTAGGGGTGCATTATACAGTGCCTACAAGTAGTATTCAACCCCCTGCAGATTTAGCAGGTTTGATAAGATGCAAATAAGTTAAGCTGGTGTCACACATAACGACGACGACAACGACGTCGCTGCTACGTCACCATTTTCTGTGACGTTGCAGCGACGTCCCGTCGCTGTCGCTGTGTGTGACATCCAGCAACGACCTGGCCCCTGCTGTGAGGTCGCCGGTCGTTGCTGAATGTCCAGCTTCATTTTTTGGTCGTCACTCTCCCGCTGTGACACACACATCGCTGTGTGTGACAGCGAGAGAGCGACGAAATGAAGCGATCAGGAGCCGGCACTGGCAGCTGCGGTAAGCTGTAACCAGCGTAAACATCGGGTAACCAAGGGAAGACCTTTCCCTAGTTACCCGATGTTTACGCTGGTTACCAGCCTCCGCTCTTGCTGCCAGTGCCGGCTCCTGCACTGTGACATGTGGCTGCAGTATGCATCGGGTAATTAACCCGATGTATACTGTAGCAAGGAGAGCAAGGAGCCAGCGCTAAGCAGTGCGCGCGGCTCCCTGCTCTCTGCACTGTGACATGTAGCTGCAGCACACATCGGGTTAATTAACCCGATGTGTGCTGCAGGAGAGCAAGGAGCCAGCGCTAAGCGCGGCTCCCTGCTCTCTGAACATGTAGCACAGCGACCTTATGATCGCTGCTTCTGCTGTGTTTGACAGCTAAGCAGCGATCATAACAGCGACTTACAAGGTCGCTGTTACGTCACCGAAAATGGTGACGTAACAGCGACGTCGTTGTCGCTGTCGTTTAGTGTGACACCAGCTTTAGAGGCTGAAAACTTCAAACAAGAGCAGGATTTATTAACAGATGCATAAATCTTACAAACCAACAAGTTATGTTGCTCAGTTAAATTTTAATAAATTTTCAACATAAAAGTGTGGGTCAATTATTATTCAGCCCCTAGGTTTAATATTTTGTGGAATAACCCTTGTTTGCAATTACAGCTAATAATCGTCTTTTATAAGACCTGATCAGGCCGGCACAGGTCTCTGGAGTTATCTTGGCCCACTCCTCCATGCAGATCTTCTCCAAGTTATCTAGGTTCTTTGGGTGTCTCATGTGGACTTTAATCTTGAGCTCCTTCCACAAGTTTTCAATTGGGTTAAGGTCAGGAGACTGACTAGGCCACTGCAACACCTTGATTTTTCCCTCTTGAACCAGGCCTTGATTTTCTTGGCTGTGTGCTTTGGGTCGTTGTCTTGTTGGAAGATGAAATGACGACCCATCTTAAGATCCTTGATGGAGGAGCGGAAGTTCTTGGCCAAAATCTCCAGGTAGGCCGTGCTATCCATCTTCCCATGGATGTGGACCAGATGGCCAGGCCCCTTGGCTGAGAAACAGCCCCACAGCATGATGCTGCCACCACCATGCTTGACTGTAGGGATGGTATTCTTGGGGTCGTATGCAGTGCCATCCAGTCTCCAAACGTCACGTGTGTGGTTGGCACCAAAGATCTCGATCTTGGTCTCATCAGACCAGAGAACCTTGAACCAGTCTGTCTCAGAGTCCTCCAAGTGATCATGAGCAAACTGTAGACGAGCCTTGACATGACGCTTTGAAAGTAAAGGTACCTTACGGGCTCGTCTGGAATGGAGACCATTGCGGTGGAGTACGTTACTTATGGTATTGACTGAAACCAATGTCCCCACTGCCATGAGATCTTCCCTGAGCTCCTTCCTTGTTGTCCTTGGGTTAGCCTTGACTCTTCGGACAAGCCTGGCCTCGGCACGGGTGGAAACTTTCAAAGGCTGTCCAGGCCGTGGAAGGCTAACAGTAGTTCCATAAGCCTTCCACTTCCGGATGATGCTCCCAACAGTGGAGACAGGTAGGCCCAACTCCTTGGAAAGGGTTTTGTACCCCTTGCCAGCCTTGTGACCCTCCACGATCTTGTCTCTGATGGCCTTGGAATGCTCCTTTGTCTTTCCCATGTTGACCAAGTATGAGTGCTGTTCACAAGTTTGGGGAGGGTCTTAATTAGTCAGAGAAGGCTGGAAAAAGAGATAATTAATCCAAACATGTGAAGCTCATTGTTCTTTGTGCCTGAAATACTTCTTAATACTTTAGGGGAACCAAACAGTTCTGGTGGATTGAGGGGTTGAATAATAAATGACCCTCTGAATAAACTTTTCACAATTTGAAAAAAAATAAAAAAAGAAATAACATTCTTTTTTGCTGCATTTCACACTTCCAGGCTGATCTACAGTCCAAATGTCACAATGCCAAGTTAATTCCGAATGTGTAAACCTGCTAAATCTGCAGGGGGTTGAATACTACTTGTAGGCACTGTATATGGAGGATTATAGGGCTGCATAATACAATATGAAGGACACCGTATACATGGAATGCAAGGGTGCATTATACATGGAGAACTATGGGGCTGCATAATACAATATGAAGGACTATGGGGATGCGTTATAATACATATAGGATTATGGGGGCTGCATTATATGAGGACTAATGGCGTTACCTTATACATGGACAATAGGGCTGCATTAGAATACATTAACCCCTTAACGACCTTTGACGTACTGGGTACGTCACGGTGACATGGTGCTAAACGACCCATGACGTACCCAGTACGTCATGGCGAAATCGCGGTCCCGGAGCCCCGGGGAGTCTAATTTCTTTGATTAAACGGTAGATTCGGGAAGGAGGGGACCTCTGCCTGACCTCAGGAGGGGTGGTGCCTCCTCCCCGAACCTACAGAGGCTGTGATTGGCTGACAAACGCCGCTCAGCCAATTACAGTCACTGTAATGTTCCAGCCATTGAAAATGGCTGGAACATTTAAATCCAGCCCTGATCAGTGCTGCTGTAGCACTGGCCATTGGCTGGAGCTGGGTGATCGGTGCTTCACCCGCCCCCAGCTCTGATTGGAGAGACCGGTCTTGTGACCGCTCTCTCCAATCAATGTGAATCTGCGGCCTGTGACCGTCCCTGGAAGCCGAGGAGAGCGGTCTCTGCGGGTGCCCATCGGTAAGTTGCCGCCCGCCCCTGTCCCCCCCTGTCCCCGATCACCCCCGCCGCTGTCTCCGATCGCCCCGCCCGCCCCCGCCGCTGTCTCCGATACCCCCGCCCGCCACCGCCAGCCCCGCCGCGGCTCCGATCGCCCCGCCGCTGCTCCGGATCCACCGCTGTCCCCGCCGCCACGCTCCCGATCCACCGCTGTCCCCGGCGCCACGCTCGCCACTGTCCCCGCCGCTGCTCCGGATCCACCGCTGTCCCCACCGCCACGCTCCCGATCCACCGCTGTCCCGTCGCCACGCTCGCCACTGTCCCCACCGCTGCTCCGGATCCACCGCTGTCCCCGCCGCCACGCTCGCCACTGTCCCCACCGCTGCTCCGGATCCACCGCTGTCCCCGGCGCCACGCTCGCCACTGTCCCCACCGCTGCTTCGGATCCACCGCTGTCCCCGCCGCCACGCTCGCCACTGTCCCCACCGCTGCTCCGGATCCACCGCTGTCCCCGTCGCCACGCTCGCCACTGTCCCCGCCGCCACTCCGGATCCACCGCTGTCCCCGCTGCCGTCGCACCCACCTTTTTCAGCCGCTGCTACCCCCAAATCGGCCCCCACTGTTCCCGTTCGGCGGCCGCCGCCTCCTTCATCGGCTGCCCCTTCTCCATCGCCACTACACCTCCTATCTCTCCATGTGCTGCAAGCCACCCTCCCCCCACATGTGGGGGCGGGTGGCTTACAGCACATGTGGGGGGAGGGTGGCTTGCAGCACATGTGGGGGGAGGGTGGCTTGCAGCACATGTGCTGCAAGCCACCCTCCCCCCACATGTACTGTTGCAAGCCACCCTCCCCCCACATGTGCTGCAAGCCACCCTCCCCCCGGGGCCCCAGCTCCTCCATGTGCCATCTCTCTCTCCCATCAGACTCTGCCCCCCTCCCTGATCTGCTGCCTGCTCTCTCCCATCCTCTTCATCTACTGCCCCCTCTCACCCTCCTCAATCTGTTGCCTCCTTCATCTGCTGCCTCTTCTGTCTGCTGTGATCCTGCTGCCTAGATCCATCCTGTAAGGTAGGTATCCCCATCTCACCTCCCCCCCCCCATCCTCTGCCGCTCCTCCATCCGCTGCGCCATTTCCCATCTTCCATCCGCTGCGCCCTTTCCCATCCTCTGCGCCATTTCCCATCATCCATCCGCTGCGCCCTTTCCCATCCTCTGCCGCTCCTCTATCCGCTGCGCCATTTCCCATCTTCTGCCGCTCCTCCATCCGCTGCGCCATTTCCCATCCGCTGCGCCATTTCCCATCCTCTGCCGCTCCTCCATCCGCTGCGCCCCTTCCCATCATCCATCCGCTGCGCCCTTTCCCATCCTCTGCCGCTCCTCCATCCGCTGCGCCATTTTCCATCTTCCATCCGCTGCGCCCTTTGTCATCTGCCGCCCCGCCCTCTCGCATCGCATTATCCAGCGCAGTTACTCGCTTCCAGACTGCAGTGGATGATGCGATGCGAGACTCGTGCATTGCTCTCACGTTTGGCACTGGTCTTAGTGGCAGGCGCTCTTTTTTTTTTATTCATTTTTTTTTTTTTAATGATGTCTGTATTTTTTATTCCACCAAACTAATTTTTTTGTATGGGGGGGGTCTAGTTTCCAAAATGGGATCACATGTGGGGGAGCTCCATTGTTTAGGCACCTCAGGGGGTCTCCAAATGAAACATGGCGTCTGCTAATAATTCCAATCAATTTTACTGTGAAATGGCGCTCCTTCTCTTCTGAGCCCCGCTGTACGCCCAAACAATTGATTTCCACCACATATGAGGTACCTGTGTACTCAGGAGAAATTGCACAATACATTTTATGGTGCATTTTTTCCTCATACCCTTGTGGAAAAAAAGCTACCTGTTTGAAAAAACAATTTTGTGGTAAAAAAAAGAATAAAATATTTTCACGGCTGAACATTACAAACGTTTGTGAAGCCTCCAGGGGTTCAAAGTGCTCACTAAACAGCTAGATAAATTCCATGAGGGGTCTAGTTTCCAAAATGGGGTCAATTGTGGGGGAGCTCCATTGTTTAGGCACTTCAGGGGGGTCTCCAAACGCAACATGGCGTCCGCTAATAATTCCAACCAATTTTGCTGTGAAATGGCGCTCCTTGCCTTCCGAGTCCTGCCGTGTGCCCAAACATTTGATTTCCACTACATATGGGGTATCTGCGTACTCAGGAGAAAATGCACAATACATTTTATGGTGCATTTTTTCCTGATACCCTTGTGATAAAAAAAGCTACCTGGTTGAAGCAACAGTTTTGTGGTAAAAAAATTTTTTTTTCTTTTCACGGCTCAACGTTATAAACTTCTGTAAAGCCCCCAGGGGTTCAAAGTGCACATCAAACATCTAGAAAAAATAGTTGAGGGCTCTAGTTTCCAAAATTGGGTCACTTATGGGGGAGCTCCATTGTTTAGGCATCTCAGGGAGTCTTCAAACCCGTCATGGCGTCCGCTAATGAGTGCAGCTAATTTTGCACTCAAAAATTCAAATGGCGCTCCTTGCCTTCCGAGTCCTGCCGTGTACCCAAACATTTGATTTCCACCACATATGGGGTATCTGCGTACTCAGGAGAAAATGCACGATACATTTTATGATGCATTTTTCCTGATACCCTTGTGAAAATACTAATTTTTATGGCTAAAGTAACATTTTTGTGTTAAAAAAGTAACATTTTCATTTTTTCGTCTACATTGCTTTGGTTGCTGTGAAGCTCCTAAAGGGTTAATAAACTTCTTGGATGTGGTTTTGAGTAGAGTGAGGGGTGCAGATTTTAGAATGGGGTCACTTTTGAGTATTTTCTGTCGCCTAGGTTTCTCAAATCACTCCAAATGTGATGTGGTACCTAAAAATTTTTTTTTTGTAAATTTTGTTGGAAAAATTAGAAATTGCTGATGAACTTTGAACCCTTCTAACTTCCTAACGGAATTTTTTTTTTTTTCCAAAAATTGCGCTGGTGTAAAGCAGACAAGTGGGAAATGTTATTTAGTAACTATTTTGTGTGACATATCTTTTAGATTTATGGGCATAAAATTTCACATTTTGAAAATTGCAAAATTTTCACAAATAAACGCAAAACATATCGGCCTAAATTTACCACTGACATGAAGTACAATATGTCACGAAAAAACAATCTCAGAATCGCCAGGATCCGTTGAAGTGTTCCAGAGTTATAACCTGTCAAAGTCACACTGGTCAAAATTGCAAAAAATAGCCGGGTCTTTAAGGTGAAAACAGGCTGGGGGCTGAAGGGGTTAAGGACTATGGGGTGAATAATACAATACACTGTGTGCAGAATTATTAGGCAAATTAGTATTTTGATCACATGATACTTTTTCTACATGTTGTCCTACTCCAAGCTGTATAGTGAAAGCCAACTGCCAATTAAGTAAATCAGGTGATGTGCATCTCTGTAATGAGGTGTGGTGTAATGACATCAACACCCTATATAACGTGTGCTTAATTATTAGGCAGGTTCCTTTCCTTTGACAAAATGGGTCAGAAGAGAGATTTGACGGGCTCTGAAAAGTCTAAAATTGTGAGATGTCTTGCAGAGGGATGCAGCAGTCTTGAAATTGCCAAACCTTTGAAGCGTGATCACCGAACAATCAAGCGTTTCATGTCAAATAGCCAACAGGGTCGCAAGAAGCGTTCCGGGACAAAAAGGCACAAAATAACTGTCCATGAATTGAGGAAAATCAAGCGTGAAGTTGCCAATATGCCATTTGCCACCAGTTTGGCCATATTTCACAGCTGCAACGTTACTGGAGTATCAAAAAGCACAAGGTGTGCCATACTCAGGGACATGGCCAAGGTAAGGAAGGCTGAAAAACCACCACCTCTGACCAAGAAACACAAGATAAAACGTCAAGGCTGGGCCAAGAAATCTCTTAAGACTGATTTTTCAAAGGTTTTATGGACTGATGAAATGAGAGTGACTCTTGATGGGCAGATGGATGGGCAAAAGGCTGGATCAGTAAAGGGCAGAGGCTCCACTCCGACTCAGACGCCAGCAAGGTGGAGGTGGGTACTGGTATGGGCTGGGATCATCAAAGATCAACTTGTGTGACCTTTTCGGGTTGAGAATGGAGTGAAGCTCAACTCCCAGACCTACTGCCAGTTTCTGGAAGACAACTCCTTCAAGCAGCGGTACAGGAAGAAATCAGTATCGTTCAAGAAAAACATGATTTTCATGCAGGACAATGCTCCATCACATGCATCCAACTACTCTACAGGGTGGCTGGCCAGTAAAGGTCTAAAAGATGAAAAAATAATGACATGGCCCCCTTGTTCACCTGATCTGAACCCCATAGAGACCCTGTGGTCCCTCATAAAATGTGAGATCTACAGGGAGAGAAAACAGTCCACCTCTGGGAGCAGTGGCTGGAGGCTGTGGTGGCTGGAGGCTGTGGCGGCTGCTGCACGCAATGTTGAGTGTAAACAGATCAAGCAATGACAGAATCTATGGATAGTCGGCTGTTAAATGTCATCATAAAGAAAGGGGGCTATATTGGTCACTAATTTTTAGTGTTTTTTTTTTTTGCATGTCAGAAATGTTTATTTCTAAATTTTGTGCAGTTATATTGGTTTACCTGGTGAAAATAAACAAGTGAGATGGAAATAGATTTGGTTTTTATTAAGTTGCCTAATAATTCTGCACAGTAATAGTTACCCGCACAGACAGATATCCTCCTAAGGCTATGTGTCCACGAGAGAATGTAGCTGCGGATTTTTCTGCATCAAAATCCGCAGCTTTCCCGCAAAATCCGCACCTTTTCAAAGGTGCGGATTTGCCGCGGATTTACCGCAGAATTGCCGCAGATTTTTTTTTTTTTCCCCCATTTTTAAAGCCAAAATCCGGATGAAAATCCGCAACAATAATTGACATGTTGCAGATTTTTCCGGACCAAAATCCGCACGAAATCCGCTGCGGAAAAATCCGCAGCATGGACACAGCATTTCCAAAATGCCATAGAAATGGCTGGGAAGTGCCGGTGCTGCAGATTTTCGGGAAATCCGCGGCTTTTCCGCGAGAAATCCGCGGCAAAATCCGTGCATTTTCCGCAGCGTGGACACATAGCCTAAGATAAGATAGCCAAATCTAAAAAACCCCACTCCAACTGCCAAAAATATTAAGCTTTGATATTTATGAGTCTTTTGTGTGATTGAGAACATAGTTGTTGATCAATAATAGAAAAAAATCCTCTGAAATACAACTTGCCTAATAATTCAGCACACAGTGTATGAAGGACTATGGTGACTGCATTATAATACATATAGGACTATGGGGGTGCATTATAATATATGGAAAACTATGGGGTGCAGTATAATATACGCAGGACTGTGGGGTGCAGTATAATATATGTAGTACTATGGGGTGCAGTATAATACATGGAGAACTATGTGGTGCAGTATAATATATGGAGTACTATGGGGTGAATTTTACATAGATGGCTATGGGGTGCAGTATATGTAGGACAATGGGGTTCAGTATAATATACAGAGGACTTTGAGAGCTGCATTATAATACATGAATGACTATGGGGAGTGCATTATACAGTAATACATGGAGTACTATGTGAGCTGTATTAATAATAATAATAATAATAATCTTTATTTCTATAGCGCCAACATATTCCGCAGCGCTTTACAATTCAGGAGGATCATATACAAACAAGTAACAGTAATAACAGTAATAGAAAATACAATATCTAAAAAGAAAAAGAAAAGACAACCCTGCTCGTGAGAGCTTACAATCTACAATGAGATATGGGTGGGGTGGGGGGGCAAGGTACAAGTGCTTATTTACAATGACAATCCAGCAATTTCAAGGAAATGGGGGATAGATAATGGCTTCCTGGACCAGTGGGCCTGAATCTTGAGATGCATTTGGGTGGCATGGAGTTTGACGTGGGGCTATGTTGTGAGAAGTTGTAGAGGCACTGTGTGAATTGGATTAGGGAGTGTGATAGGCCGCCCTAAAAAGATGCGTTTTTAGGGAGCGTCTGAAGCAGAGTAAGTTATGATTCATCCTAACTTCTTGGGGTAGAGCGTTCCAGAGGATTGGTGCAGCTCGGAAGAAGTCTTGGATCCGGGAGTGGGAAGTTCGGATTAGTGTTGATGTTAGTCGAAAGTCGTTTTCAGAGCGTAGAGAATGGGTGGGGTGATAGACAGAGAGGAGGGTGGAGATGTAGGGGGGTGCCGCACTGTGGAGAGCTTTGTGGTGATAGACAGAGAGGAGGGTGGAGATGTAGGGGGTGATGTACTGTGGAGAGCTTTGTGGGTGAGAACAAGCAGTTTGAATTGGATCCTGTGATATATGGGCAGCCAGTGCAATGACTGGCACAGAGCAGAGGCATCCGAGTAGCGATTAGCCATATAGGTGACCCTGGCTGCTGCATTAAGGATGGACTGTAGAGGAGAGAGTCTAGTTAGGGGGAGACCAATTAATAGAGTTACAGTAGTCAAGGCGAGAGTGGATCAGAGCCACGGTGAGTGTTTTTGTCATTTCCATTGTGAGAAAGGGGCGGATTCTAGAGATGTTCTTGAGGTGCAAGCGGCAGGAGCGGGCAGTTTTGGAAAGGTTAAGTTTGAGATAGAGAGCAGACATGACATTGCAAACTGCAGTCAGGCAGTCACTTGTGTTCTGTAGTACAGCGGGGGTGAGCTCAGGGGATATTCCACCCTAAGAATATCATCCCCCAGTTGTCTGCTGTACCATGGCTGTTTTTTTAGTAAAAATGGGAGGGGACCACACGTAATTTTTTTAAATCTAAAATTTTAAAAAATAAGCGTGGGATCCCCTCTATTTTTCATAATCAGCCAAGGTACAGCAGAGAGCTGAGGATTTCAGCCTACAGCTGCTGCTGTTCCTGTGCTGAACATGAAAGTTGGGGGGACCCCACGTCTTTTTTTTTTTTTTAAATTAAAAAATAAAAATGGTGTAAAAATGCTGGTCAAGCTAACTATCTCTAGAACACTATTCTATAAGCTCTATTTATCTTCCTATATCTTTAATTTTTCAGGCTTTCCACATTAAACAAAAAAAACCCCAAAACATTCATTTCAGTATCTTACTTTTTTTTTTACCGGTACCACACGGACAACCATACTGGTACGTGTGGCTTGCACCTGTTTAAACACGGACATCTGAAAGGGGCCTTATAGATACCCATCTACTGTATGTACTATCATTTTGAGTTGCTGCAAATTATGATGTTCTCCTCCTTGGCTAAAAATACTTCTCAAGATTTCTAAGGAGTATTGTTACCCCTCTGTAAAATATGTAGTGTGACCTCTGCCAAAGCCTGTCCTATGGAACAACAGTGGCAACAGCTTCAGACGCTCAGCAAAAAGCAACTTATGTCCCTTTCAATTAAAAAAAAAAACGTTTCGCCCCATATGACCGGAATCAGGTGGTGTGAGCCTCATGGAGTTATGTTGCCACCAAAGGAGGGAAACACTGTGAAACAGGACTGGGGCCTAATAAATGGGGGGCGTGAGAGAGGATCGGGGGCTGCTAAAGACAGAAAATAAATTGTCAGCGAGATCTGATTAGTTTACTGTGGGTCTACATGTGAGGACTGAGATGTTTTGGAAACTACCTACAACAATGTGTGACCGCAGCCCGACCGGCAGTGACTGCTCACTAATGTAACGCCGAGCTTTATCATTATAGAAATGAACATTCAGCTTAAACTTCTAGAACAGTTTTATTAAAATAAGTATATCAATTTAAAAAAAAAAAAAGGAGAAATATATTTATAGTTTTATTTTTATAGAGAACATTTATTCGATGCTGTACATGGGAACGGGTTACACCCAAAATACAGATATAAATTACAGTGAATAAACCAATCCTGACAGACGGGTACAGAGGGGAGCGGACCCTGCCCTCAGGGGCTCACAGTCTACAGGGTAAAGGGGAGGAGACAGAAGGTCGGGGATACAAATATATAACACTGACAGACGGGTACAGAGGGGCGCAGACCCTGCTCTCGGGGGCTTACAGTCTACAGGGTAATTAGGGTGGGGGAGACAGTAGGTCGGGGATACAAATATACTGTAACAATCAACTTTAAAAAACAATACGTAGAATAAAGCCATGTTGGACATTGGCGACAATGAAAGAAAAAAATCTTTTGTATCCGAGTCCCGTGCGTTTTAGGTGTAAAAATTGTATTTCTCCATTTACCATAAAAATCCTCTTTTTGAATACATTGGAGGACACAGGAGGTGTGATGTGCATTAGACCACACTGTTCTCTCAGTCTCTAAGGTGGGACGACGGGGGGCAATTACACCCAGATGCCAGTAGTCACAAACTGTATTAGAAAAACAAAGGGAGAAGATTAATAGCACACAGGCGAGCCCCCTCCCACAAAGTGCAACACGGCCCCCTGCCCAGCACGAGCCCCCCACGTGCAGCCTCTCTCCCCCTGCAAGCTCCCCCCCAACGTACAGCCTCTCTTCCCCTGCAAGCTCCCCCCCAACGTACAGCCTCTCTCCCCCTGCAAGCTCACCCCCAGACGTGCAGCCTCTCTCCCCCTGCGAGCCCCACCCAACACACACACACACACGGCCCACACACACACACGGCCCACACACACACACACGGCCCACACACACACACACGGCCCACACACACACACACGGCCCACACACACACGGCCCACACACACGGCACACACACACACACACACACACACACGGCCCACACACACACACACGGCCCACACACACACACGGCCCACACACACGGCCCACACACACACACACGGCCCACTCACACACACACACACGGCCCACTCACACACACACACACGGCCCACGCCCACACACACACACACGGCCCACACACACACGGCCCACACACACACACACGGCCCACACACACACACACGGCCCACGCCCACACACACACACACACGGCCCACGCCCACACACACGGCCCACGCCCACACACACGGCCCACACACACACACACGGCCCACGCCCACACACGGCCCACACACACACACACACACACACATGGCCCACACACACACACACACACGGCCCACACACACACACACACGGCCCACGCCCACACGGCCCACACACACACACACACACACGGCCCACACACACACACACGGCCCACACACACACGGCCCACACACACACACACACACACACACACACACACACGGCCCACACACACACGGCCCACACACACACGGCCCACACACACACACACGGCCCACACACACACACACACACACACACACACACGGCCCACACACACACACACGGCCCACGCCCACACACACACGGCCCACGCCCACACACACACACACGGCCCACGCCCACACACACACGGCCCACGCCCACGCGGCCCACGCCCACACACACACGGCCCACACACACACACACGGCCCACGCCCACACACACGGCCCACACACACACACACACGGCCCACACACACACACACACACACGGCCCACACACACACACACACACACGGCCCACGCCCACACGGCCCACACACACACACACGGCCCACACACACACGGCCCACACACACACACACACGGCCCACACACACACGCACGGCACACACACGGCCCACACACACACACGGCCCACGCCCACACACACACGGCCCACGCCCACACACACACGGCCCACGCCCACACACACACGGCCCACGCCCACACACACACACGGCCCACGCCCACACACACACGGCCCACGCGGCCCACGCCCACACACACACACACACGGCCCACGCACACACACACACACGGCCCACGCACACACACACACGGCCCACGCACACGGCCCACGCACACACACACACACGGCCCACGCACACACGGCCCACGCACACACACACACACGGCCCACGCACACACACACGGCCCACGCACACACACACACACGGCCCACGCACACACACACACACGGCCCACGCACACACACACACGGCCCACGCACACACACACGGCCCACGCACACACACACGGCCCACACACACACACACACGGCCCACGCACACACACACGGCCCACACACACACACACGGCCCACACACACACACACACGGCCCACACACACACACACACGGCCCACACACACACACACACGGCCCACACACACGGCCCACACACACACACGGCCCACACACACACGGCCCACACACACACGGCCCACGCCCACACACACACGGCCCACGCCCACACACACACGGCCCACGCCCACACACACACGGCCCACGCCCACACACACACGGCCCACGCCCACACACACACACACGGCCCACGCCCACACACACACACGGCCCACGCACACACACACACACGGCCCACGCACACACACACACACACGGCCCACACACACGGCCCACACACACACGGCCCACACACACACGGCCCACACACACACGGCCCACACACACACGGCCCACACACACACGGCCCACACACACACGGCCCACACACACACGGCCCACACACACACGGCCCACACACACACGGCCCACACACACACGGCCCACACACACACGGCCCACACACACACGGCCCACACACACACGGCCCACACACACACGGCCCACACACACGGCCCGCCCACACGGCCCACACACACACACACACACACACACGGCCCACACACACACGGCCCACACACACACGGCCCACACACACACACACACACACACGGCCCACACACACACACACACACACACGGCCCACACACACACACACACACACACGGCCCACACACACACACACACACACACGGCCCACACACACACACACACACACACGGCCCACACACACACACACACACACACACACACACACACACGGCCCACACACACACACACACGGCCCACACACACACGGCCCACACACACACGGCCCACACACACACGGCCCACACACACACGGCCCACACACACACGGCCCACACACACACGGCCCACACACACACACACACGGCCCACACACAAACACGGCCCACGCCCACACACACACACGGCCCACACACACACGGCCCACGCCCACACACACACGGCCCACGCCCACACACACACGGCCCACGCCCACACACACACGGCCCACGCCCACACACACACACACGGCCCACGCCCACACACACACACACGGCCCACGCCCACACACACACACACGGCCCACGCCCACACACACACACACGGCCCACACACACACACGGCCCACACACACACACACGGCCCACACACACACACACGGCCCACACACACACACACGGCCCACACACACACACACGGCCCACACACACACACACACGGCCCACACACACACACACACGGCCCACACACACACACACACGGCCCACACACACACACACACGGCCCACACACACACACACACACGGCCCACACACACACACACACGGCCCACACACACACACACACGGCCCACACACACACACACACGGCCCACACACACACACACACACGGCCCACACACACACACACACGGCCCACACACACACACACACGGCCCACACACACACACACACGGCCCACACACACACACACACGGCCCACACACACACACACACGGCCCACACACACACACACACGGCCCACACACACACACACACGGCCCACACACACACACACACGGCCCACACACACACACACGGCCCACACACACACACGGCCCACACACACACACGGCCCACACACACACACGGCCCACACACACACACGGCCCACACACACACACGGCCCACACACACACACGGCCCACACACACACACGGCCCACACACACACACGGCCCACACACACGGCCCACACACACACACACACACACACACACACACGGCACACACACACACACACACACACACACGGCCCACACACACACGGCCCACACACACACGGCCCACACACACACACACACACGGCCCACACACACACACACGGCCCACACACACACACACGGCCCACACACACACACACGGCCCACACACACACACACGGCCCACACACACACACACGGCCCACACACACACACACGGCCCACACACACACACACGGCCCACACACACACACACGGCCCACACACACACACACGGCCCACACACACACACACACGGCCCACACACACACACACGGCCCACACACACACACACACGGCCCACACACACACACACGGCCCACACACACACACACACGGCCCACACACACACGGCCCACACACACGGCCCACACACACACGGCCCACACACACACACACACGGCCCACACACACACGGCCCACACACACACACACACACGGCCCACACACACACGGCCCACACACACACACACACGGCCCACACACACACGGCCCACACACACACACACACACGGCCCACACACACACGGCCCACACACACACACACACGGCCCACACACACACGGCCCACACACACACACACACACGGCCCACACACACACACACGGCCCACACACACACACACACGGCCCACACACACACACACACACACACACACGGCCCACACACACACACACACGGCACACACACACACACACACACACACACGGCCCACACACACACGGCCCACACACACACGGCCCACACACACACACACACGGCCCACACACACACACACACGGCCCACACACACACACACACGGCCCACACACACACGGCCCACACACACACGGCCCACACACACACACACGGCCCACACACACACACACGGCCCACACACACACACACGGCCCACACACACACACACGGCCCACACACACACACACGGCCCACACACACGGCCCACACACACGGCCCACACACACACACACACGGCCCACACACACACACACACACGGCCCACACACACACACACACACACGGCCCACACACACACACACACACACGGCCCACACACACACACACACACGGCCCACACACACACACACACGGCCCACACACACACACACACGGGCCCACACACACACACACGGCCCACACACACACACACGGCCCACACACACACACACGGCCCACACACACACACGGCCCACACACACACACGGCCCACACACACACACACACGGCCCACACACACACACACACGGCCCACACACACACACACACGGCCCACACACACACACACACGGCCCACACACACACACACACACGGCCCATACACACACACACACGGCCCATACACACACACACGGCCCACACACACACACGGCCCACACACACACACGGCCCACACACACACACGGCCCACACACACACACGGCCCACACACACACACGGCCCACACACACACACACGGCCCACACACACACACACGGCCCACACACACACACGGCCCACACACACACACGGCCCACACACACACACGGCCCACACACACACACGGCCCACACACACACACACGGCCCACACACACACACACGGCCCACACACACACACACGGCCCACACACACACACACGGCCCACACACACACACACGGCCCCACACACACACACACGGCCCACACACACACACACGGCCCACACACACACACACGGCCCACACACACACACACGGCCCACACACACACACACACGGCCCACACACACACACACGGCCCACACACACGGCCCACACACACACACACGGCCCACACACACACACACGGCCCACACACACACACACGGCCCACACACACACACACGGCCCACACACACACACACGGCCCACACACACACACACACGGCCCACACACACACACACACGGCCCACACACACACACACGGCCCACACACACACACACACACACGGCCCCTGCCCAGTGCGAGCCCCCACCAAACATGCGTCACCCCCTGCCCACTGCGAGCCCCCAAACGTGCAGCGTCACCCCCTGCCCACTGCGAGCCCCCCAAACATGCAGCATCTCCCCCTGGCCAGTGCGAGCCCCCCCCCCCCAAACATGCAGCGTCACCCCCTGGCCAGTGCGAGCCCCCCCCCCCCAAACATGCAGCGTCACCCCCTGGCCAGTGCGAGCCCCCCCCCAAACATGCAGCGTCACCCCCTGGCCAGTGCGAGCCCCCCAAACATGCAGCGTCACCCCCTGCCCACTGCGAGCCCCCAAACGTGCAGCGTCACCCCCTGCCCACTGCGAGCCCCCAAACGTGCAGCGTCACCCCCTGCCCACTGCGAGCCCCCAAACGTGCAGCGTCGCTCACTGCCCAGTGCCAGCCCCCCCCCAAACGTGCAGCGTCGCTCACTGCCCAGTGCCAGCCCCCCCAAACGTGCAGCGTCTCCCCCTGGTCAGTGCGAGCCCCCGCCAAACATGCAGCGTCGCCCCCCAAACATGCAGCATCACCCCCTGGCCAGTGCGAGCCCCCCAAACATGCAGCATCTCCCCCTGGCCAGTGCGAGCCCCCCAAACATGCAGCATCTCCCCCTGGCCAGTGCGAGCCCCCCCCAAACATGCAGCATCTCCCCCTGGCCAGTGCGAGCCCCCCCCAAACATGCAGCGTCACCCCCTGGCCAGTGCGAGCCCCCCCCCCCCCCCCCAAACATGCAGCGTCACCCCCTGGCCAGTGCGAGCCCCCCCCCCCCCCAAACATGCAGCGTCACCCCCTGGCCAGTGCGAGCCCCCCCCCCCCAAACATGCAGCGTCACCCCCCTGGCCAGTGCGAGCCCCCCAAACATGCAGCGTCACCCCCTGGCCAGTGCGAGCCCCCCAAACATGCAGCGTCACCCCCTGGCCAGTGCGAGCCCCCCAAACATGCAGCGTCACCCCCTGGCCAGTGCGAGCCCCCCAAACATGCAGCGTCACCCCCCCTGGCCAGTGCGAGCCCCCCAAACATGCAGCGTCACCCCCTGGCCAGGTGCGAGCCCCCCAAACATGCAGCGTCACCCCCTGCCCAGTGCAAGCCGCCACCAAACTTGCGTCACCCCCTGCGAGCCCCCCCCCCCAAGCGTGCAGCGTCGCCCCCTGCCCAGTGCCAGCCCCCCCAAACATGCAGCGTCACCCCCCTGGCCAGTGCGAGCCCCCCCCCCCAAACATGCAGCGTCACCCCCTGGCCAGTGCGAGCCCCCCCAAACATGCAGCGTCGCCCCCTGGCCAGTGCGAGCCCCCCCCAAACGTGCAGCGTCGCCCCCCCGGCCAGTGCGAGCCCCCCCAAACGTGCAGCGTCGCCCCCCCGGCCAGTGCGAGCCCCCCCAAACGTGCAGCGTCGCCCCCCGGCCAGTGCGAGCCCCCCCAAACGTGCAGCGTCGCCCCCCGGCCAGTGCGAGCCCCCCCAAACGTGCAGCGTCGCCCCCCGGCCAGTGCGAGCCCCCCCAAACGTGCAGCGTCGCCCCCCGGCCAGTGCGAGCCCCCCCAAACGTGCAGAGTCGCCCCCCCGGCCAGTGCAAGCCCCCCCAAACGTGCAGAGTCACCCCCCAAACGTGCAGCATCGCCCCCCGGCCAGTGCGAGCCCCCCTTAAACGTGCAGCATCGCCCCCCGGCCAGTGCGAGCCCCCCCAAATGTGCAGCGTCACCCCCCGGCCAGTGCGAGCCCCCCCAAACGTGCAGTCGCCCCCCGGCCAGTGCAAGCCCCCCCCAAACGTGCAGAGTCGCCCCCCGGCCAGTGCAAGTCCCCCCAAACGTGCAGAGTCGCCCCCCAGCCAGTGCGAGCCCCCCCAAACGTGCAGCATCGCCCCCCAGCCAGTGCGAGCCCCCCCCAAACGTGCAGCGTCGCCCCCCGGCCAGTGCGAGCCCCCCAAACGTGCAGCGTCGCCCCCCGGCCAGTGCGAGCCCCCCCAAACGTGCAGCGTCACCCCCCGGCCAGTGCGAGCCCCCCCAAACGTGCAGCGTCACCCCCCGGCCAGTGCGAGCCCCCCCAAACGTGCAGCGTCACCCCCCGGCCAGTGCGAGCCCCCCCAAACGTGCAGCGTCACCCCCCGGCCAGTGCGAGCCCCCCCAAACGTGCAGCGTCACCCCCCCCGGCCAGTGCGAGCCCCCCCAAACGTGCAGAGTCGCCCCCCAGCCAGTGCGAGCCCCTCCAAACGTGCGTCGCTCACTGCCCAGTGTGAGCCCCCCAAACGTGCAGCTTCACCCCCTTTCCAGTGCGAGTCCACCCCAAACATGCAAAGTCGCTCCCTGGCAAGTGTGAGCCGCCCAAAACGTTCCACATTGCCTCCTGCAAGCCCCCCAAACATGCAGCGTCGCCTCCTGCCTAGAGTAACCCCCACATTCCTTATGAAACCTCCACAGCATCACCCCCAGCTCCGTGTAACCCCCCATAAGCCACTTACCTTATTGAAGCCTGAGATATACACGAGCTGCAGCCCCCAACACTGACAGGACACACTGCTCTGTGCCCCCAACATACAGGCTGAGACCCCAGAGCCATAACTAATGAGGAGATGCTGAATCTTCTCCACCTCAGGGTCAGGATCCGTCCGCTCTGCACAGAGGAGCCCGAGCACTGCTGCTTCCCGCCCACAGATCAGCACAGAACTGAGGAGACCCCGCCCCTTCCGGTGACATCATGATTTCATGAAATCACTCCTCCCACTCAAAAAATCAACTCCGATCTAGCCTCTACCTTGCGTCTAGGTAGGGTTGCGTCTAGATCAGAGTTGATTTTTTGTGGTCCTCAAAAAATCAACTCTGATCTAGCTGCTTCAGTAGTGAGCTGGCTATATCGGAGTTGATTTTTTGAGGCCTCATTTTAGCCACTCTGATCTAGCCGGCTCACTACTGAAGTGTCTAGATCAGAGTGGGTTTTTTGTGGTCCTCATTTTTTCCACTCTGATCTAGCCGGCTCACTACTGAAGTGTCTAGATCAGAGTTGATTTCTTGAGGCCTCGCTGTAGTCACATGTTTTTGGTCACCTCATTTTATCCACTCCGTTCTAGCTGCTTCACCAGTGAGGTGGCTAGATCAGAGTGGATTTTTTGATGATCTCTGTGATCTTTTCTCCATACAGCACAGTTCAGTTTCTACAGCAGGGCTGGAATCAGATTTATAATTGGAATGATTTTATGTTTTTATTTATTAGATGCTGAAACTGTTATATTTATTATTTTTTTCCAAAGGGCAAATTTTTATTTTCATTATTATTATAACTTACATTTTATTATTATTTTTTACAATATAAATAATCACACACAGCGCTGATTGTTCAGTTTTGCTGGAATTTTAATTTTACCGTATTTCCACAAGTCGTGGCCGCATGACTGACATTGAAAGAGTGGGCGGAGCCTCACAAGGAAAAACGGAACCGCGCAGCTGACAGTCTTCATAACGTACAATATTGGATCAGAGTGGATTTTTTGAGGATCTCTCTGTAGCCTTCATTATGTACATTTGGTACTGAGGTGACTGAAATTCAGTTTTTTGAAGAGTGGGAGGAGCCTCACGGCGAAAAACGTAACAGAGCGCAGCCGAGAAAGTGCTTATAATTTCACACATTGTGTCGTAGTGGATTTTTTGAGGACCTCATTTTAGCCACTACATTATGTACATTTGGTACTGAGGTGACTGCAATGGATTTTTTCGAAGAGTGGGAGGAGCCTCAAAGCAAAAAGCGTAACAGAGCGCAGCTGAAAGTCCTCATAATATCCACATTGTGTCGTAGTGGATTTTTTGAGGACCTCAAAAAAGCCACTCCGTTCTAGCTGCTTCAGTAGTGAGCCGTCTATATCAGAGTGGATTTTTTGAGGACCTCATTTTAGCCACTACATTATGTACATTTGGTACTGAGTTGACTGCAATGGATTTTTTCGAAGAGTGGGAGGAGCCTCAAAGCAAAAAGCGTAACAGTGCGCAGCTGAAAGTCCTCATAATATCCACATTGTGTCGTAGTGGATTTTTTGAGGACCTCAAAAAAGCCACTCCGTTCTAGCTGCTTCAGTAGTGAGCCGTCTATATCAGAGTGGATTTTTTGAGGACCTCATTTTAGCCACTACATTATGTACATTTGGTACTGAGGTGACTGCAATGGATTTTTTCGAAGAGTGGGAGGAGCCTCAAAGCAAAAAGCGTAACAGTGCGCAGCTGAAAGTCCTCATAATATCCACATTGTGTCGTAGTGGATTTTTTGAGGACCTCAAAAAAGCCACTCCGTTCTAGCTGCTTCAGTAGTGAGCCGTCTATATCAGAGTGGATTTTTTGAGGACCTCATTTTAGCCACTACATTATGTACATTTGGTACTGAGGTGACTGCAATGGATTTTTTCGAAGAGTGGGAGGAGCCTCAAAGCAAAAAGCGTAACAGTGCGCAGCTGAAAGTCCTCATAATATCCACATTGTGTCGTAGTGGATTTTTTGAGGACCTCAAAAAAGCCACTCCGTTCTAGCTGCTTCAGTAGTGAGCCGTCTATATCAGAGTGGATTTTTTGAGGACCTCATTTTAGCCACTACATTATGTATATTTGGTACTGAGGTGACTGCAAAGGATTTTTTCGATGAGTGGGAGGAGCCTCAAAGCAAAAACCGTAACAGAGCGCAGCTGAAAGTCCTCATAATATCCACATTGTGTCGTAGTGGATTTTTTGAGGACCTCAAAAAAGCCACTCCGTTCTAGCTGCTTCAGTAGTGAGCCGTCTATATCAGAGTGGATTTTTTGAGGACCTCATTTTAGCCACTACATTATGTACATTTGGTACTGAGTTGACTGCAATGGATTTTTTCGAAGAGTGGGAGGAGCCTCAAAGCAAAAAGCGTAACAGTGCGCAGCTGAAAGTCCTCATAATATCCACATTGTGTCGTAGTGGATTTTTTGAGGACCTCAAAAAAGCCACTCCGTTCTAGCTGCTTCAGCAGTGAGCCGTCTATATCAGAGTGTATTTTTTGAGGACCTCATTTTAGCCACTACATTAGGTACATTTGGTACTGAGGTGACTGCAATGGATTTTTTCGAAGAGTGGGAGGAGCCTCAAAGCAAAAAGCGTAACAGAGCGCAGCTGAAAGTCCTCATAATATCCACATTGTGTCGTAGTGGATTTTTTGAGGACCTCAAAAAAGCCACTCCGTTCTAGCTGCTTCAGTAGTGAGCCGTCTATATCAGAGTGGATTTTTTGAGGACCTCATTTTAGCCACTACATTATGTACATTTGGTACTGAGGTGACTGCAATGGATTTTTTCGAAGAGTGGGAGGAGCCTCAAAGCAAAAAGCGTAACAGTGCGCAGCTGAAAGTCCTCATAATATCCACATTGTGTCGTAGTGGATTTTTTGAGGACCTCAAAAAAGCCACTCCGTTCTAGCTGCTTCAGTAGTGAGCCGTCTATATCAGAGTGGATTTTTTGAGGACCTCATTTTAGCCACTACATTATGTACATTTGGTACTGAGGTGACTGCAATGGATTTTTTCGAAGAGTGGGAGGAGCCTCAAAGCAAAAAGCGTAACAGTGCGCAGCTGAAAGTCCTCATAATATCCACATTGTGTCGTAGTGGATTTTTTGAGGACCTCAAAAAAGCCACTCCGTTCTAGCTGCTTCAGTAGTGAGCCGTCTATATCAGAGTGGATTTTTTGAGGACCTCATTTTAGCCACTACATTATGTACATTTGGTACTGAGGTGACTGCAATGGATTTTTTCGAAGAGTGGGAGGAGCCTCAAAGCAAAAAGCGTAACAGAGCGCAGCTGAAAGTCCTCATAATATCCACATTGTGTCGTAGTGGATTTTTTGAGGACCTCAAAAAAGCCACTCCGTTCTAGCTGCTTCAGTAGTGAGCCGTCTATATCAGAGTGGATTTTTTGAGGACCTCATTTTAGCCACTCTGTTTTAGGTGATTCAGCAGTGAGCCGTCTAGATCAGAGTGGATATTTTGAGCACCTCATTTTTGCCACTCTATTCTAGATGATTCACTAGTGAGCTGTCTAGATTGGGCCCGTGAGTCACTGTGGCCCCGTGGACCTCCTGCCGACGATCGTACTTTCATTTATATCGGCATCACCATCACAGATGCCAATACAATTGAAAGGAACAATGCGAGGAGGAGCAGAACACTCTATTTCTAATCATTCTACTACTATGTGTCTGTGAGACACTGATGTTTCAGCATGGAGGACTGCGGTTACTAGAGATGAGCGAGCCTCTGAAGGCTCCGTTCGAGGTGCCGTTCGACGAACCGTTTGACGAACCTCTCGAACCCCATTGAAAACAATGGGAGGCAAACACCTAAAAACACATAGAAAACACCTTCAAAGGTGTCCAAAAGGTGACAAACAACTCACAACATACCACAAACACATGGGAAAGTGACAAGGACATATACTCATGCGAAAACGAAACAGCTGGACGAGGAAAAAGAGGAGGAGACACAGATATAGGCATGGCACGCCCTTCTAAAATCATGTAAAACACAGCAAAGGGACTCTAAGCAGAGTCTCCCTTTTTTCCAAAAATTGGGCCACACACACCCCTTCAGTGGCATCACTTGTGCCCCAGTTGCAAACTTGACCTGTTGATTTGCATCAAGCACATTCAAAAATACGCCAGCCTTAACTGTCTTCAGGATGACACCTGGGTAGGTAGCAAAGTCCTTGCTGAACTATGACTTGTTCATCTTGGATCATTTTTAAAAACACAGCAAGGGGACTCCAAGCGGAGTCTCCCTTTTTTCCAAAAATTGGGCCCCACACACACCACTTCAGTGGCATCACTTGTGCCCTAGTTGTAAACTTCACATGTTGACTTGCATCAAGCACAATCCAAATCCACAAGCCTTTACTCTCCCCAGGATGACACCGGGGTAGCAAAGTCCTTGCTGATCCATGACTTGTTCATCTTGATGAACGTTAGTCTGTCCACATTGTCACTGGACAGACGCGTGCGCTTATCTGTCAGCACACACCCAGCAGCACTGAAGACACATTCAGAGACAACGCTGGCCGCGGGACATGACAAGATCTCCAAGGCGTAAGTGGAGAGCTCTGGCCATTTTTCAAGATTTGAAGCCCAAAATGAGCAAGGCTCCATTTGCAAAGTCATGGCATCGATGTTCATTTGGAGATACTCCTGTATCATCCTCTCCAGCCGTTGAGTATGTGTCAGACTTCTTGTCTCTGGTGGCCTTGCAAAGGAGGGTCTAAAAAATTATGAAACGATTCAATAAAACTGCTGTTACCACCAGATACGGTGCTGCTGGTACGGTTTGACTGTTGATGACGAGACAGTCCCCTGTTTGTCAAGTTACAACTGGGAGATTCACTCCCTGCACCTGCACGGTTGTTTGGTGGAAAAGCCGAGCTAAGATCGAGTAACAGCTTCTGCTGATACTCCTGCATACGTGCGTCCCTTTCTATGGCTGGAATTATTTTGCAAAACTTGGACTTGTACCGGGGATCTAAGAGTGTGGCAAGCCAGTAGTCATCATTACTTCTAATTCGGACAATCCGAGGGTCATGTTGAAGGTAGTGCAGCAAGAAGGCACTCATGTGTCTTGCGCATCCCTGCGGACCAAGTCCTTGCTGTGTTGGTGGCGGCGAGGTGATAACCATGCTGCCTTCCTCTGACATATCCTCCCAACCTCGAACAACCGAAATTTGACCAAGGTCTCCCTCATCAGCTGAGTCTTCCATGCCCATCGACAGTTCGTCCTCCATTTCTTCATGGGCTCCTGCCCCTTCCTAAACAGTTTGGCTGCTACCATGCGCCCTTGTTAATCCCTCTCCCCCACTGTCCCATGCCTGCCGCCTTGGTGATGATGAACATCTGGTCCTTGTAGATCTTGTTAACCCTTCCGTTGTCATGCTAATAATGGCATTGTCAGCGCTAAACATATTCGTCGCCATGTCGAAGCTGTGCAGAAGGGTGCATAGGTCCTTGATCTGAGACCACTCCATCAGCGTGATCTGCCCCACCTCTGCATCTCGTTGGCCCAGGCTATACGTCATAACGTATTGCACCAGGGCTCGGCGGTGCTGCCACAGTCGCTGTAACATGTGGAGAGTCGAATTCCAGCGTGTCGTCACATCGCATTTCAGGCGATGAACCAGCAGGCCGAAAGACCTCTGCAGCGATGCAAGTCGGTCAGCTGCGGCGGTTGAACGGCGGAAGTGAGCAGAGAGTGACCGTGCCCTGTGCAGAAGCCCATCTAAGTCGGGATAGTGGGTGAAAAATTGCTGGACAACAAGGTTCAAAATGTGAGCCATACAAGGCACGTGTGTCACCTTGCCCCGGCGAGGGGCCGCACCCAGGTTTGCAGCATTGTCGCACACGGCCTTACCTGGCTGCAGGTTGAGTGGAGACAACCATTTACGAAACTCTGAGTGCAGAGCTGACCACAACTCCTCAGCTGTGTGACTCTTATTTCCCAGACATTTCAACGTAAAGACCGCCTGATGCCGTTGAGCTCTACTGCCAGCATAGTAAGGAGGTGTGTGGGATTCCTTGTGCACAGTTACAACGCGGGTGGCCTGACCACACAGGCTTTGGGCGGAGGTGGAGGACCCAGATGAGGTTGAGGAGGCAGAAGCAGTGGAGGAACTTCGACATACAGAGGATTGACGCACAAGTCGTGGGGACGGCAAGACTTGTTCAGCAGACCCCTCACCATCTCTCACCATAGTTACCCAGTGCCCAGTCAGCGACATGTAACGCCCATGTCCATGCTTACTGGTCCAAGTATCGGTGGGGAAATGCACCCTGTCACACACAGAGTTTCTCAAGGAAGCGGCGATGTTGTGTGCGACATGCTGGTGTAGCGCAGGCATACCTTTCTTGGAGAAGTAGTGGCGACTGGGCATCTGGCACTGTGGCACTGCGACTGATATAAGGTCTTGAAAATCCTCTGTGTCCACCAGGTGGAAAGGCAGCATTTCGGTAGCCAAGAGCTTACAGAGGGTGAAAGTCAACCTCTTAGCTTTGTCATGGCTCGGAAGAAATGGCCTTTTATTTGTCCACATCTGAGGGACCGAGATCTGGCTGCTGTGTGGAGACGGTGGTGAGTAGGGTGTCCCTGGAAAACTGCAGATCTGTGAGGAAAGTGCAGGCGGAGACATGATGTTGCCTTCATCCAAAGTTGATGCTCTCGATGTCTGAGAGAGCTCTACACCAGCACTTGTTTCCCCTTCCAAACCAACTGACAACCTGCCAAGCAAACTGGCTGTTGCGGTTAAAGAGGTGGAAGATCTGCGTGGAAAAACATGTGTGACAGCTGTCCCCACAGTCATAGAAGATGAAGGGCGCGCGGAGGAATTTGAAGGGGCAGGCGGTGGTTGGCTCGCTCCGCTAGGCCGCATTGCAGCACGGTGAGCTTCCCACTGGGACTTATGCTTGTTATTCATGTGACGATTCATGGAAGAAGTTGTCAAACTGGTGAGGTTTTGGCCTTTACTTATAGATTGGTGACAAATTTTACAGATCACATGATTTGGGAGATCCTTTGCAAGGTCAAAAAAGGACCCGGCTAGGCAAGGCTTAGAGGCCATGCGACCTGCAGAGCCACCCCGACTTGTGCTCAGAGGCAGAGTTGTGGCTGAGGATGCAGTTGTTGACGTGCTTCCAGTTCTCCGACTCTGTCCAGGAAGGCGCAAGGTAACTTCGTCATCAGTTGCATCCTCCTCCACCGCCTCTGGTGTCCTCCTCGAGTGCCTGACTGTGGGTTGACAGTAAGTGGGATCTAGAACTTCATTATCAAGTTAAGTTGTCATCCCAATCTGGTATCTGCGTCTCTTCGTCATCAGTATGTTCCTCATTGTCTCTACCAACAGGTGTTACAGTTTGGGAATGAGGGTCTACATTATGCTCAGAAACTTGGTCATCAAGGCCTGAATCAGACTCACAAAGCTTCTGGGCATCACTGCAGACCATTTCCTGGTCTGTACTCACTGTAGCTTGGCAACAGACCTCTGATTCCCAGAGGCTATAGTGTGACTGAACAGCTCTGCAGACTCAGCCATCTCTGTTACACCATACTCTTCAGGGCGGGTGGAGACTTGAGAGCTGGGAGAAAGCAAGTGCGATTGGGATGACAACTGAGAGGACTGTTGTTTTTTGGATGTTGAAGTTGAGGTGGAGGAGAGGCCACTTGTTGGAGCACTTGAGATCCATTCAAGCTTGTTTTTTTTTGTGCATCATCTACCTTTGTTACAGTTGTTCGGTTCCGTAAAAAAGGAAGCACATCGGATTGTCCACGGAAAGTAGTAGACATCTTACTTTTGCTGGAAGATGGCATTTCTTCAGCAGATGTTATTGTAGCTTTCCCACCTACCCCACGGACACAAACTTTTTTTCCTTTTCCAACACGCCTGTTCCCCTTTCCACCAGCATCTGTCCTTTTGCCACTCATTTTGTTAACGAAAAGATTGGACACTTAAAATGTGGTAGCAAAAATGGAGAGGTGCTGTAGATTGCAGCGGTGGTCTAGCTTTATTGACAGCTGAAGAACCAACACTGACTATCCCAGACAATTTTAATATGCCCCTAACAGTGGCAGCACAGTTTGCAAATAGAATTGTGTGGGAAAAATGGGCAGTTGGGTAGAATGCCCGGGTGCTGTGGGTAGCAGGACAGCAAAGGGACACTAACGTAGTATTCCAGACACTTTTAGGATGGCACAAAAAGTGTCAGCTCTTTGGTCAAATAAAATAGCATGGCAAAAATGGGCAGGTGGGTATAATGCACGGGTGCTGTGGGTAGCAGGACAGCAAAGGAACACTAAGGCGGGCTTTGCACGTTGCGACATCGCAAGCCGATGCTGCGATGTCGCACGCGATAGTCCCCGCCCCCGTCGCAGGTACGATATCGTGTGATAGCTGGCGTAGCAAAAATTATCGCTACGCCAGCTTCACGCGCACTCACCTGCCCTGCGACCGTCGCTCTGGCCGGCGACCCGCCTCCTTCCTAAGGGGGCGGGTCGTGCGGCGTCATAGCGACGTCACACGGCAGGCGGCCAATAGCGGCGGAGGGGCGGAGATGAGCAGGATGTGAACATCCTGCCCACCTCCTTCCTTCCGCATATCCTACGGAAGCCGCGGTGACGCCGGTAGGAGATGTTCCTCGCTCCTGCGGCTTCACACACAGTGATGTGTGCTGCCGCAGGAACGAGGAACAACATCGGACCGTCGCGTCAGTGTAATTATGGATTACGCCGACGCTGCACCGATGATACGATTACGACGATTTTGCGCTCGTTAATCGTATCATCTAGGCTTTACACACTACGATGTCGCATGCGATGCCGGATGTGCGTCACTTTCAATTTGACCCCACCGACATCGCACCTGCGATGTCGTAGTGTGCAAAGCCGCCCTAAGGTACTATCTCAGACACTTTTAGGATGTCACAAAAAGTGTCAGCTCTTAGGGCAAATAAAATAGCATGGCAAAAATGGGCAGGTGGGTATAATGCACGGGTGCTGTAGGTAGCAAGACAGCAAAGGAACACTAAGGTAGTATTCCAGACACTTTTAGGATGGCACAAAAAGTGTCAGCTCCTTGGGCAAATAAAATAGCGTGGCAAAAATGTGCATGTGGGTAGAATGCACGGGTGCTCTGGGGAGCAGGACAGCAAAGGAAGCCTCACTTTCTATCCCTGCTAATGAAAAAATGCAGTAAGGAATTGCCTGAGCTGAGGTAGCCAGACGCTGTTATCTAAATCCCTACACCGCATTTGCACGGACATGCTTAGCAGCTATGGCTATGAATGCCTGTAAATCAGCCCTGAAAGGGCTGAAATAACCAGCAGTCCCTAATCCCTAAAGCGCTGTGTAGATTGCACTGTATCTCTATAGCGCACACAGCAGCAGCAGCAGCAGCGTGAGCGGTGACTGTCACCCACACGCAGAAGACAGATAATAGCGGCGAAGGGGAAAATGGCCGTATCTTATAGGTTAAGGACATGTGACATGCACAGCCTATGACACATGCCCTTGCTTGTCTGGCAAAAATCAACTTAGCTGTGTTTGTGTCTGTGATTTGCTGACAGCTTGGAACGCTCCACTGCACGCGCGGTTAGGGGAAAAAAAAATTAATAAATGGTGATCGGCATTCTCTCAGCACTTTGCAGTAGCACAGATCTAAACCCCGTCCCCCCCGCACACTATAAGCTGAAATTTGATAATAGTGTGAATCACAGAGTGACTCACACTATTACAGTGAAAAGCCAGCTAGTAACTAGCTAGGCTTTTTGGTGATCGAACCGTTCTCGAACGTAACTCGAACTGTCGAGCTTTTAGCAAAAATCACTCGAACATGAAATTGGCGAACCTCGAACATCGCTCATCTCTAGCAGTGACGTCACTACTGCGCACTGATGTGCTAAAATGTCAGAGTGGCATAACAGTGGACACACACTGAGGAGACTGGGGCAGTGGCTGAATGAGGAGAAGTGAGTATATTTGTGTATTTAATCAGGAATTCCAGAGGACTATGGGGAAGCATTTATTGGGGTTGCAAAATAGTATATGGGGCTGCATATTGTTAGGACCAGGATGACGGGTAGGCCCAGGAGGTGGATCCACTGGACTGAGCACCCAACCGAGGGCAAGGTGCCCGGTAGCCGAAGCACTACGGGTAGCAGGACAGTCCGTTCAGAGGAGTGGGTGTAGAAGTCCCTGGGATCACGGAGTCTCTGAAGGTAGTCCGGGTGACGGAGCGCAGGTTCGGAGGCCGAGATGATGTCAGGCAGGGTCCACAACCAGCGGAACGGGGAGATCGGTCACCGCACAGATCCAGGAATCGGAGACGGTAGGGACTGAGAAGATGGCGGACAGTCCGTTCGGGGTTCTGGAACCGTCAGGACCGGTTGGCGGGACAGGAGCGGCTCTACAAGAGAGATAGGTGAGTACGAGACAATGGCACAGGGAGACCTGACTCCTAGCTTAGCAAACACGAAGAACAGGCCCCGCCCACTTGGAAAGGAACCCCCTATATACCCTGTACCTGCATCTTCAATATCCTGTTGGAGGACGCTGGCCCTTTAAGAAAAGGTCAATGACCGCGCGCACGCCCTAATGCGCATGCGCGAGGCCCGGGTGCCAGAAGCCAGAGCAGGATGCGGTGTACAGGAGGCAGGAGTGCCGGGCCGGCTCAGGACAGCAGACGGGCGCCGGGACCGGGGACCGGGTTGCCTGGAGGACGCAGGTGAGGGAGCATGGAGGCTGAGGAGCAGGGGACCGGGGAGCGTGGCACGGGAGTGGGGAAGCGAGGTCCGGGAGCGGGGGAGCGTGGCAGAGGAGCCGGGGAGCGTGGTAGAGGAGCCGGGGAGCGTGGCAGGGGAGCCGGGGAGCGTGGCAGGGGAACCGGGGAGCGTGGCACGGGCACCGGGGAGCATGGCACGGGCACCGGGGAGCGTGACACATATAACTATATGTTGGCGCACAATATTATATTGGGGCACACAATATGGTGGTGCACTATATGGGGGCTGCATACTAGTATATGGCAGAATATAAGGGGTGCATACTACTATATGGAGGAATATAAGGCGTGTACTAAACTATATGAAGGAATATAAGGGGAGCATAATACTATATGGAGGAATATAAGGGGTGCATAATACTATATGCAGGAATATAAGGGGTGCATAATACTATATGAAGGATCCCTTTTACATGGAATATAGGGGTGCATTATACATGGAGGACTATGGAGCTGCATAATCCAATATGAAGAACTATGGGGTGCATTTTAATACATATAGGACTTAGGGGGTTGCATTATATGGAGGACTAATTGGGTTACCTTATACATGGACTTTAGGGGTGCATTATACAGTGCCTACAAGTAGTATTCAATCCCCTGCAGATTTAGCAGGTTTGATAAGATGCAAATAAGTTAGAGCCTGCAAACCTCAAACAAGAGCAGGATTTATTAACAGATGCATAAATCCTACAAACCAACAAGTTATGTTGCTCAGTTAAATTTTAATAAATTTTCAACATAAAAGTGTGGGTCAATTATTATTCAACCCCTAGGTTTAATATTTTGTGGAATAACCCTTGTTTGCAATTACAGCTAATAATCGTCTTTTATAAGACCTGATCAGGCCAGCACAGGTCTCTGGAGTTATCTTGGCCCACTCCTCCATGCAGATCTTCTCCAAGTTATCTAGGTTCTTTGGGTGTCTCATGTGGACTTTAATCTTGAGCTCCTTCCACAAGTTTTCAATTGGGTTAAGGTCAGGAGACTGACTAGGCCACTGCAACACCTTGATTTTTCCCTCTTGAACCAGGCCTTGGTTTTCATGGCTGTGAGCTTTGGGTCGTTGTCTTGTTGGAAGATGAAATGACGATCCATCTTAAGATCCTTGATGGAGGAGCGGAGGTTTTTGGCCAAAATCTCCAGGTAGGCCGTGCTATCCATCTTCCCATGGATGCGGACC
The DNA here is from genome assembly GCF_048569485.1 of Anomaloglossus baeobatrachus. NCBI lineage: Eukaryota > Metazoa > Chordata > Amphibia > Anura > Aromobatidae > Anomaloglossus > Anomaloglossus baeobatrachus. The sequence goes on along the minus strand of NC_134354.1, from coordinate 282,201,654 downwards.
AGATGGCCAGGCCCCTTGGCTGAGAAACAGCCCCACAGCATGATGCTGCCATCACCATGCTTGACTGTAGGGATGGTATTCTTGGGGTCGTATGCAGTGCCATCCAGTCTCCAAACGTCACGTATGTGGTTGGCACCAAAGATCTCGATCTTGGTCTCATCAGACCAGAGAACCTTGAACCAGTCTTCCCGGAGCTCCTTCCTTGTTGTCCTTGGGTTAGCCTTGACTCTTCGGACAAGCCTAGCCTCGGCACGGGTGGAAACTTTCAAAGGCTGTCCAGGCCGTGGAAGGCTAACAGTAGTTCCATAAGCCTTCCACTTCCGGATGATGCTCCCAACAGTGGAGACAGGTAGGCCCAACTCCTTGGAAAGGGTTTAGTACCCCTTGCCAGCCTTGTGACCCTCCACGATCTTGTCTCTGATGGCCTTGGAATGCTCCTTTGTCTTTCCCATGTTGACTATGTATGAGTGCTGTTCACAAGTTTGGGGAGGGTCTTAATTAGTCAGAAAAGGCTGGAAAAAGAGATAATTAATCCAAACATGTGAAGCTCATTGTTCTTTGTGCCTGAAATACTTCTTAATACTTTAGGGGAACCAAACAGTTCTGGTGGTTTGAGGGGTTGAATAATAAATGACCCTCTGAATAAACTTTTCACAATTTAAAAAAAAAAATAAAAAAAGAAATAACATTCTTTTTTGCTGCATTTCACACTTCCAGGCTGATCTACAGTCCAAATGTCACAATGCCAAGTTAATTCCGAATGTGTAAACCTGCTAAATCTGCAGGGGGTTGAATACTACTTGTAGGCACTGTATATGGAGGATTATAGGGCTGCATAATACAATATGAAGGACTATGGGGATGCGTTATAATACATATAGGATTATGGGGGCTGCATTATATGAGGACTAATGGCGTTACCTTATACATGGACAATAGGGCTGCATTAGAATACATTAAGGACTATGGGGTGAATAATACAATACACTGTGTGCAGAATTATTAGGCAAATTAGTATTTTGATCACATGATACTTTTTCTACATGTTGTCCTACTCCAAGCTGTATAGTGAAAGCCAACTGCCAATTAAGTAAATCAGGTGATGTGCATCTCTGTAATGAGGAGGGGTGCGGTGTAATGACATCAACACCCTATATAAGGTGTGCTTAATTATTAGGCAACTTCCTTTCCTTTGACAAAATGGGTCAGAAGAGAGATTTGACAGGCTCTGAAAAGTCTAAAATTGTGAGATGTCTTGCAGAGGGATGCAGCAGTCTTGAAATTGCCAAACCTTTGAAGCGTGATCACCTAACAATCAAGCGTTTCATGTCAAATAGCCAACAGGGTCGCAAGAAGCGTTCCGGGACAAAAAGGCACAAAATAACTGCCCATGAATTGAGGAAAATCAAGATGCCATTTGCCACCAGTTTGGCCATATTTCACAGCTGCAACGTTACTGGAGTATCAAAAAGCACAAGGTGTGCCATACTCAGGGACATGGCCAAGGTAAGGAAGGCTGATAAACCACCACCTCTGACCAAGAAACATAAGATAAAACGTCAAGGCTGGGCCAAGAAATATCTTAAGACTGATTTTTCAAAGGTTTTATGGACTGATGAAATGAGAGTGACTCTTGATGGGCAGATGGATGGGCCAGAGGCTGGATCAGTAAAGGGCAGAGAGCTCCGCTCCGACTCAGACACCAGCAAGGTGGAGGTGGGTACTGGTATGGGCTGGGATCATCAAAGATCAACTTGTGTGACCTTTTCGGGTTGAGAATGGAGTGAAGCTCAACTCCCAGACCTACTGCCAGTTTCTGGAAGACAACTTCTTCAAGCAGTGGTACAGGAAGAAATCAGTATCGTTCAAGAAAAACATGATTTTCATGCAGGACAATGCTCCATCACATGCATCCAACTACTCCACAGCGTGGCTGGCCAGTAAAGGTCTAAAAGATGAAAAAATAATGACATGGCCCCCTTGTTCACCTGATCTGAACCCCATAGAGAATCTGTGGTCCCTCATAAAATGTGAGATCTACAGGGAAAGAAAACAGTCCACCTCTGGGAGCAGTGTCTGGAGGCTGTGGTGGCTGGAGGCTGTGGTGACTGGAGGCTGTGGTGTCTGGAGGCTGTGGTGTCTGGAGGCTGTGGCGGCTGCTGCACGCAATGCTGAGTGTAAACAGATCAAGCAATGACAGAATCTATGGATAGTCGGCTGTTAAGTGTCATCATAAAGAAAGGGGGCTATATTGGTCACTAATTTTTTGTGGTTTTTTTTGCATGTCAGAAATGTTTATTTCTAAATTTTGTGCAGTTATATTGGTTTACCTGGTGAAAATAAACAAGTGAGATAGGAATAGATTTGGTTTTTATTAAGTTGCCTAATAATTCTGCACAGTAATAGTTACCCGCACAGACAGATATCCTCCTAAGGCTATGTGTCCACGAGAGAATGTAGCTGCGGATTTTTCTGCATCAAAATCCGCAGCTTTCCCGCAAAATCCGCACCTTTTCAAAGGTGCGGATTTGCCGTTGATTTACCGCGTAATTGCCGCGGATTTGATGCGGATTTTTTTTCCCAATTTTAAAGCCAAAATCCGGATGAAAAGCCGCAACAATAATTGACATGTTGCAGATTTTTCCGGACCAAAATCCGCACGAAATCCGCTGCGGAAAAATCCACAGCATGGACACAGCATTTCCAAAATGCCATAGAAATGGCTGGGAAGTGCCGGTGCTGCAGATTTTCGTGAAATCCGCGGCTTTTCTGCGAGAAATCTGCGGCAAAATCCGTGCATTTTCCGCTGCGTGGACCTAAGATAGCCAAATCTAGCCTAAGATAGCCAAATCTAAAAAACCCCACTCCAACTGCCAAAAATATTAAGCTTTGATATTTATGAGTCTTTTGGGTGATTGAGAACATAGTTGTTGATCAATAATAGAAAAAAATCCTCTGAAATACAACTTGCCTAATAATTCTGCACACAGTGTATGAAGGACTATGGTGACTGCATTATAATACATATAGGACTATGGGGGTGCATTATAATATATGGAAAACTATGGGGTGCAGTATAATATACGCAGGACTGTGGGGTGCAGTATAATATACAGTTAGGTCCAGAAATATTTGGACAGTGACACAAGTTTTGTTATTTTAGCTGTTTACAAAAACATGTTCAGAAATGCAATTATATATATAATATGGGCTGAAAGTGCACACTCCCAGCTGCAATATGAGAGTTTTCACATCCAAATCGGAGAAAGGGTTTAGGAATCATAGCTCTGTAATGCATAGCCTCCTCTTTTTCAAGGGACCAAAAGTAATTGGACAAGGGACTCTAAGGGCTGCAATTAACTCTGGAGGCGTCTCCCTCGTTAACCTGTAATCAATGAAGTAGTTAAAAGGTCTGGGGTTGATTACAGGTGTGTGGTTTTGCATTTGGAAGCTGTTGCTGTGACCAGACAACATGCGGTCTAAGGAACTCTCAATTGAGGTGAAGCAGAACATCCTGAGGCTGAAAAAAAAAGAAAAAATCCATCAGAGAGATAGCAGACATGCTTGGAGTAGCAAAATCAACAGTCGGGTACATTCTGAGAAAAAAGGAATTGACTGGTAAGCTTGGGAACTCAAAAAGGCCTGGGCGTCCACGGATGACAACAGTGGTGGATGATCGCCGCATACTTTCTTTGGTGAAAAAGAACCCGTTCACAACATCAACTGAAGTCCAGAACACTCTCAGTGAAGTAGGTGTATCTGTCTCTAAGTCAACAGTAAAGAGAAGACTCCATGAAAGTAAATACAAAGGGTTCACATCTAGATGGAAACCATTCATCAATTCCAAAAATAGACAGGCCAGAGTTAAATTTGCTGAAAAACACCTCATGAAGCCAGCTCAGTTCTGGAAAAGTATTCTATGGACAGATGAGACAAAGATCAACCTGTACCAGAATGATGGGAAGAAAAAAGTTTGGAGAAGAAAGGGAACGGCACATGATCCAAGGCACACCACATCCTCTGTAAAACATGGTGGAGGCAACGTGATCACGTGGTCACTTGTGTTTATTGATGACATAACAGCAGACAAGAGTAGCCGGATGAATTCTGAAGTGTACCAGGATATACTTTCATCCCAGATTCAGCCAAATGCCGCAAAGTTGATCGGACGGCGCTTCATAGTACAGATGGACAATGACCCCAAACATACAGCCAAAGCTACCCAGGAGTTCATGAGTGCAAAAAAGTGGAACATTCTGCAATGGCCAAGTCAATCACCAGATCTTAACCCAATTGAGCATGCATTTCACTTGCTCAAATCCAGACTTAAGACGGAAAGACCCACAAACAAGCAAGACCTGAAGGCTGCGGCTGTAAAGGCCTGGCAAAGCATTAAGAAGGAGGAAACCCAGCGTTTGGTGATGTCCATGGGTTCCAGACTTAAGGCAGTGATTGCCTCCAAAGGATTGGCAACAAAATATTGAAATTAAAAATATTTTGTTTGGGTTTGGTTTATTTGTCCAATTACTTTTGACCTCCTAAAATGTGGAGTGTTTGTAAAGAAATGTGTACAATTCCTACAATTTCTATCAGATATTTTTGTTCAAACCTTCAAATTAAACGTTACAATCTGCACTTGAATTCTGTTGTAGAGGTTTCATTTCAAATCCAATGTGGTGGCATGCAGAGCCCAACTCGCCAAAATTGTGTCACTGGCCAAAGATTTCTGGACCTAACTGTATGTAGTACTATGGGGTGCAGTATAATACATGGAGAACTATGTGGTGCAGTATAATATATGGAGTACTATGGGGTGAATTTTACATAGATGGCTATGGGGTGCAGTATATGTAGGACAATGGGGTTCAGTATAATATACAGAGGACTTTGAGGGCTGCATTATAATACATGAATGACTATGGGGAGTGCATTATACAGTAATACATTGAGTACTATGTGAGCTGTATTAATAATATTAATAATAATAATAATAATAATAATAATAATCTTTATTTCTATAGCGCCAACATATTCCGCAGCGCTTTACAATTCAGGAGGATCATATACAAAAAAGTAACAGTAATAACAGTAATAGAAAATGCAATATTTAGAGGGGAAAAAAAAGACAACCCTGCTCGTGAGAGCTTACAATCTACAATGAGATATGGGTGGGGTGGGGGGGGGCAAGGTACAAGTGCTTATTTACAATGACAATCCAGCAATTTCAAGGAAATGGGGGATAGATAATGGCTTCCTGGACCAGTGGGCCTGAATCTTGAGATGCATTTGGGTGGCATGGAGTTTGACGTGAGGTTATGTTGTGAGAAGTTGTAGAGGCACTATGTGAATTGGATTAGATTAGGGAGTGTGGTAGGCCGCCCTAAAAAGATGCGTTTTTAGGGAGCGTCTGAAGCAGAGTAAGTTATGATTCATTATAACTTCTTGGGGTAGATGTCACGCTCTCCGGCTCCCCTGCTCTGCTCCCCGGCTCACCTGCCACGCTCCCCGGCTTCCCTGCTTCTCTCCCCGGTCCCCAGCCTCCATTGCCTGCGGTCTCCAGGCGGTCCGGTCCCCGCTCCCGGCGCCCGTCGGCTGCTCAGCCCCAGCCCGGCTCTCCTGCTTCCTGCTCACCGCTCCCTGCCCTGGCTTCTGGCACCCGGGCCTCGCGCATGCGCATTAGGGCGCGCGCGCGGTCATTGACCCTTTCTTAAAGGGCCAGCGTCCACTGACAGGAAATTGAGCACACAGGTACAGGGTATAAAGGGGTTTAGTGTCCAAGTGGGCGGGGCCTGTTCTTCGTGTTTCCCAAGCTAGGAGTCAGGTCTCCTTGTGTCTCTGTGCCATACTTACCTATCTCTCTTCTAGAGCCGCTCCTGCCTCGCCATCCGGTCCTGCCGATTCCCGAACCCAGAACGCTGACTATCTGCCATCCTGTCAGTCCGTACCATCTCTGATCCCTGAGGTGACCCGTCCTCTCGCTCCATCGGTTCCGGACTCCGCCTGACAACATCTCGGCCTCCGAACCTGAGCTCCGTCACCCGGACTACCATCAGTGACTCCGTGGTCCCAGGGACTTCTCCATTCTACTCTTGTATACGGACTGTCCTGCTACCCGTAGTGCTCCGGCTACCGGACCCCTTGCCTTCATCAAGGAGTTCGGCCCAGTGGATCCGCCTCCTGGGTCTGCCCGTCCACCTGGCCCTAACAGTAGAGCGTTCCAGAGGATTGGTGCAGCTCGGAAGAAGTCTTGGATCCGGGAGTGGGAGGTTCGGATTAGTGTTGATGTTAGTCGAAAGTCGTTTTCAGAGCGTAGAGACCGGGTGGGGTGAGACAGAGACAGACAGAGAGGAGGGTGGAGATGTAGGGGGGTGCCGCACTGTGGAGAGCTTTGTGGTGATAGACAGAGAGGAGGGTGGAGATGTAGGGGGTGCTGTACTGTGGAGAGCTTTGTGGGTGAGAACAAGCAGTTTGAATTGGATCCTGTGATATATGGGCAGCCAGTGCAATGACTGGCACAGAGCAGAGGCATCCGAGTAGCGATTAGCCAGATAGATGACCCTAGCTGCTGCATTAAGGATGGACTGTAGAGGAGAGAGTCTAGTTAGGGGGAGACCAATTAATAGAGAGTTACAGTAGTCAAGGCGAGAGTGGATCAGGGCCACGGTGAGTGTTTTTGTCATTTCCATTGTGAGAAAGGGGCGGATTCTAGAGATGTTCTTGAGGTGCAAGCGGCAGGAGCGGGCAGTTTTGGAAAGGTTAAGTTTGAGATAGAGAGCAGACATGACATTGCAAACTGCAGTCAGGCAGTGACTTCTGTTCTGTAGTACAGCGGGGGTGAGCTCAGGGGATGAGGTGTATAGCTGTGTGTCATCAGCATAACCAAATCTGCTAATGGTCATTCCAATTGGGGCAGTGTAGAGGGAGAAAAGAAGAGGGCCGAGGACTGAACCTTTAGGGACCCCAACAGTGAGAGGAAGAGGAGAAGATGTGGAGCCAGCAAATGATAAATTGAATGAAAGGCGAGAAAGATAGTTAGAGAACCACGAGAGCACAGTGTCCTTTAGGCCGATAGAATGGAGCATAGAGAGAAGGAGATGGTGGTCAACAGTGTCGAAGGCGGCAGAGAGGTCAAGAAGGATAAGCAGAGAGTGGTCACCATTATGTTTTGCAGTCAATAGGTCATTGGTCACTTTGACAAGGGCAGTTTCTGTTGAGTGTAAAGGGCGGAAGCCAGACTGTAAAGGATCTAGAGGAGAGTGAGAGGACAGGTAGCGGGTGAGGCGAGAGTAGACCAGGCGCTCCAAGAGTTTGAAGATGAAGGGGAGATTGGAGACTGGTCTGTAGTTGCTTGTGCAGGACGGATCAAGGGAAGGGTTTTTTTAATAATGGAGTAATAATAGAGTGTTTGAGGGAGGAGGGGAAGATACCCGAAGAGAGAGAGAGATTGAAGATTTTAGTTAGGTGAGTGGTGACAACCAGAGTAGGTGTGAGGGAAAGGGATCAGTAGGGCAAGTGGTAGGATGAGAAGAAGAGAGGAGCCTGGAGACCTCCTCCTCTGTGACTGGGTCAAATGTGGAAAGTGAGCTTGATGGGATATATGGAGGGATGGGATTCACAACGCTTGGTAGCTGGGAGCTGATCTCCTGGCGGATGTTTTCTATTTTATCTGTGAAATATGAGGCCAGGTCATCAGCATGAAGGTCTGTGATGGGGGTATGTACTTTGGGACTGAGGAGGGAGTGAAAGGTGTCAAAGAGCTTTTTTGGATTGTTGGATAGTGAGGAAATAAGGGTGGTGAAGTAGGTCTGTTTGGCGAGGTGAAGAGTTGTAGGTCCTTAAGATGAACTTGTAGTGGATGACGTTTTCTGGTGTGCGGGTTTTCCTCCATATGCGTTTGGCACTCCTAGAGCATCACTGGAGAAATAGAGTTTGGGAAGTGAGCCAAGGCTGTTTTACTCTATGTTTGGAGGTTCTGAGGGTGAGGGGTGCTACTTGGTCTAGGGTATTTCTGAGTGTGTCATTGTAATGGTTTACAGCCAGATCAGGACAGGAAAGTGAGGAGATAGGGGACAGTGATGAGTGTAAAGAGTCTGTAAGGGTCTGAAAGTCAATGGCCTGTAGGTTTCTGAATGTGTGATAGGTGGGAGTGTACTGGGGTGGACGAGGGTTTGTGAGCTTGAAGGAGAGGATGTTGTGGTCAGAGAGGGGAAGAGGTGAGTTGTCAAAGTCAGAGATTGAGCAGAGGCGGATAAAGACCAGGTCAAGGGTGTTACCATCTTCATGTGTCTCAGAAGATGAGAGCTGTGAGAGGCCAAGGGAGGTGGTGAGAGATAGAAGCTGGGATGCAGATGGGGAGGAGGGGCTGATCATGGGTATGTTAAAGTCTCCTCGGATGAGGGTTGGTAATTCTGAGGACATGAAGTGCGGCAGCCAGGCTGAAAAGTGGTCAAGGAACTGGGTGGGTGGGCCTGGGGGACGGTATATGACAGCTACTATTATAATATATGGAGGATTATGGGGGCTGCATTATTATACATGGAGGCCTATGAGGTCTGCATTATAATACATGGTGAGCTGTGGGGTGCATTATAATACATGCATGACTATGGGGGCTGCATTATAATATATGAAGGCCTATGAGGGCTACCTTATCCATGGACTATGGGGGTGCATTATAAAACATGGAGGACTATGGGGGTGCATTATAATATATGGAGGACTATGGGGTGCAGTATAATATATGGAGGACTATGGAGTGAATTATAATACATGGAGGACTATGGGAGTTGTAGTATAATAATTGGAGGGCTATAAGAGTTACCTTATACATAGAGGACTATGGGAAATGCATTATAATACAAGGAGGACTATGGGGCGCATTCTAGTAAAATGAAGGGTTACGTGGGACCCAATATGCTATATGGAAGGCTATGTGGGGGCCATTATAGTATTTGGAGAACTATATATACGAGGGGGGACAAAGACATAAGCTTGGGATGGGAACGTTTTGTGCTGATGGAAAGAGGCTCTTACCCGCAGCACCCAGCTTTACGATGCTATGATATGGGAAAGCTGGGTGCTGAGGGAAAGATGTATAGCAGAGCCTAGGGAAGCTGGGTGCTGAGGACAAGATGGATATCAGAACATAGGAAAGCTGGATGATGATAGAAAGAGGGATTTCAGATCATGGGAAACCTGAGTGCTGAGGGAAAGAGCCAAGTGTTAACTTCATTATCCCGCACCCTGAGTGTCAGCGTCATTATCCCATGCCCCGAGTGTCGGTGTCATTATCCTGTACCCAGTGTATCTGTGTTGGGGGGGGGCAGGTCCTAATTTTGCATTGGGGCCCATCAAATTCTTGTTACAACACTGCCCAGCACAGAGATGACTAGATCACAGTTGTTGCACTAAGGTTCATGATTTCTGATCTCACAGCACTGTCTGTAAGGAACATCCCCTGTACAGTAACTCCATTCTATCTCACTAGAGGTGAGTAGAGCGGAGTTGCTGCACTGAGGTTCATGATTTCTGATCTCACAGCACTGTCTGTAAGGAACGTCCCCTGTACAGTAACTCCATTCTATCTCACTAGAGGTGACTAGAGCGGAGTTGCTGCACTGAGGTTCATGATTTCTGATCTCACAGCACTGTCTATAAGGACGGCCTCAGCCAGTCCATGCATTGTGTTCAGAGATTGTACTGACGTTCATAGATGTTTGAATAAGCCCTTATACAGATTACATGAAAGCTCCCATAAACATAGGGCTAAAATTGCCCGGATCAGACAACAATATGATGTGTATGGGGGCTATCTGACTTACCTCGAGAATGGATGTAAAGCTGGTGTCACACACAGCGACAACAACAACGAGGTCGCTGCTACGTCACCATTTTCTGTGACGTTGCAGCGACGTCCAGTCGCTGTCGCTGTGTGTGACATCCAGCAACGACCTGGCCCCTGCTGTGAGGTCGCCGGTCGTTGCTGAATGTCCAGCTTAATTTTTTGGTCGTCACTCTCCCGCTGTGACACACACATCGCTGTGTGTGACAGCGAGAGAGCGACGAAATGAAGCGAGCAGGGAGCAGGAGCCGGCGTCTGGCAGCTGCGTTAAGCTGTAACCAGCGTAAACATCGGGTAACCAAGGGAAGACCTTTCCCTGGTTACCCGATATTTACCTTCGTTACCAGCCTCCGCCCTTGCTGCCAGTGCCGGCTCCTGCTCTGTGCACATGTGGCTGCAGTACGCATCGGGTAATTAACCCAATGTATACTGTAGCAAGGAGAGCAAGGAGCCAGCGCTAAGCAGTGTGCGCAGCTCCCTGCTCTCTGCACTGTGACATGTAGCTGCAGCACACATCGGGTTAATTAACCCGATGTGTACTGTACCTAGGAGAGCAAGGAGCCAGCGCTAAGCGCGGCTCCCTGCTCTCTGCACATGTAGCACAGCGACGTTATGATCGCTGCTGCGTCGCTGTGTTTGACAGCTAAGCAGCGATCATAACAGCGACTTACAAGGTCGCTGTTACGTCACAGAAAATGGTGACGTAACAGTGACGTCGTTGTCGATTAGTGTGAACCCAGCTTAAAGGGAGGGAAGGAACCGGCGTGTTTGAATTCCACTTGTTGATGCTTTTGATCTCTTGAAAGATAATCCACCCCCAGAGAAGGCGACATCAGCTCTCAGAGAGAGAACACAAGAACATTTGGCCGAGCACTCCTGTATGTGATAGTCAAGAGAGAGCTGTCGGACAAATAATTGTAGGGATTGTTTACACGCCTTAAAGGGATTGTTTAGTGAAAACAAGTTATTACCTATCCATGGGCAAGGTGATCACCTGCTGATCAGTGTCCGATCACTGGAACCCGCACCGATTGGGAAAACGGGGAATTTTTATCCATATGTTTCAGGTATGTGTGACATCCATTTTTAACACGGATGCCACACGTACTCATGTTATTCTATAGTGTTCCTCACACATGCATGTTTTTACATGGACCGTGTTGCCCCACATTTCCCTGCACGCAGACATTGTTTTTTTTTCTCAGGCAGCACGGGTGTCACACACTGATGTAATCCGTGTGACAAGAACCAGAGAAAACACGTGTCTCTGAAATAAAATGAATTTTTATACTTACTTGTCTCCAGCCCTGCTGTCACTTGCTTCCGATCCCCGCTCATTATACTCAATGAATATGCACTCAACGGAGGACCTGGAAGCAGCAGCACCATAGACATCAGTGCCAGGGACAGCATCGCTGGGGACAGGTGAGTATCCAAGGAACTCTGATATCCTGACAACGCCTACGCCACCGCGGGTATAGCGACAGTGACTTCACGGGTTCTTCAAAGTTTATTGAGAACTCCGATGAACCCATGACGTTACTGCCGCGACCCCCACAGTAGCGCGGGTGTCATCAGGATGTCATCTGAGTTCATTGTGAACTCTGATTAACCTGTGACATCACTGCCGCGCCCGCACACATACTGCTGACCTGAATAACCTGAGCTCACCTTATGAGATGAAGGTCATCAAACAGAAGCATCCACAGCAGTGTGTGTGTGAGTACTCTCACAACCAATGAGGAATGTTCGGTTCTCCATTGAGTGTGACAGCAGTATTGACGTGACCGCCCCCAATTGGCTTTCGGCAGACCAGGATTAGGGCTTTGATAGAGAAATAAATTGGAAAAGAGGGTGTCTTTTGTCTTTATTTATTGAATGATTTTCTCTTTTATGTCTTTCCAGGTTTGCTTTTGGGGAATGTCGTGGGACCTCACCATAGATTACGGTAGAACTGTTTTTTATTTATAAAAATCAAATAAATAAATAATAATAATTTGGTGAATGAGGTCTGAGTCGAAGGTTTTATGTTCAAATAAAGTTTGTTATTCTCCTTTCATCTACTGGATTAGTAGTAGGGGTGTATGCTGGAGCTGGCGTCAACCCCACAAATATTACCCAGTTTGCCATTGCACCAAAGCAACGGGAAAAGCCAGGTCCAGCACCACAATTGCTGCATCTAATTGATGTGCCACTTCTCGGGTGTCTGTGGGCTGCTATTGTTAGGCTGGAAAGGGCCAAATAACCATGGCCCTTTCCACCCTAAGAATATCATCCCCCAGTTGTCTGCTGTACCATGGCTGTTTTTTTAGTAAAAATAGAGGGGACCACACGTAATTTTTTTTAATCTAAAAATGTAAAGAATAAGCGTGGGATCCCCTCTATTTTTCATAACCAGCCAAGGTACTGCAAAGAGCTGAGGATTTCAGCCTACAGCTGCTGCTGTTCCTGTGCTGGATATGAAAGTTGGGGGGACCCCACTTTTTTTTTTTTAAATTAAAAAATAAAAATGGTGTAAAAATGCTGGTCAAGCTAACTATCTCTAGAACACTATTCTATAAGCTCTATTTATCTTCCTATATCTTTAATTTTTCAGGCTTTCCACATTAAACAAAAAAAAAACAAAAAAAAAAAACAAAACCAAAAAACATTCATTTCAGTATCTTACTTTTTTTTTTACCGGTACCACACGGACAACCATACTGGTACGTGTGGCTTGCACCTGTTTAAACACGGACATCTGAAAGGGGCCTTATAGATACCCATCTACTGTATGTACTATCATTTTGAGTTGCTGCAAATTATGATGTTCTCCTCAGCGGCTAAAAATACTTCTCAAAATTTCTAAGAAGTATTGTTACCCCTCTGTAAAATATGTAGTGTCACCTCTGCCAGAGCCCGTCCTATGGAACAGTGGTGGCAACAGCTTCAGACGCTCAGCAAAAAGCAACTTACGTCCCTTTAAATTTAAAGAAAAAAAAAAAAAAAAAAAACGTTTCGCCCCATATGACCGGAATCAGGCGGTGTGAGCCTCATGGAGTTATGTTGCCACCAAAGGAGGGAAACACGGTGAAACAGGACTGGGGCCTAATAAATGGGGGGCGTGAGAGAGGATCAGGGGTCTGCTAAAGACAGAAAATAAATTGTCAGCGAGATCTGATCAGTTTACTGTGGGTCTACATGTGAGGACAGATGTTTTGGAAACTACCTACAACACTGACCGCAGCCCGACCGGCAGTGACTGCTCACTAATGTCACACCGAGCTTTATCATTATAGAAATGAACATTCAGCCCAAACTTCTAGAACAGTTTTATTAAAATAAGTATATCAATTAAAAATACAGATATAAATTACAGTGAATAAACCAATCCTGACAGACTGGTACAGAGGGGAGCGGACCCTGCCCTCAGGGGCTTACAGTCTACAGGGTAATGGGGAGGAGACAGAAGGTCGGGGATACAAATATATAACACTGACAGACGGGTACAGAGGGGCGCAGACCCTGCTCTCGGGGGGGGTTACAGTCTACAGGGTAATTAGGGAGGGGGAGACAGAAGGTCGGGGATACAAATATACACTGTAACAATCAACTTTACAGATTAATACGTAGAATAAAGCCATGTTGGACATTGGCAACAATGAAAGAAAAAAAATCTTTTGTATCGGAGTCCCGTGCGTTTTAGGTGTAAAAATTGTATTTCTCCATTTACCATAAAAATCCTCTTGTTGAATACATTGGAGGACACCGGAGGATGATGTGCATTAGACCACACTGTTCTCTCAGTCTCTAAGGTGGGACGACGGGGGGCAATTACACCCAGATGCCAGTAGTCACAAACTGTGTTAGAAAAACAAAGGGAGAAGATTAATAGCACACCTCCCACAAAGTGCAACACGGCCCCCTGCCCAGCACGAGCCCCCCCACGTGCAGCCTCCCTCCCCCTGCAAGCTCGGCCCCCACGTGCAGCCTCTTTCCCCCTGCAAGCTCCACCCCCAACGTGCAGCCTCCCCCCCCCAACGTGCAGCCTCTCTCCCCCTGCAAGCCCCCCCCCCCCCCCCAACGTGTAGCCTCTCTCCCCCAAAGTGCAGCCTCTCTCCCCCTGCAAGCTCCCCCCCCCCAACATGCAGCCTCTTTCCCCCTGCAAGCTCCCCCCCCCCCCCAACGTGCAGCCTCTCTCCCCCTGCAAGCTCCCCCCCCCCAACGTGCAGCCTCTCTCCCCCTGCAAACTCCACCCCCCAACGTGCAGCCTCTCTCCCCCTGCAAACTCCACCCCCCAACGTGCAGCCTCTCTCCCCCTGCAAACTCCACCCCCCAACGTGCAGCCTCTCTCCCCCTGCAAGCTCCCCCCCCCCCCCAACGTGCAGCCTCTTTCCCCCTGTAAGCTCCCCCCCCAACGTGCAGCCTCTTCCCCCCTGCAAGCTCCCCCCCCCAACATGCAGCCTCTTCCCCCCTGCAAGCTCCCCCCCCAACATGCAGCCTCTCTCCCCCTGCATCCTCCCCCCCAACGTGCAGCCTCTTTCCCCCTGCAAGCGCCCCCCCCCCCCAACGTGCAGCCTCTTCCCCCCTGCAAGCTCCCCCCCCAACGTGCAGCCTCTCTCCCCCTGCATCCTCCCCGCCCCAACATGCAGCCTCTCCCCCCCACCCAACGTGCAGCCTCTCTCCCTGCGAGCCCCACCCAACACACACACGGCCCCACACACACACACACGGCCCCACACACACACACACGGCCCCACACACACACACGGCCCCACACACACACACGGCCCCACACACACACACACACTGCCCCACACACACACACACACTGCCCCACACACACACACACTGCCCCACACACACACACACACACACACACACACTGCCCCACACACACACACACACACACACACACACTGCCCCACACACACACACTGCCCCACACACACACTGCCCCACACACACACACTGCCCCACACACACACACACTGCCCCACACACACACACACACACTGCCACACACACACACTGCCACACACACACACACTGCCCCACACACACACTGCCCCACACACACACACACTGCCCCACACACACACACACACACGGCCCCCCCACACACACACGGCCCCCCACACACACACACACACTGCCCCCCACACACACACACACTGCCCCCCACACACACACACACGGCCCCACACACACGGCCCCACACACACGGCCCCACACACACGGCCCCACACACACACACACACTGCCCACACACACACACACACTGCCCCACACACACACTGCCCCACACACACACTGCCCCACACACACACTGCCCCACACACACACACACTGCCCCACACACACACACACTGCCCCACACACACACACACTGCCCACACACACACACACACACTGCCCCACACACACACACACTGCCCCACACACACACACACACTGCCCCACACACACACACACACTGCCCCACACACACACACACACACTGCCCCACACACACACACACACTGCCCCACACACACACACACACTGCCCCACACACACACACACACTGCCCCACACACACACACACACTGCCCCACACACACACACACACTGCCCCACACACACACACACACTGCCCCACACACTGCCCCACACACACACACACGGCCCCACACACACACGGCCCCCACACACACACGGCCCCACACACACACACACACACACAGCCCCACACACACACACGGCCCCACACACACACACGGCCCCACACGGCCACACACACACACACACACACACACGGCCACACACACACACACACACACACACGGCCACACACACACACGGCCACACACACACACACACGGCCACACACACACACACACACGGCCACACACACACACACACACGGCCACACACACACACACGGCCACACACACACACACACACGGCCACACACACACACACGGCCACACACACACACACACACGGCCACACACACACACACGGCCACACACACACACACGGCCACACACACACACACGGCCACACACACACACACGGCCACACACACACACACGGCCACACACACACACACGGCCACACACACACACACGGCCACACACACACACACGGCCACACACACACACACGGCCACACACACACACACGGCCACACACACACACACGGCCACACACACACACACGGCCACACACACACACGGCCCCACACACACACACACGGCCCCACACACACACACACGGCCCCACACACACACACACGGCCCCACACACACACACACACACACGGCCCCACACACACACACACACACGGCCCCACACACACACACACACACACACACGGCCCCACACACACACACACACACACGGCCCCCCACACACACACACGGCCCCCCACACACACACACACACGGCCCCCCACACACACACACACGGCCCCCCACACACACACACGGCCCCCCACACACACACACACACGGCCCCCCACACACACACACACGGCCCCCACACACACACGCACGGCCCCCACACACACACGCACGGCCCCCACACACACACGCACGGCCCCCACACACACACGCGGCCCCCACACACACACGCACGGCCCCCACACACACACGCACGGCCCCCACACACACACGCACGGCCCCCACACACACACACACGGCCCCACACACACACACACGGCCCCACACACACACACACGGCCCCACACACACACACACGGCCCCACACACACACACGGCCCCACACACACACACACACACACACACGGCCCCACACACACACACACACACGGCCCCCCACACACACACACACGGCCCCCCACACACACACACACGGCCCCCCCCACACACACACACGGCCCCCCCCACACACACACGGCCCCCCCCCACACACACACGGCCCCCCCCACACACACACACGGCCCCCCCCACACACACACAAGGCCCCCCCCACACACACACACGGCCCCCCCCACACACACACACACGGCCCCCCCCACACACACACACACGGCCCCCCCCCACACACACACACACGGCCCCCCCCACACACACACACACGGCCCCCCACACACACACACGGCCCCACACACACACACACGGCCCCACACACACACACACGGCCCCACACACACACACACGGCCCCACACACACACACACACGGCCCCACACACACACACACGGCCCCACACACACACACACACGGCCCCACACACACACACACACACACGGCCCCACACACACACACACACACACACACGGCCCCACACACACACACGGCCCCACACACACACACACACACGGCCCCACACACAGCCCCCCACACACACACGGCCCCACACACACACACACACACACACACACACACGGCCCCCCACACACACACACGGCCCCCCACACACACACACACACACACGGCCCCCCACACACACACACACACACACACACACACACGGCCTCACACACACACACACACACACACACGGCCTCACACACACACACACACACACACACCACGGCCCCACACACACACACACACACGGCCCCACACACGGCCCCACACACACACACACACACACACACACACACGGCCCCCCACACACACACACACACGGCCCCACACACACACACACACACGGCCCCACACACACACACACGGCCCCACACACACGGCCCCCACACACACACACACGGCCCCACACACACACACACGGCCCCACACACACACACACACGGCCCCACACACACACACACACACGGCCCCACACACACACACACACACGGCCCCCACACACACGGCCCCACACACACACACACACACGGCCCCACACACACACACACGGCCCCCACACACACACACACGGCCCCACACACACACACACGGCCCCACACACACACACACGGCCCCACACACACACACACGGCCCCACACACACACACACGCCCGGCCCACACACACACACACGGCCCCACACACACACACACACGGCCCCACACACACACACACGGCCCCACACACACACACACGGCCCCACACACACACACACGGCCCCACACACACGGCCCCACACACACACACACGGCCCCACACACACGGCCCCACACACACACACACGGCCCCACACACACACACACACGGCCCCACACACACACACACACGGCCCCACACACACACACACACACACACGGCCCCACACACACACACACACACACGGCCCCACACACACACACACACACACGGCCCCACACACACACACACACACACACACACACACGGCCCCCCACACACACACACACACACACGGCCCCACACACACACACACGGCACCACACACACACACACACGGCACCACACACACACACGCACAGGGCCCCCCTTTGCCCCCACCAAACGTGCAGCGTCACCCCCTGCCAGTGCGCCCCCAAGAGAGAGAGGCTGCACGTCGGGGGGGGGGGGGGGGGGCTCGCAGGGAGAGAGAGGCTGCACGTCGGGGGGGGGGGCTCGCAGGGAGAGAGAGGCTGCACGTCGGGGGGTGGCGCTCGCAGGGAGAGAGAGAGGCTGCACGTCGGGGGGGGGGGGGAGAGAGGCCCCGCGAGAGCCCACAACAACAAGCACCACTGCCCCGCGAGAGCCCACAACAACAAGCACCACTGCCCCGCGAGAGCCCACAACAACAAGCACCACTGCCCCGCGAGAGCCCACAACAACAAGCACCACTGCCCCGCGAGAGCCCACAACAACAAGCACCACTGCCCCGCGAGAGCCCACAACAACAAGCACCACTGCCCCGCGAGAGCCCACAACAACAAGCACCACTGCCCCGCGAGAGCCCACAACAACAAGCACCACTGCCCCGCGAGAGCCCACAACAACAAGCACCACTGCCCCGCGAGAGCCCACAACAACAAGCACCACTGCCCCGCGAGAGCCCACAACAACAAGCACCACTGCCCCGCGAGAGCCCACAACAACAAGCACCACTGCCCCGCGAGAGCCCACAACAACAAGCACCACTGCCCCGCGAGAGCCCACAACAACACGCACCACTGCCCAGCGAGAACCCCCCAAACGTGCAGCGTCGCCCTCCGCGAGCCCCCCCCTTAAACATGCAGCGTCACCCCCTGGCCACTGCGATTCCCCCAAACATGCAGCGTCACCCCCTAGCCACTGCGAGCCCCCCAAACGTGCAGCGTCACCCCCTGGCCACTGCGAGCCCCCCAAACGTGCAGCGTCACCCCCTGGCCACTGCGAGCCCCCCAAACGTGCAGCGTCACCCCCCTGGCCACT